>NC_133325.1:329972882-330278382 GCF_042186555.1 Aquarana catesbeiana
ACATATATAATGTTCAGGGAGACCGTTTGCTTCCTTCATGCACCATGTAATTTCCATACAATTTAAATAATAGAGGTGTTAAGGAAGGCAGACTCTTTTAATTACAGCTGGGGAAGACTGAGGCAAGACATATGACAATAGATACAGCAATAGTTCCAGAGAATGCTCATTTGCATCACAAAATATGAGATGAGTTAGAAGAGGGGGTCAGAACATTAAGAGGCAACAAATAACTAATTATATAAAGGTTCAAGGTTTCAGCACAAATACTTTATGAGCTATTTGATGCCTTTACACTGCTTACAATTTCAGTATAATTATAAAGATGGTATATATAGCAAAACAAGTATACAAATTCACTTAGGTGCACAAGGCAACTAAACAAAATGTGCTGCAATTATAACTATATATATAGAGAGTTTCAAACACTAGTGTGACCACGGAAGTCTAAAATTCCTGCACTCTCAGCTGTAAGCCTCTTACGCCGCGTACACATGAGCCGAATGTCCAACAGAAAAAGTCAGACGGAAGCTTTTTATCGTCTATTCTGATCGTGTGTATGCCCCATCGGACTTCTTTTTTCGAAAATCCTGATGGACCTAGAAATGGAACATGTTCTAAATATTTCAGATCGAACCAATTCCGGGAAAAACGCTTTATGCTGTTCCGACGTACCAAAAATGGTGCATGCTCTGAAGCAAGTACGAGACAGAAGCTATTGGCTACTGGCTATTGGACTTCCTTTTTCTAGCCCCGTCGTACATATTGTACGTCACCGCGTTCTGGATGGTTGGATTTTGGTGTGACCGTGTGTAGGCAAGACCGCTTGAGCAGAATCCCGTCGGAGTTCCGTCGGAGAAACCTTCAGAGTTTATTCAGACGGCAAAACCGGTCGTGTGTACAGAGCATAACACATAATGAGAATATCGAGCAAATGATCCTCCGTTTTTTTTTTTTTTGCATGCTAGCCTCATATCGAAAATGAATAGGTTACTAAAGTTATAAAAAATCTAGTACGACAGAATGCAATTTTTGAAGTGATGTAATATGTTGTATTGTTTTGTAATGTATTCTTATGTTTCCTGAGCATGCGTGGTCTTGGTCTTTTTTTTTCGGATGAATACTGTACGATTATAAAAATAATTTGTTTTGGTATTGTACAAGAAAAATGTTTGTGTTTGTCCCTTTGGATAGTTTTGCATAAACTGTCGTGATTTGTGTATTAATGATCAGATTATCGTACGATTTTTCATACGATTTTCTCATCATGTACTAGGCAATACTTTGTGTAGTGATTTTACAGAACTTGGGACAGCCCTCTACGTTCCAGAAGACTGAGAGTGATTGTCACTGGCACAACAGTTAACCCCTTTCACTCATAAATAGTAGCTGCCACCACGTGTTTTATTACTTCCAGTCTGGACCATTTCTGACATTTCTGTCATATATGTAAAAATCAGCATTTTTTTTGAAAAAAATGACTTACAGCTCCCAAACATTATATATTTTCTAAACAGACCCTGGAGAATAAAATGGTTGTTGGAATTTTTTATGTTGCATGATCTTTGCGCAGCTGTATATCAAATGCAGATTTTCAGGAACATAAACAATATAATGCTCAATGTTTTGGTAAAACATAAAAGATGATGTAAATAGATACCTAACTCTAAAATTGTGAACGTCTGTGGAACGGCGCCAAACTACAGTATCTAAAAATCTCTATAGGCGACGCTTTAAAAGCCTTTACAGGTTACCAGTTCAGAGTTACATAGAAAGTCTGGTGCTAGAATTATTTCTCTTGCTCTGATGTTTGCAGCAATACCTCATATGTATGGTGTGATCACTGTTTACATATACATGTGGGACCTATATGTGCATTAGCATTTGTGCATAAGTATGGGGTGGGTGGGGCACTTTAAATTGCTATATACATTTTTTAAATTTATTTGTTTATTTTCTTTGTACCTTTCATTTTTTTTGGATCAACTTTATTGCTATCAAAAGGGCAAAAGGAATGAACAACATCTCTTGTTATAGCATGGGCCATGACAGGTACTCTTTTTATAAAGATGGGTCTATTAGACCCCAGATCTCTCCTGTGGCCTCCAAAGCATCTGATTAAACCAAGATCAGTTAAATTAGATGCTTTTTTACACGCTGCTAATAACTTATTTACATGAGGCCGAAACCAGAAGTGACAAAGTCCTTGTTGCTTCCGGTTTCTGACATCACACAATGGGAGGAACAACATCAGTTCCTTTCACTGTATCCAGGAAAGCCGATGCCACCAGTCACGTCCATATTATGCTCCCTTATTGAATGGGAGAGCAGGATAAAGGCAACATCCGTGGGAGGGGAGGGCCCCCTTCCATCACCTGTAAAAATGATTCAGCAGCTCTATAGCTGGTCAGATCACTTTTACGTTGTAGGAAATCGTCCAGTGAAAGAAAAAAAAAAACTGCTAAAGGATGGGACGTGATTAACAACTGTAACCTTAAGAAATGTCTGTGACACTCATTGTCACACCAGACAGGAAGGTAACAGAATTTAGAATATGGTAGTGTTCTTTAAAGAGGCAATTTATACATTTTAGATCATTTATAAAATCAACTTACTGACTTTAAATATCGTTTTAATGAATCAAAAGTAAAAAGTACAGGAAAACACAACATTTTTACATAAATGATTTGACAAAAGAGGCAATAAGCAAAAGTAGAATAAATTGGATTAAAAACAAAAAGTACTTAACAAAGTTTTCCTGGATTTTGATTCCTGTCCAGAGTCTTGTTTGCTCCGGAGTGGTCTAATGGTCTATCAGAGTCTAAGGCTGACTATACATTGTCAAATTTAAAAAAAAAAATTCTTTTGAAAATCAGAAATTTTGTTCCACCATTGATTTCGACATTCAACCAACCAAGCCTTCAATTTCACCTCCTGTTGCTACAGAAAATAATTTTCGTGGCTGGGAATCTTCTTTTATTTCCGGGAATTTTACTTTTCTTGCACATGCGCATTTCTTTTTTGATTACATTTTTCGCACAATTCTCCCATCATTGCAGTGGCGGAAGTATAGGGGTCGCTGAGGTCGCCATGGCGCCCCATGCTGCAGGGGGCCCTTGAGGGCCCCCCTGTTTATCTTGATAGGAGGAGCGGCTGAGATCGATCTCCCCATCGTTAGCCGACCTGTTATCGGCACTGTGCGGGGAGCTTATCACACTGTTCTAAAGTGAAAGCAGTGTGTGCTGTGCTCTTTGTCTCCCCCTATAGTGCAGTACCCGGCAGGAAGAGGTGAGGTAAAGCACTGCCGTTTTTAAAAAGGCTTTCTGTAAGTAGGTGTTCATGTATGTTTATATGTGTGTTCATGTATGTTTATATGTGTGTTCATGTATGTTTATATGTGTGTTCATGTATGTGTTTGCATGTGTTTATGTGTGTATTTATATATGTATATGTGTTTGTGTGTGTATATACAGTATATGTGTGTGTATATTATGTGTGTGTTTATCTATGTGTATGTGTGTGTGTTTAGATGCAATGATGGCCCGTGCATTAAGGGCGCACGGGCGCCGCCCTCTCTCTCCAGTCACCCCTCTATCACCAATAGATAGATTCATGCATTGCATGAATCTATCTATGGCTGCCGCTGCCACCCCCCATTCAGGCGCCCAGCCCCTTTTTGGGCGCAGGGAACCTGAATTACAGCTGCAGGGGGTGTTTTTGAAGCACGGGATTAGAGCCATAGGCTCTAATAGATGCCTATCAGGAGGAGAGGACGGGATATGTGGACAGCAGGAGACACATGGAGGACCCCACTCGTCGCCGTCACCCGCTGCCCCAGCAAGACAGGGTAAGTGCCGATGAGCGGTCGGGGGTCACACTGGGGGCATTCAAGGGCACACTGGCAGCATTTAATGGGCACACTGGCAGCGTTTGATGGGCACACTGGCTGCGTTTGATGGGCACAGTGGCAGCGTTTGGCACAGTGGCTGCGTTTGATGGAACACTGGCAGCATTTAATGGGCACAGTGGCAGCGTTTGATGGGCACACTGGCAGCGTTTGATGGGCATAGTGGCAGCGTTTGGCACAGTGGCTGCGTTTGATGGGCACACTGGCAGCATTTAAGTGGCACAGTGGCAGCATTTTATGGGCACAGTGGCAGCAATTGATGGCACAGTGGCTGCGTTTGATGGGCACACTGGCAGCATTTAAGTGGCACAGTGGCAACATTTTATGGGCACAGTGGCAGCAATTGATGGCACAGTGGCTGCGTTTGATGGCACACTGGCAGCATTTAAGTGGCACAGTGGCAGCGTTTGATGGGCACACTGGCAGCGTTTGATGGGCACAGTGGCTGCGTTTGATGGGCACAGTGTCAGCGTTTGGCACAGTGGCTGCGTTTGATGGCACACTGGCAGCATTTAAGTGGCACAGGGGCTGCAATTGATGGGCACAGTGGCTGCAATTGATGATTTTTTTTCAAAAAATGTTTGCGCCCCCCAAAAAATTTTGAGCACCAGCCGCCACTGTTTAGATGTATGTATGCACATTTTATGTATGCACGTTTAATCCTGACACCCTATATGTGTACAATCAGGACTGATTTTTTTTTTCTTGCTCGTTCAAAGTACCAGCAACAAAATGCTATTCCTCTGAAAAGCGATCCATGCTCAGATCGCTTTTCAGAGGCGTTTGACAGCCGGTAAAGAGGCAATATGTTGCCTCCTGACCACCTGTTTTAACCCCTTAAAGTGATTGTAAAGGTTTTTTTTCTAAAATAACAAACATGTCATAACTTCATTGTGCAGTTAGTTTTGCACAGAGTGACCCCGAACACCGACTTATGGGGTCCCTCAGCGGCTCTCGTTGCTCCTCCTCTTATCAGACATCCCCCTAGGAAAAGCGCTGTCCAGGGGTCAGGGGGGCCCTTCATGATTTCTTGCATCGGGCCCTGAAGGTTTTAGTTACGCCACTGCATCATTGATTAGAAAATCGTTAATTTCTCAAAAAATTTCCAACACGCCCAATTACTCAAATTCGATGGCCACACGAAAATTGGCTGTTGCTGCAGCCCACTAATGGTGCGAAATTCGAACTAATGCATTAAGATAGAATGCATTAAGATAAAAAAACCTTCTGCCTTTACAACCACTGTATTTTTTTTTTAAAGAAAGTAAATGTTATATATTAATCTATATACTAATTAGCAACAGTTATTTTTGATTGCTAGTGTTTCTTTCCACTTTAAAAGGACAGTTTCAGGTCAAGTAGAGCGAGACTCCAAATGTGTATTGCTGCTAAATGATTTTAGAACAGCAAATTACAAGTATTTGGCCTAATGGAGGTTTACAATCCCCAATTATGATCAGGATGCATCAGAGCCTGTTGTTTGCTTGGTTAGAGATCTTATAACATGGCAATTTTACAATGGAACTTAAAGTGTTACTAAACTCAAGACCCTACATTCACTATTTCTGGTCTCCCACAGTGCACAGAACATGGAAATGCAATTAATTTAGTAAATATAAACTGCTAAATGGCTTTTCTCATCAGCAGTATACAGCAGTCTTATGACTTCTATCAGTGTCTGGTTAAAGCTTATAGGAGGAGTTCATTCTACTGCGACTGTCCTATGAGGCTTCAGGACCCCTGACCCTCTGTCTGGACAGTGCTGATTGGTCCTGTGCTGATCACATGCTCTCTCCCAAGAAAATAAAAAAAGCTCTCTAGCAATACACACCAAACTGAGCATGTGCAGAGTGACTCCAAGGCTCAGTACTATCAGAAGATGGGTTTGGGGACAGTAAAAGAAGGGGAGGATCAGAAAGGACAGGATCAAACAGTCTTTTTACACAATGAGGAGGATTAACCCCTTAGGTTCCATAGTGAGTCTACTGCATCTACAGACTGATTTTACTGTTGTGGGATTAGTAACACTTTAACTGAAAGTCTGTGCAGACCCAGGAAAATCAAGAACAGTGATACCATGATCATTAAACCAGGTATTGGTACTTTTGGCAGTGTGGAAA
Source organism: Aquarana catesbeiana (assembly GCF_042186555.1). Classification (NCBI taxonomy): domain Eukaryota; kingdom Metazoa; phylum Chordata; class Amphibia; order Anura; family Ranidae; genus Aquarana; species Aquarana catesbeiana. Next base: position 329,978,910 of record NC_133325.1, read on the forward strand.
GGTGCCAAGTTCTGCTGGAAAATGAAATCAGCATCTCCATAAACCTGGTCAGCAGAGGGAAGCATGAAGTGCTGTAGAATTTCCTGGTAGAGGACTGCGCTGACTTTGGACTTGATAAATCACAGTTCACCAACACCAGCAGATGACACGGCTCCACAAATCAACACTGACAGTGGAAACTTCACACTGCACCTCATGCAACTTGGATTCTGTGCATCTCCCCTCTTCCTCCAGACTCTGGGACCTTGATTTCAAAATGAAATGCAACGTTTTCCACAGTCCATGATGATTTGGGGAATAATGTAATCTACTGGTGTTGGTCCACTACCTGCGGCTGCGGCGTCCGTGGCTACCCGAGGTGACGAAGAGGATGCCGACAGAATGAACATTGATATGCCATTCCAGCTGGTGAGAAATTCATCCCACATTGACAAATCCGCTATTGCTGCTGTGTCTAACCTAGGAATTTGGTCGGGATCTTACACCTGCGAGAGGAAACTAAGAGGCATGAGATAAAAGACCGCCCCTTAGGGATGATCCTCAAGGTGAAATTATTTACTTATTTATTTAATTACTCCTATACTAACTAACTCCTATACTAACGAGGGCTTGAATGGCTAGGTCGACTGACAAATGCTTAAGGGAAAATTCTTCTGAGGGTATTAGGGAATTCAAACTTGGGATGTGAGAACAATGAGGCACGGACAAATGATACACTAACGCCGTTTATTAGAATACATGCCCTCAGCAAGTCCAGTTGGGCTGACTCTCCAGATGGTGAAAGGTGACTTGGAAAAGGGGCGATCATGTCCCCTTGTCCAGTTTGGTTTGTAACAAGATGCCAATGGCCGTTGGTGGGAGCTGAGAGTAGATTCTTGAAGTCCTTTGGGGCAGCGTTATGAGGCCAGTGTGAAATCCTGAGGTGCATCCCTGCACGAGGAAGTTGGCCAGGGAGGGAGTCAGGTGGGAGGATAAGTTAGAACCTGAGCCACCCGACATGCATGCGGCCTAGTCATGATGTATTTAGCTGCTTAATGCTGCCCGTGACTTTGGGATGTGCTTTATGGCATGAGAGGCAAACATGAAGGAGCTTACAGTGAGTTTAGCTGCAAGTCTCGATCCTTTTTTTTTTTAGAGCTAAGCGATAGTTGAGGATATAGACTGCAGTGAAGCCTGGGTGCCTGGTAGGGCTGCTGCTGGCGGTGGGAATAGCAGCATAAAAATCTTGGCTTTTCCTTGCTGTGGCAGGGTAGGAAATACCCCTGCACAGCAGTTCTGCTGTGAGTTTGGGAATGGTCCAAGCTCTGGGAGGTTCCTGCCGCTTCCTGACCCCTCAGTGGGTGACGGCGGGGCAGAGGCGAAGTCTTCGCTGTAGGCCTGCGACATGGCTTCAGCTAAAAGACAAGGAGGAGAGAATGCATATGTTTAAGATAAATTGCAAAGGTAGGAGGGGACAGATGCGTTGGGTAGGTAAGATAGAAAAGGAGGAGGAAAACGAGAAGGACAGGAAAAGGAACGACAGGCATAGTGAAGAAGCCAGTTTGCGTATGAGCGCTGTTGAGTGGAAATTTAGAAAACTCAAAAGAATGGGTGGCAACCAAGGTGAGCCAGAAGGTGACTGGCCAGGTAACCAACAGTTCGAGTGCCCGTCTGGGCACAACCTAGTGAACCAGGGCCCCCAGGTCATACTGAGGCAGGGAGCTGCTGTCTGGTATTCTAAGTAGGAATGTTGTGATCTGTAGCTTATTGACATATGTTCGGCCTGCTAACGCTTGCACTGCCAGCAAGCTTGATGTTGAGCGACCTTGTCTGCGTGGTGAAGGATCTCACTTCGAAAACAGAGTGAAGTTCACAGAAGTATGTTAAAGTTACTAACACCTCAGGAGCAATTTGAATCATGTATGTGAAGTAAAATATGTTGTGAAAGAGTGCTTAAGGGAAATGCAAGGGAGGATCTCTTGTACTATGCACCTGACTCAATGCCCTAGCTGTGAAGTCCTGGTTGGGGTCGAGAACTGGGTCAACCGGGAACCTGTAGTAAGATGACATAGGAGATTGATTAAAAAGGGGGGATTGCAAAGAGCTGTTTGGGGCATGGCTGGCCCCCTGGTGAAGGTGCAAGCCCTGTCGTCAGTGTGTGTTTTTTTTTTGTGTTTTTTGTTTTTTATGAACACGCTTTTTTTTTTTCTGAGGGAATACCGTCCAAACCTGGTGCAGGATGGACCAACTGGAACTCTACTGATCTAAAGGGGGAAGCGACGGAGAATAGGTGAGCAGACAATTTTCCACTGGAGACAGAAAGTGGCCGATTTGAGCCACTTGCAGAGATGCTTGCAACGATTGCAAGTAAGCAGCCTTATCAGGAAGGCGAAAACAAACGATAGGGGAATTTGAGCATGTAGGAATGACCGACCGCGACAATGTACAAATCGATGGAGTGAGGTGTATATGTTTATGTTTGATAAGAGTAATGTATAGCTGAGGATCTGATTCATTGTGCCGCCACGATGTCACGCCGATGCCACTAGATTCGGATCGGGTTGCAGAGTGAGCAAATGGTGTTGAGTGTAGAGCCGAGGATCTGAATCATTGTGCCACTACGTTTTTACTGGCGATGCGACTAGATTCAGACCATGCTGGAGTGTGAGTAATGTTGAGGTTTGTAGCGTCGAGGATCAGAATCATAGTGCCAGTGATGCGACTTGGCTAAGATCAGGCTGTTGGTGTGAGTAACGGTGGGGTTTGTAGTGTCGAGGATCCGAATTGTTGTGCCGATGATGCGACAAGACTCGGATCAGGCTGTTGGTGTGAGTAATGGTGAGGTTTGTAGTGCCGAGGATCCGAACCGTTGTGCCGATGATGCGACTAGACTGGGATCGGGCTGTTGGTGTGAGTAACGGTAGGGTTTGTAGTGCCGAGGATCCGAATTGTTGTGCCGATGATGCGACTAGACTCGGATTGGGCTGTTAGTGTGAGTAACGGTCGGGTTTGTAGGAGGTGTGGTGATTGTAGGAGGTGTGGTATGTAGGGCAGATGATTTGGGACATACACCACCGATGTGACTTGATTCGGAAGTGGCTGTAATGTGAGTGAGTTATGTGGATTCATAACGTTCGTGCCGCCTAAGCGACTAGACACAAATGGTCCCGAGCAGTGGGCTGCCACGAGTCATTATGTCGACGATGCGACTGGCTCAAACGAGGTATAAATCTTAACGAATGAGTACGAATACATACGAATGATATGGTGAAATTTCTATGAAGCAGTGAGAATGAGGCAAGGGACTTACAACATGAGGTGACGACAGTTTTACGAATGGGAAACATGATAGGCAATGGTTCAAACGTATGAAATGATATCTGCTACGAATTGGTTTGTAAAGAGAGATGACTCCAATATGAATTGGTTATAAATGTACGAAACTAATCTGATACGAATCGGTAATAAGTAGTATTAAATGGATCTGATGCAAATTGGTTGTAGAGTGTATGCCACCCCTAGCTCTGAAACCGAATACAACCAACCACCCAACCCCCCAGGCTAATCAAGGTGCAGACAAGGCACCAGGTGAGTCTTATTACCACCTCAATCAGCTACAGAACCCGTACAAGCAATACATGCTCATCTCCAAATGGATGAGACAGTAACCCCATGGACAGTGAATCCTATAAGCAGTGAAGATGAGTGATATCGGATAACGACCGACAGCGGCTCGGAGGTGTGGATCTACAAATGAATCGTATGTTTGCAGATGGGATGACAAACAAGGCAGAAGAACCTACGAACATACTATACCTGTGCCAAATGATGTCGGGACATGAGCGACAACAACTCGGCGGCAGGTTTTTTAATGAAAGGCATGTGGGATAGGAAGCATAACGAATCGCAAGATTGCACATGTTACGAAAAGGTTGGAATCCTACCTGCAACAGTGAGCGGGAACCGCCGACAAAGACCACGAATGGAGAAGCTGCAACGCATTTGCGATCGAATGCACAGACTCACAAACATGAGGTGAGCTGGAAGAGTCAGCCTAGTGACGTGTAGTACAGCGCACTGGAACCGACAAAGACCAGTGTGGGTGGTCTGCTTAAATACCCCCCGGGGTCCTCCCATAATTTCAGACCACCATACTGGCCTTCGTGTATATATATATATATATATATATATATATATATATATATATTTTTATGTTAAAGTGGATATAAACCCTCACATATACCCAGTGAAGTGAACAGCCTCAGATGATACAGAGATGAAACAAATCTCCCTACATAAGTTTTACATGTATATCTGCTGTCTTCATCTTGCTATATTGTTTAGAATTCTTACATTAGGTAAGAATTTTCACTTCCTCATTCAACAGTAGGAGTGTGCTTCTGACATACTCTGTATAACAGCTGATTGAAGGAAAGGCACACACCCCCTCCACATTGGCAGAAGAAAGAAAATTCTTTCAGAGCTGTGTTTTTACAAGTCAAGCTGTCTGCTAATCTATTTATAGCAACCTCCCATGACACACATTCCAGGCTGCTGTCTCAGAGAACTTGTCAAATGTTATCAGGCTGAAAACAGAGCTATGGAGCACTACAAACACACGGGACACAGTGCTTTGAAGAGGGATAAGAAAACACTGCAGATATATGTGCCCAGCTCAAATTTCATGAATCGGGTTTACATCCACTTTAAAATGTTACTAAACCTAGGACACTGCATTCACTATATCTAGTCTCCCACAGTGCACAGAACATGGAAATGCAATTATTTTAGTAATTATAAAATGTTAAATACCATTTCTCATTAGCAGTTTTGTAAAGAGAACTATCAGAATATGCCCAGCGCACACATGTGCACTTGAGCACGCTCATGGGTGACAGCAGATTCCCAAATGCACCAATGCGCGTGCCCACGGATTGCGTGCATGCACAGGAGCGCATCCCTAGTCCCAATTGGCGCCAGACAGCCTATTTAAAGGGTGCTCTTACTCCTGAACAGTGCTGACTGGTCTTCAGCTGTTTCTTGATATCCTGAATCCTGTTTATACCTTACTTGATACCTGTTGCTGAACTTGGCTTTCCTTGACCCTGCCTTTGGACTGTTATATTCCTGATTACTGGTTCCTGATCCCGGCTTCCCATTTGACCTTGCTTCTGTTTAATGCCGTGGTACCTTGCTGCCCGCCTGCTACCGAACCTGGCTATCCTGGTGACCTTGCTCTTGTTCCCTGTTTGGCTCAGTGCTGTCTCTGAGTGCCCGTGCTGGCTGCCTGTCATCCCAGTTTCCTTGGATCCAGTATACTTCTGTCTCCAGACTACAGGAAGTTCCAGCAAGCCACGTAACCTGAACCTGCAAGCTGGTTGGAGTTCCCCTTTAACATCGGCTGATCTACTGAGCATTATTCCAGCTCCTTACCTGATGTTCTGCCTGAACCACCAAGCCTACAACTCCACCTGCAAACTCTGCAAGCAACACTTACAGGCACTCATGTTCCTCCTGACCCTAGCCACCATCTGTTCCACCTTCAGTGGGGCTTGGGCTGGAGATACAAGAGAGGCCGACCTCATCATATCAGACTCCTACCGGGAACGTGACAAGTATATAGCAGTCTTGTGACTTCTATCAGTGTCCGGCCGAGCACTGGTTAAAGCTTGTAGGAGAAGTTTTTAAAGTTTTTATCCCCCTTTGACTGTCCTATGAGGCTGCATGACTCCTGACCCTCTGTCTGGACAGTGCTGATTGGCCTAGTACTGATCACATGCACCCTCCCAATGAAAAACCTCTATAGCAATACACACCAAACTGAACATGTGCAGAATGCCCCCAAGGCTCTGTACTATCAGGAGATGCATTGGGGACTGTGGAAGAAGGGGAAGATAAGACAGGATCAAGCTGACTTTTTACACAGTGCTCAGGATTAACCCCTTAGGTTCCACAGTCAGTATAACAAGCATGCCTTGCTGCATATACAGACTGATTTTACTGATGTGGGTTAGTAACACTTTAAGTACATGCAGTGTTGCAAAAATGTGACACCTACAGGTATTTATTACCCTTTATAGAGGTCACAGTACTCCCTCTGGCAATACTTTCCTTGAGATGGTGGATCAGAGGTGTTACAGCCATGAAAATCCTGGGGCCTGTGTAGGCTGTGGCTCACAAATACCTGAAAGAGATCATCCTCTGCTGCAGTCCCTCGCCTTGTGAATTATCAAAAAGTTAAAATATTACAGCCTTTTTTATTTAGGAGAGGATTCTTCTTGCTAGCAACAGATGAAGAAATTATATCAGCCTAGGCACGTTTTTAAAGTAATTCTACAGTCACAGCATACACTTTCATTTTATAACATCAACATTGTCATAACAATACAAACAATAGTTATATTTGGCAAGCCTTTCATGTTGTGAGTGCTGCCTGTCTGCTGGCCATCTCTTCCCACAGCTTCCTGGATTCGCTGCATGATTTGCAGCTTCTCCTCTGTTGTTTACTTTAAATTTCTAAGGACTACATATCCCAATGTACTTTGCTACCTGCAAGCAGTGCTTCCTGAAACTCCTACTTTCAGCACCTCTGTAGTTCAGAAGGCAGGCTCTATGAAATGTGTGACACAATAGTACACACTAACAGGGCATAGTGAATACATGTCATAGAATTCAAGAAAAAGTAAATGTACAAACTTCAGGATCATTCAGATGGGCTGGAAATAATTGGAATACAATGTGGAAATGAATATATAATTTTAAATGTTGACCATAGATATGTTTTTATGTAAATCTATAAAACATTTACTGTGCTGTATTTTGGGACATATTAGGAGACTGTACATGCAGAATTCTAAAGTTACTGAAATGTCTACTTTAATGTAGTTATCATGTTTAGCATCACCAAATCCATCAATGCTTTAATGAATATTTAGAACTATTCACATTGGCCTGTTTACCCACTAATATCCTAAACTTTTTATGCAAATATAACTTTTAGGAACTATTTACTAGCATGCATATAAAACATAGAAGGTAACCTATACAGTTGGAAGAGAACATACAAATGCCCTACAGATATTGCCTGAGGTGGAAATGAAATTCAAAGGTCAACTTTATGTCACTCTTTACAAAGATGGAAATCAAATGTTGAAGGCCACGCTATTACAATGTCTATACCGAGAGGCCCTTTTCAGAAATGTTTGTTGTTTATTTTACCTAATTCTTAAATTCACAAAATTCTTACTGTAAAAATTCAGAAACTCAGAAAACAATATTTCATTACATATAGCAGCTCTGGATAAAATCCAAGTTTACCTAAAGTAAACATCTTCCATCTTGCAGTACACTTCAAATATAATATTGATGGGAAAGTAACAAAGGCATGTTATGCTATATCAATAGGTATAGGACAATCTGAAAGCAGAGCATGCTATTTCTCTATTTATCCCCTTACATCTTAGCTGAATCTTTTCATTTCAGATACAGCATCATTCAGATTGGAGTATGACAGATTTTCTTCATAAAGAGCTTTCATTTTTAGTATGAACAGCTATGCCAGAAGGAGATTTACCAAGAGCCACCAGCTTGTTTTAAACCTGGTTTCATTTTCTCTTTTAACTCTAGTTTTAAGGCAATCTGCACATCTCCAAATGCCTGACTGTACTTGATGTGCTATGTTTTAAGGCAGAATCGAAAGAAGCAGTGTAGCTGTACTGTAGATGGAAACAAAGGCTGAACTCAAAGTCTCTGCTAAGCTCATTCAAGGGCTCGTGTTACTGACTTCATTATTTTATGGAACTGTTTCCCAGCACTAAAGAAAAACATCACAAATGGCTATATTGCTGTCTACAAGATATATGTTATCAATCTGCAATCTCATCATCTTCTTAGCCATTGATCACCTTATTCCCTCCACTAACAACAAACCCACACAAAACAGTAAAGTGGCCTTATCATGTGGACACAAAAATAGGAACCATGCTGCTTGGAAAAAAAGCTGTTTAATACTTACTTGCTGTCTGAAGATTCTTTTGCATCTAATGCCCGCACACACGGTCAGATTTTCCGACAGAAAATGTTTGATGGGAGCTTGTTGTCTGAAATTCCGACCGTGTGTAGGCTCCATAGGACATTTTCCATCGGAATTTACGTGACACAAAATTTGAGATCTGGATCTCAAATTTTACGACAACAAAATCCTTTGTCGTAAATTCTGATTGTATGTACACAATTCCGATACACAAAGTTCCACGCATGCTCGGAATCAAGCAGAAGAGCAGAACTGGCTATTGAACTTCATTTTTCTCAGCTTGTCGTACGTGTTGTACGTCACCGCGTTCTTGACGTTCGGAATTTCCGACATGATTTGTGTGACTGTGTATATGCAAGACAAGTTTGAGCCAACATCCGTCAGAAAAAAACATGGATTTTGTTGTTGGAATGTCTGATTGTGTGTACGAGCATTACACTTCCAGAGGTCTTAGATGCCTGCCCCCTCTTCTGTGCTTCCTCCTGCCAACACTTATGTCACTACAGGACAATAAAGCTGAATTCAGGGAATTCAGATCTTTTGTAAAAAGTGCAGGCACAATATGAGTCAAGTCCAAGGAGGCGCATAACGTCTCCTGGTCTTCTCTGCATATGACACAAGTCTATGTATATAAAAGCAGCCATTAAATAAAATAGAAATATACACGTAAGGAAAAAAAAGCCCTTAGTCCATATAGACTAAGTTCCAATACTCAAAGCAGCACTCCAATCAAATAAATGAAGTATGACCAGCATTCACATGTAAAAACATATGAGAAATCGGTAGTATGTTCATAGGTGATGAGACAGTTCAATTGATAGGTGAAAGATTCTACTTAATGATTGATAGGCATATACCATCAATTGCATCCACTACGTTGAAAGTATCTGGCTGTTCCTTTCTGGTAGTGACACGCACACGTCACTTCCGGTCACTGTAAGGCCATGCTTTGAAGCATTTCATTATCACGACTTCAACAGAGAGAAGTCAAGATGACAAAACGCATCAGAGCATGACCTTATGGCGACCGGAAGTGACGTGTGTGTGTCACTACCAGGAAGGAACAGCCAGATACTTTCAACAAAGAGGATACGGTGGATGGTATATGCCTATCAATCATTAAGTAGAATCCTTTACCTATCAATTGAATTGTCTCATCACCTATCAACGTACTATCGGTTTCTCATATGTTTTTACATGTGAATGCTGGTCATACTTCATTTATTTGATTGGAGCACTGCTTTGAGTATTGGAACTTTGTCTATATGGTCTTCTCTATTATTTACATCTGACAGTTTTATTGCACTCACGGAAGATAGCCATTGCTGTATTCCTGGGAGCCCAACACTAATGCTTCAGGTCTAAGCATCTAAGCATTAGAGTTGATGCAGCTGCTATGCCTGCCCTTCCCCTCCTCCTGCTCAATCACAGAAGCCTTTGTATTATGCAAAATAATTCTCTGAATGGGCAGCAGAGGGGAGGGGTGGGCAAGGCTGCTGTGTGTGCCTCTCTCTCCTCTCTCAAAGCTAACCCCTAATGTCAGCTTTACTCATATATATGGCAGCATGGTGTGGGCTAACATTGCCACACATATGTGTACAGCTGGAGTTCTTGGGAGGATGCTCACTCGGCACCCCCAGCATAGTAACCAAGCTGTCACAGACGGCTCCCAGTCACTGCTTATTATTGGTAGTCAGTAGAATGGGCTTCTGTTCACATGGTCACTGTGACAGCCAATGTAACATCTCCGGCAGTATAAACTTTTCAGGTGCTGGTTTCCGCCAGCTGGAAATAGTAACCGTAATTTTAAGAGTTGCTTTTCATATTTTTAATTATTACTTGGTAATCTTACTAATAATATCTTTGTTCAGGCATATTCTGTTATGAGGTAATGGCTTTCTCCTAATTGTGCTCCCTTATTAAAAAAAAAAAAGAAAAACAGGGCAGAAGCGGGTCCTATGGCATGAAAAATTAACTTGTTCAATGCATCACATTTTCCCCCTTGCCATGCCCAAACCTACTTTTGTTGGCAATGTGGTGATTGCTATATCCAAACTCAGACCACTGCAGGATCCTTGCCATGTCTCACAAATAAAGTATATCAAGAAGTTTGAAACAACCACCAATCACATTCAAAGTTGCCTTGGAAGTTGACTGTGATTGGTGATAAAGGAAGCCAGGAGAGAGAAGGTTAACACAGGCTTCCAGAAGTACCCCTGCAAGGTGTTATTTTTATTCCTAGAGAGGGTCACAATAAACTCACTTTAGGGTGAGCTGAGCTTTCTAGCTTTAACATAGCTGCAGTGTTTGCCAAATATGATTAGTAGCTGCTTTCATGACCGCTTTCATTGGTTAACTAAACTTGCACTTCAACTGTAAGCACTTTGTCTATGAATAATTTATTTATTATTATTATTTATTACAGGTACTTACAGTATCTCACAAAAGTGAGCACACCCCTCACATTTTTGTAAATATTTTATTATATCTTTTCATGTGTCACTGAAGAAACTACACTTTGCTACAATGTAAAGTAGTGAGTGCACAGCTTGTATAACAGTGTAAATTTGCTCTCCCCTCAAAATAACTCAACACACAGACTGAGCAATTCTAAATATGAGATGGCCACATGTATATTCCCTATGTGCAAAGAACAGTCCTGGAGTTGAACGACAGCGGGTCATCCGTTTAGATGATCGAATGTCTTTTCCTCAAAATAAACATGAGGGGGTTTCATGCATCATGTGATGACCTTCAAGGAGAAGGCACCCGGAATCTAATTGGCCAGTGATGTAAAAAATGCAGAATCAGGTAAAAAAAGGGCAATACAACAAGGTCCCATAATTAGGAATTCATCCCATAGATGGCTTATAACCCTGCAGACTACAGTAAGGTTTGATGGCTTCAAAGTATTCTGTGGCCCTATCATACATACCCTCATTTAAATTTCCCATCTAGGCGGAATCTTTTTGCATATTTATATATACCAATAACTTGATACATCCCTCGGGGGCCATTCACAGGAAACCTGTACAGCTTTGTGAACTTATATGGCCATGCCATAATACCAACTCCAATTTTTACGCGATACAGCTGGCATTTTTCCTGTGGGAGTGGGGTTGTTTTGTCCAACTGTCTTTTCTAGTGCTGTGTACGTGTTGTGTTTCTTTGTTTTTCTGTGTCTGTATACACTTAGTTCTTCCCGGGTCATCCCTCCTATGGATGGGACCAGTGGAATATAGTATATGGAGTTGTGTTGCATTTTTACTAATAATACTGTGTAATGAATTGTATCAATATTAGTATTATCAATAAACTTTGTACTCTATTTGGAACCAAGCGGTTTAGACTTTCTGCTGCAAAAGTAGCCATCTGTCTGAATCCCGGTAGTAATACTGGGTTCTTTCTATATGCTAGTCCAACATGTACTGTGGCATATGAAGCAGAGCATGATCCCCTCCCTTTGGAACCTGGGCCACAGGGCAGTATTCCAACATGATAATGACCCCAAACACACCTCCAAGACAACCACTGCCTTGCAAAAGAAGCTAAGGGTAAAGGTGATGGACTGGCGAAGCATGTCTCCAGACCTAAACCCTATTGAGCTCTGTGGGGCATCCTCAAACGAAAGCTGGAGGAGTGCAAGGTCTCTAACATCCCCCAGCTCTGTGATGTCATCATGGAGGAGTGGAAGAGGACACCTGTGGCAATCTGTAAAGCTCTGGTGAAATCCATGCCCAAGAGGGTTAAGGCAATGCTGGAAAATAATGGTTGCCACACAAAATGATGACACTTTGGGCCCAATTTGGACATTTTCATTTAGGGGTGTACTCACTTTTGTTGCCAGCGGTTCAGATATTAACCGCTTGCCGACCAGCGCACGCCGATTTACGTCGGCAGAATGGCACTGGTAGGTAAAAAGGCGTACAAGTACGTCCCCTTTATGAAGCGGTGTCGCGGGCGCGTGTCGCCAGGTCTTCGTCACCGTGACTGCGGGTCCCATGGACTCGATGTCAACTGGGTGCCCGTGATCATGTCACGGAGAGGAAGAATGGGGAGATGCTTTTGTAAACAAAGCATTTCCCCGTTCTGCCTAGTGACAGGACAGAGATCACTGCTCTCTGTCATCGAGAGCAGTGATCACTGTCCTGTGTGTTGAAGCCCAGCCCCCTCACAGTTAGAATCACTCCCTAGGATACACACTTACCCTTCACCGCCCCCTAGTGGTTAAGCCCTTCCCTGCCAGTGTCATTTACACAGTAATCAATGCATTTTAATAGCACTGATCACTGTATAAATGACAATGGTCCCAAAATAGTGTAAAAAATAAGTGATGTGTCTGCCATAATGTCGCAGTCTCGATAAAAATCACAGATCGCTGCCATTACTAATAAAGAAATTAAAAATAAAAATGCCATAAAACTATCCTTTATTTTGTAGATGCTATAAATTTTGGGCAAACCAATCAATATATGCTTATTGCAATTTTTTTTTACCAAAAATATGTAGAAGAATGCATATCGGCCTAAACCGAGGAAAAAAATTGTTTTTTTTATATATTTTTGGGGGATATTTATTATAGCAAAAGTAAAAAATATTGCGTTTTATTCAAAGTTGTCACTCTTTTTTTGTTTATAGCACAAAAAATAAAAACTGATCAAATACCACCAAAAAAAAGCTCTATTTGTGGGGAAAAAAAAAACGTCAATTTTGTTTGGGTACAACGTCGCACGGGCGCGCAATTGTCAGTTAAAGCGACGCAGTGCCGAAGTGCAAAAAGTGCTCTGGTCAGGAAGGGGGTAAAATCTTTCAGGGCTGAAGCGGTTAATGGCTTCGTGTTGAGTTATTTTGAGGGGACGGCAAATTTACACTGTTATACAAGCTGTACACTCACTGCTTTACACTGTAGCAAAGCGTCATTTCTTCAGTGTTGTCACATGAAAAGATATAATAAAATATTTACAAAAATGTGAGGGGAGTACTCACTTTCGTGAGACACTGTATACAGCACCATCAATTTATACAGTACTTTACATATACATTCAGATCAGTCCCTGCCCTCAAGGAGCTTACAACCTAAGGTCCCTAACACACAGTCATACATACTAGGGCCAAGTTAAACAGGATCAGATTAACCTATCAGCATGTCTTTAGAAAGTGTGGGAGGAAACCGGAGTACCCAGAGGAAACCCACGCAGGCACAGGGAGAACATGTAAATTCTAGGCAGATGGTGTCATGGTCAGGATTTGAACCAGTGACCCTTTTTGCTGCTAGGTGAAAGTGCTACCCACTACAGCACTGTGCTGCCCATAACAGTATATGTAACAGTAAATGTATTATGCCAGTGTGGACAAACTGTCATATCTACTCTGAATATATGTCCTGAAGAATAAGCTCTTACAGAAGCTACTTACAAGCTACAGTGAACAAGCAGAAACCATTTATACTGAGCAGACACACCTTCACAGAGAAGATAGGGAATTCCCAAAGGTCTTTCTATCTTTCTATTTTATCTTCTGAAAATAGGTTTCGGTGTGTTCAGAATTCAGTAGAGAGCTCACACAACTTCTGCTATTTTTTAGCTATTTTTTACATACTCTTTAAACATTAAATACAGGAAAATACATTTTCCACCCATCTTACATTTCCCCTATCCACTGCAAGCAAATATACTTTCTTTAAAAAGGTAATTGAGGTCTTACAGGTATCAGATGAATAATAACAATGTGCAGATGTAGGGATGAGTTTTAACTCTAATTCAACAAACTGTCAAAAAAGACATTCTGCACAGCTGATGCCTTAGGGGCCACGTAACATATACTGAAAATGTTATTAAAGGGCACTGCAATATGTACAGTATGTATAAAGTCATTGAACATAACCGCTGTGACAGTGTTAGGCTATTTTCATATCCATATAGCGATATTACTTACGTTTGAAAAATATTAACCATTTCCCACTTGCAATTACTTGCACTTACTCCCTATAAATTGGGTGAGATGTGACTGCTGGACATATTATCTTTCCAATTTGACAATAGCACAGCTAATCGCTATTTTCCTTTAAATCCATGCATTGGGAATGGTCTGAAAGTGGCCATAGGCATGTGGATTGTCACCTGATCTGGCTGCATTTGGCCAGATAGGTAACAATGATGTCACTTTTTTGTGACTCTAAAAATATCAAATAGTACATATGGGATTACAAAGGCGGTAGGTTAAAAACCTACCACTGTAGAACAGGGAATTTCCCACTGAGTCTCCTCCAGTGGTGGACACAGAGGAGCTCATGGCTGGAGGTCTCACTACAGACTAGAAGATGCTTAAAACTGCGGAGACAGATAGTTCCATATGAGCTGTGCTTTGCTTTCTAGAACTGAGGCTGCTGGGACTTGTAGTTCTGTATTGCCACTGGCACTCCCCTTTTCTCTATGTTGTAGACATTTTTTCTACGGGATTCAATTGCTGCCATAAGCTTTGGAGATCCAAGATTTCGGCCAGGCCTCCAGGATCTTCCCTTCTGCTTGCTTTGCCCTAGAGTATCTTCCCAGTGCCATGTGACCCTGCTGCGATTTGCCCTGCTACCTGGTGAACCTGAATCTGTGACAAGGTCACTCCAGACCTCAGTTTTTTCCTGGACCCAGCATCTTCCTCAAGCAGGACTCTTGCTCTTTTCTGCTCTTTGCCCTCTGACCCTTGTGCTTCCCTGCTGCCTGGATGCACTCCAAGCTGTGGCTATATGCACAGAACCTGCCCTTTCTGCTTCTCTGGATCCAAGAGTCTTTGGTGCCCACTTTGACCCTTCACATTCTGCTGGACCCTTCACAATCATCAGAAGCCATCAGTGTGTGTAGTCATCTCCAATGCCCTGTGATCCCTGCCCAGTGCTCTGTGTCTTGGATTGCTGCCATGTAAACAGCATTCCCTTTATCCTGTGCTTACTGTCCTGCCTCCATACTATGTATACCTTGTTCTCCCTGGATTGCCCCTTGTGCCTCTGAACTTGCTGTTTTTTGTATCATGTTGCCATTCAGGACTTACCCTGTGGACTATTTCTCCATGCTGTGCATATTGTTGCCTCATAGATTATTTCTCCATTCTGTGCCATACTAGTACCCTGTGAAGTATTTCTCCTTGCTGTGCCCTACTGCTGCCCCCTCCTGTATATCCAAGTTCCCCATTGGATTCTGTGGTATTTGCCTCAGTGTGTTTTCTCTCTGCGCTGCTAGTTCATTGCACATGGTATCAAATACATGAACAAAATGAATCTAATTGGTCTTTAAACTGCAACACAATGAAAATTAATCTATAGAATCAGACCAAGGAATTAAAATAACTGTATAAATTGTAAAATATCTATTGTTAACTTATTACAGTTCTGTGTAGGCAAAACGCAAGTTTTAGGTTTAATTTTCCACCTTGATGTTTTCCTGATGTAAAAGGAAATTGGAATTCTACCTAATTTAGCTTTTACCAATCATGAAGAGGCCAACAGAATTTAATAAAGAACTTATAAATAGAAGTGGGACAGCTTAATTCATATTGATTGTAGACTTTGATGCAGACAGCAGGAGTGCAGATAAAAACTAAAAAAAAGTTCTTATATAGACTTCAAAGCATGCTAAGCAGTTGTCTGCAGCAATTATATTCTGATAGTTTCTACAAAGCCTGAATCACTGTGGGAATGAACAGTAGACAAGCCTCTATTTATGCAAGCAGATGTTTCCTCCAATGTGCAAAGAGGTAAGCCTTCTTACCGCCATTGATGTTCTTAATATGCAGCCATCTGTATAGGTAGATACACTTTTCTTTTTAGAAATAGTTTTCAATACCACACACACTGTTATGTTTTATTAACCACTTGCCGACCGCTGCACGCCAATATACGTCTGCACAATGGCAGCGGTGAGCAAATGGGCATACCTGTACGTCCCCTTTAACCTCCCTGGTGGTATGATTATTTCAGATTTTAGGTGCTGAAAACGGTACCATTATTTTGCACAGAAATTTGGTGTTTTATATTGTAGGCCTGTAATTCTTAGGAATAACTCACTTAAATCTGTTCAAACAAGAGTCTAGTAGACATCCCAGGTATGATAAAGTTTGAAAAACGAAATAAAAAATTATAATATAATAAATAACTATAAATAATTATAACAAATAATAATATAATAATAATAAAAATTATTCAATAATGTAATCAAATCAAAAACACTGAAATTTGCTCAGTTGCAGAATTGTCGCTTTCATTACTTTTAGTGTTTGGTGACAGATTTCCCCACAAATCACTATCACTCAATTCTGCGAGTGATTCTAATTTATTATCGCTGTTTTCTAGCTGGTCTAAAGCCACTTTTGATGTAAAGGGACAGTTTTGCTATGGACAATCTCCAGTTTCCAGGCAGAAAGAACAGTTTTTATAATATAAAACTGCATGCAGGACACTGGGCAGACCACTAGGGACAAAGGGGATGTGAAATTATTTGATACAGTACTGTAATCTGTAAGATTACAGTATACTGTATCTATACTGTGTGTTTTACTGTTTGAATTTGCCGCCGAACTCCATCCCCGTGCTTCGCAACGCTCGCAGGGAACGGAGCTCGGCACTGTGAGTCGAGTGAGACACGGCGGCTCACCGATCACAGCAGGGAGACATCGCAGGATCCAGTGGACAAGGTAAGTAAACTTTTCCTGGATCCTGCGATGCGATCCTGAGTCTGGCTCGGGGATACCGCTTTTGGTATTGAAAATCCACCCCGAGCCAGACTCGGGAATACCGCCAGGGGGGTTAATTGGCAGGGTTAGTGGGCACACGCGCGCCCGCCGCCTACAGTGCGACCTTGCCCACAAAACACGCGGACTCGATGTCCGCCGGTCTCCCGGCGATCGTGTTGTGGAGCCGCAGAACAGGGAAACAAGGCATTTCCCCGTTCTGTCTTGTGACATGACAACGATCACTGCTCCCTGTGTCAAAAGTGTCCAATGTGTCCGATGTGTAAAATTCGCAGATCGCCGCCATTACTAATAAAAAAAATTAATAATAAAAATTCCATAAAACTATCCCCTATTTTGTAGACACTATAACTTTTGCGCAAACCAATCAATATATGCTTATTGCGATTTTTTAAACAAAAATATGTAGGAGAATACATGTCAGCCTAAACTGAGGAAAAAAAATGTTTTTTTAGATATTTTTGGGGGATATTTATTATAGCAAAAAGTAAAAAATATTGCTTTTTTCCAAAATTGTCGCTCTATTTCTGTTTATAGCGCAAAAAATAAAAATCACAGAAGTGATTAAATACAACCAAAAGAAAGCTCTATTTGTGGGAAAAAAAGGACATCAATTTTGTTTGGGTGCAACGTAACATTACCGCTCAATTGTCAGTTAAAGCGACGCAGTGCCGAATCGCAAAAAGTGCTCTGGTTAGGAAGGGGGTAAAATCTTCCGGGGCTGAAGCGGTTAAATAGGATAGTTTTTATTTCAAATAAGAATGCTAGAGGTCATAGAACATACAAAAATAAATAATTATGTTCTTTTTTTTCTGTAACTTATGTAATGTGAGCACATACTAATAAATAAAAGGAAATGATAGTTATAATAGGAGCTCCTTATTGAATGGGGCCATGACAGTTGAACTCTGTCCCTAGTCAGGTCTTGGTCTTTTATTTATAGTGTATGCATATCTGTAACCAGGGAATAACTGGGAGCCACAACCAACAAACCATTTTATGGTAGGGGAAGATTTCTGTGAAATTAAGAACCTGTACCATGTACGGTCACCTTGTTTAAATGACAAGCAGGTGCTAGAAAAATTCAGATTGAGCTTTTGCCCACTTGGCCAGTACTAATAAGATATGTCGGGCTGTCACCAGCCCGACATATCTTATTAGTACTGGCCAAGTGGGCAAAAGCCTTCTACCCCCCAGTCCAGTCATCCCCTATAACAGCATTATGGACAATAACATATATAACAGATATTTTACAGCTGACAGCAAACAGAGCCTATAACTCAAGGAACTCTAATGTGACCCTTCAGATATCTTTTTTTTTTTTCTTTTTTTTTTTACAGGACTAGATTACTTATTCGGGGTATATAAATGATTGTTACACTTTCTTCATTTAAAAAAAGTAAAAACAAATATTTACACTACAGAAAATATAACATTGTCCTTGCCAGTTATTATGTTAGCTAAAAGTGTCACACTGCAGATGCTACAATCAAAGCTCAGTACTGCATTTATGACTATGACACCTATTTACCCCATGTAATTTAATATGTTTATTGGAGAACTCATATGAGATATACTTTACTCAACGTCGAGTTCTTTAGGCTGGTTGAGGGAATTCTGCTGTTCTTTCTGGCATATGCCCCTGGATAATCGTTACTATGTAATTCCAGCTAGGCCTTGGCCTTGAATATATTGAAGCTTTTCATCTCTTTAACATTGTGTGCGTAGGGACTCTTAAAAAACAGGAAAACTGAGTTGTTTGCAAGTATTAGTTAACTAAAAGGTATATACCATTTCTATCTTACTATTAGAAATATGTAATTTTCAATCTGGTTTCTTTGGGTCCTCGGACATTTTTTTTGATTCTCCTAATTTTAATAATTTGAGTTTGACAGTGGCTTGTATATTCTGAAAAATATGGTTTTGATAAACTGGGGTTGAAAGAAAGCAGCTTTTAAGCTTACTGTAGCAGTGCTGGAGATTTCCCTTCCCCCTTTGATGTTGAGGAAAGAGGCACTTTACTTTGGTATTTGGGTAGGCTTAAAGCATCCCATTACTACTTTATTATGTCCACCATTAAGAATGCATCTCATATATTACTATCTGCATGCTGTATATTACTTATAAAGAGGTCCTTATACCCTGCCCTAAACTACACTTAATTCCCTATTAGGTTATTGACACCAAAGGAAGTGAGAAATTAAAGCGGAGTCTCTACTGGGCTCCTATACATTGGAAATAAGGTTGCCTGCTAGTGACCTGATAATATGTTAGAAGAAGCTCTAGGACAATGTTCCCAAACTTATCTGATGTTGACCCTGAGGGTCAATGGGACTAACCAAAGGTTCAATAAAATGGCTGGGGTCAACAGGGGTCAGTAAATGTCTGGAGGTAAATAGGTGTTCAATAAATTATGAATTTTGATAGGGGTCAGTATCTATAAAGCTCCATGCCAGTCACTGGTCCTAAAGGTGAGGTGGCTTGTGGTGAAACAGTGTTACTCAGGGATGGATGGTTAGTTGCCAGTAAGAGCAGCCTTGCTTTGTCTCTGTCAGCTGTGTTTTGTTTCTGGTTTATCAGTGTGTTTTGCACTGTTTATCTATAACCTTACCCCCTTCCCCTTGTGGGAAGGATATACATATATGTTCACTTCCAGTACTAAGCATACTTTTCCACTTTAAACTCATTTGGAGAGCCAGTGAGTACAGCCACCTCAAAATTGATTGGAGAGTGAGTACATCCATAGCAATGATAGTTGATCCAAAGAACTGATTACTGATTACTGTGTATTTACTAAAAAAAACAGCAGTGTAATAGCCATAATGGAAGTTGCTGATATCAAGAGGAAATGTTGACAGTATTCAAAAAATGTTTAACATTTGTTCTATTTATTACTCATAGTACTATTATTTAAAGTAACATATCTTAAAATTATTTTCATAAAATAAATGTTTGGGGTCAATGGACAATATGAAACATAATGACGGGGAAAACATTGAGGAGCTGAAGCGTTTGTGGATCCCTGCTCTAGGCAAATCCATGATTTGTGGTGCTTAAATGCTTGCCATAGATTTTGACTTGATAAGCAAAAGGTGAGCAATAACTTTTTTTGCATTTTGGCTATCCCATTTTAGCCTTAAAATCCAAATACACAACATGTTTAGCTGCAGTGAATTTAGCTTCTCTGCTAAAATATGGCTGTTTTCACTGGGGGGGGTTACAGAAGTTTTTAGCTTCCCACTCATACTTTTAGACGTAACAGACCTTTTGAAGAAAAAAAAACAAAAAAAACAAAAAAAAACCCAAATTGCCAGTTTGCAAGTCATTCCCTGGTGTAGAGCGTGTTGCTTTAATTAATGACAATGCTGATACATGTAAATAGCCCTGGAGAATGAACTCTTTCACGCAGCAATGGAAATAACTGCATACAGAAGCACTCTTTGCATTGTGGGTATGTAAGCAAGTTCACAGATGAAGAGCCATGAACACAACTTTTGCCTTCAGGAGGAGAAACTGCTGTTCATTTCATTTTCATTATTAGTTAAGATTTTATGCAGCTATTAGCTATAACCTTCAAATTGTTGTCTCCTAGAAATAAGTGTCCATATGTGAATCTATGTTAATAAATGCAATTGCTGGTTTCTTAGTTACATCTTCTCTGGCCAATGTGCCTAATCAATTTCTTTAGATGATTCTAATTCTGAGCCAGTGAGCTGAGAAAACACAAGCTGCATAGTATAGTTTCATACATCAGCAAATCCTCTACAAATCATAATCACTGCAAAAATCCCCGTTCCTGTAATATGCTATACACTAAGTTTTCTGAAACAGAAGATCATTTTATAACATTATAAATTTTAACTTATTCTATCCTGATAAATGGGAGACAAGAAAATTGCTGATTGTTTTGTATTATTAAAGTGCAAAGACCCCATCCACCAATCACAACTGTTTTTCTGATGAGAGGATTCTATTTATCATCAGTGTCATTTTTCAGCAAAGTTTGGCAAAGTTAAGTTAAAGTGGATGTAAACCCAATTCATGAAATTTGAGTTGAGCACATATATCTGCAGTGTTTTGTCTCTTTTCAAAGCACTATGTCCCGTAGCTGTCTCCTGCTCCGTTCTCTTGTTATCAGCCTCATAACTCCTGACAGGTTCTCTGTCAAATATGATGAAAGCAGACGGAGTTTTGTGTTGGGGACGATGCTATAAATAGATTAGCAGAGCCCTGAACTATTCAAAGATCAGCTCTGAAAGTCTCTACCTATGAGGAGAGGGGGTGTGTGCCTTTCCTCCAATCAGCTGTCTTGGCTGTATGCCCAGGCTTCACTACAGTGTTAACCAGGAAGAGAAAATCTCCTAACACGATGTGCACTTTCTAAACAGTATATAAAGAAGAAGAAGAAGAAGACAGCAGATATACATAGAAAACTTATGTAGGGAGATTTGTTTCATCCCTGTGTATCATCTGAGGCTATTCACTTCACTGGGTATATGTGAGGGTTTCACTTTAAAATAAGAACAAATTATAGCCCCCTTCAACATCCATGCAGTCTGATGCAGCGCTCTTATTCACCACAACACACTTAGAACAGCACCTGCAACTTTTGACCAACACAGAGCATCACAATGCACAGTAATGCATTACCATGCATTGTGATGGGCTGTAAAGTGAAGTCGGTCTAGGGATGAGTAAAAAATATAATGTTAATAAAGGTCCTCTATGCAAGAATCCCCTTTTCCCACCCCACTGTCACTCATCATTACACCGCTTACTAGTAGTCAGCCTTTCAGTAGAAAATATTGTATAGTGACAGGACTTTTGCATTATTTAAAGCATTTGCCAGGACAAACAACAAACAAACAAGAATATATATCTACAACACACGTCCCTATTTTTTCACCTAGCATATGTCAAACTTCCTATTTGGATACCTTTTCTGCTCTGAAATTTCAGTCAGCATTATCAGCCCTCCTTGCTGTACCAAAGAAACCCTGCCCAGCATCCACCCCTCTCTGTCTCACTCTACATGCATACATTGGTTTCTTAGCTAGCAAAGCATGCAGTGACTCCCAATAGCCTGCACACAGTCTGTGTATAGGGAACAGACTCTTGGGAGATGTAGCTCTGGCCTGTAAATACAGAACTGAGCCTCCAGCAGCTGCTTCTACATGAATTTTAGAAGCCTATGTGATGCTTATTTCTTTTAGTCCTGGCCTGGGGTTAAGCAGAGCAGGACTGAGCTCAGCATTTTTATAAATAAAACAAGCTTCTTGCTGCCTGCTAAACTCACAAGTGGTCTCAATGGAACAGTGACTAAAGTGTTTTATAACAGTAATATCCTTGGTGTGAAAGCTTACTAAATGTGGTGGATGTGGTCTGTTCAATTCAACATGAGAGTGTGATCCGTGTACGGGTGGACATTACTTACTTCTAAGCTGCCTGTAGATAATCATTAAAGAATGCACTTACACTCGTCAGTTCCCTGGGGTGCCTAAATTACAGGTTGCAGCTCCTGAGGAAAACCTGAACACTGTCAACTGTCACCCATACTGACAGTTGCAGGCAACATGGAGATCAAAGATAACAATGCAGCCTGGGGCAGAGTTAACTCATGCAGGGATAACTATATTAGCCACAGTTATAGGCTTTAAGGCATTCATATGAAAAGTATAATTGTTACATGACACAAATCATTTTATCCCAATGCAAAAAAACAAAATGTGAAAATAATCACATCTCATTACATCACATAATATTGTTTGTGTGGTTTGGGAAACTTTGCCCAACTTGTTGTCCTCTGCTTATATGCTGAAATACACTGATGATGAATGCTATAGCCAAATACAAAATCATTATGTGTGCACTTGCATTAAAAAAAGGATGTTCCGAGGGTCCTGATCCTGGCCACAGGAATTGTTTCTTCTATCTGTATAACAGAGTCATATAGAAAGCAGTGTTTAATGGAGCACTGTAAATCTAAGAATTTTATGTCTAAGCCAAAGCTGGAAAATTACACACATTTTACATCCAACTGGAACAGAAGCCAGTTACTTAGTGACTATGGGGAAACCCATGTACAGATAGGGAGAGGAAATAAATTCCAAATAGTGAAAGTCATCTTAAACCCCCTATCTGCTGAGTGCACACATATACGGCCTCACTGAAGTGGGTCTTTATCCATGGGGCCTGTGTTTGTGCGGGGAGCGTGCTGCTCAGCACCGGATCGTGTACTAATGATCAGGAACTGGTTGGCCCAGTTCTCGATCACCTGATCACTGTGATAGGCTCTGATTGACTATCACAGTAGTCAGTTACTGTACAGCACCCCTGTGTTTTTCTCTCCTCCTGGAGAAAAATGTAAACAAGAAAGTGTTGCATTGTAGCTGTTGAATTTCTTGCTAAGCAATACTTCCAAATTAAAGCCTCGTTTGTTCCACCAAAAAGCAATACAAGTATTAATTAAGTAACATACACAATGACTAGTCATTAAAGTGGTACCAAACCTAGGAACCTGCATTCACTATATCTGGTCTCCCACAGTACACAGAACATGGAAATGCAATTATTTTAGTAAATTTAACCTGCAAAATACCTTTTCTCATCAGCAGTATATAACAGTCTTGTGACTTCTATCAATGTTTAGTCAAGCATTGGTTAAAGCTTGTAGGAGGAGTTTTCTGACTGTCCTATCAGACTGCAAGATCCCTGACCCTCTGCCTGGACAGTGCTGATTGGCCCTGTGTTGATCAAATGCATCCTCCCAAGAAAAAAAAAACTCTCTAGCAATACACACCAAACTGAGCATGTGCAGCCTGAACTCCATAGACTGCGTTATTTGGAAATTATCAGGGGACAGTGGAAGGGGGGAGGATCAGAGAAGACAGGATCAAACAGCCTTTTTACACAATGCAGAGGATTAACACCTTAGGTTCCACAGTAAGTATAACAAGCATGCTTAACTGCATATACAGACTCATTTTATTGTTTTGGGTTTAGTAACACTTTAAGCTAATTTTTGCCAAGATAAAAAATGCTCTGGTCCATATGGGATAAAATGGTGTCACAACTAAAGTGGTTAAGCTTTCCTAGTAATGAACAATGAAAAGTAAAGTGTTAGAAATTACAGTTCTGCATTAAAATGACATTTGTGATGGAAAGTCAACAGTTTCCTAATATTTTCAGATATTTTTCATTGCTATTTATATAATATTCGGTAGCAAGCAGAAAACTGACCTTGATTTTTCCTATGTGATCTTGAAGAGAGTCAATCAGCAAATCTCCCACTGGCTGCCAGGATCCTTTCATAGCTTCTGCTTGATGCAGTTTATGGTCCAGTTCATCCATTGCATCCTGGAGTTCCTGCAGTCTTTCAAGTGCATCGTCTAATTTTCTCTGCCACTCCACTGAGCGCACATTCAACCTGTCCCACTCAGTCCTTACATCATCTACCTGCTTCTGCAGGATCCTGCTGACATTCTTGGATGGCTCTTCAGCGTGATGGTCTAGAATTGCAAACAGGGTTCATTAGCAGAAGTATTTTCCTTTTAATTAACACCGCCCTTTTGTGTCCAAATAAAATGTGTGCTCAAATATGCATGTTTGATCTTCCCCATATCACAGAGTAAAAGAAAATGTTTTTTTGCCTAGGTCAAACTAACAGACAGAATAAAACATATAAAAATCATCATATACTAAAAAAAAATTATGTGTATTTCTGAGCACTGCAACCACAGTAAATGCATGCAAATGAATGGAGAAGCACCATCAGACATATTATTATTTTTCTGCATTCAGCTGCCCTGAAATGAACAAATCTACATACACTCTATGTGAGACAATTGTTTCTCTAAATTTTACAGGTTTATTTAAGGGTAAAGTAGCCGCTGAAAAGGAATATTTGAGCCCACTGAGACCTATGCTAAAATATAAACGTATGTTTTTTTACCCTAAACTTATCACATAAATCTATAGTGCAGGAAAACGCAATTTTTTTCTAATGTTTAATTGGGCTTAAAGTTGATTTATAGTGGCAGTACAAAAAAATTGATTCTTTGGTTCATAAAGGTAACAGCAAAATAAATAATAAAAAAGCATGAAAAATCTGCATGCATATAGTACATTTATTAGTTTTACCTAGAGCTTCAGCAGGGTTAAACTGAAAAGTTTTTTCATTAAAAAGTCTGTCATTTGCATGTTACTAGGCAGCACTTTTTTGAGTAAAGTACATGTTCATTTTCAGGGTCTGAATAAGACAAATTAAGGTTTTTGTATGAGACCTTTAGGGACTCCAGCTGAAATTTTGCTTCTGGGCCTGTGACATTTAATTATGTCTGAATATTAGATCTGAAATCTTTCAGTCTGGAAAACAAGTTATAAAAAATAATTTGAGTTTGCAGGGACAGACAAGTGCATCTATATGCAGTGATGTGATCCTTTGGAGAAAGACCAACTGTATTATGTTTTAATGAATAGCACAAAAGACTGTTCAGTCTATGCCAAGCTTGGGGTTAAGGGACTATTAGGAAGGGCAAAACACACAAAAAACATAATTTTTAACAATTGTTCAGATACACTGTTAACTAAAAATAAATATGTTTAATCTAAATATATTCAATCCTATAACATAACATAACATAAAAATGTATTTAAAACAGCAGTGTAAAGATAAGTGAATTTGTACAAAGTGCAATAGCCTATAACAACCATTCAGATGTACATTTATTGCAGTTAGAGCACTAAAGATAAATTCTGAATGTACTGAATGACTATTCTGAATTACGGCCTTTTGTGCATTGGTATCTCTGTTTTTAATATGTAATCCCAGTAATGAAAATTCACTTCTCTACTTTTACTGATTACCTCCCTATGATTAACAGCAGTAGGCAGATTCTTTAGCCAATATCAGGCTATCTGTTGGCTAAGGACACACCCACTGCTGTCAATCACAAGAGGTTTGGACCTGATGGGGAAGTAATGTGGCTCCACCCACCCAGCTTCAAAGCTCCCTACCACTCCACTGTCTGTGTGACAGCTGCAGTCTCAGGAGGTAGCACAGATTGACAGTATTTTAACTCTAGCCTTAGTGCTACTCCATATGTGGTGCATACACCAGATTCATGTAATTGTCTACAACAGGTACATGACTATGGAGTTGATTTACTAACAATGGAGGGTGCAAAATCTGGTGAATCTCTGCATAGAAACCGATCAGCTTCTAGGTTTTATTATCAAAGCTTAATAGAACAAGCCCAAAGCGGAGTTCCACTCGTTTGTAAGTTTATTAAAAGTCAGCGGCTACAAAAAGTGTAGCCACTGACTTTTAATAAACAGACACTCACCTGTCCCACGATCCAGTGATGTGGCCACCCAAAGCCCCGTCATTGCAAGTGAGGACACCTGGCTGTGACAGCTTGCGGCTTCGCAGCTGGGCGCACACTGTGCATACGCGAATTGCTCTGCGCTCTCTTAGTGGCCAGGCAATCTTCTGGGACCTGTGCATGCCCCAGAAGATTGCAGAGAGGGAGGAGGAGAGGAAGAGTCGCCTAGGCAGGGAGGCAAAGAAAGCAGGAAGTGGGACAGGAAGCAACTGTCAAAACTAGGTACCCACTCCCCCCCCCCAAAAAAAAAAAATGACATGCCAAATGTGGCATGTAAGGGAACAAGAAGTGCTTAAAACGGAAGTTACACTTTTGGGTGAAACTCTGCTTGAAGTTAGAAGATGATTGGCTACCATGCACAGCTGCAGCAGATTTTTCACTCTCCAGCTTTAGTAAATCAACCACTATGTCCCCCTCACCGACATTTGTCATGTGGAGGCATGTTGGAATTTCTAAAGAGTGGAGTGTCTTGGACACTCTTTATTAATTCCCCTGAATATATTAGGTTATAACAATTTTTCTGGCAAATGCCATGCTGCCGGATTGTCATTTGAAGGCCATGAATGCATACATAGAATGTCCACATTTCATATTTCCACTCAGTTATCAATAACAACTATTGTTGGTTCAGAATAGACAGCTCTGCTCCCAGATAAATGGAATCCAAACCACAAGCTATTTTTCCTCCTAAAACGTTCAAATCACAAACATAAATGTTGCTTAGGTGTGAAATCTTTACTTTCCCATGTAAAATTAACATTTACCTGTTAAAGCCTATTTTATCATAAATCATTACTTTATCTCATGAAGTGTTATTTTATCACTACCTCAAACAGCTCTTTATGCTGCTCTCCTCCATAAACATTGAAACTCACAGCCTGAAGCTAACATTGTATTAGCAGTGATAACATGTGTGGTATTTCTGTGAATTGACATTTACATTGACGTTATCATAAGAGTTGATAAAATAAAACTGACGGGGTTATAATAGCACTTATAGTGGTGAACTACTACTACTTACAGAGCGGGCTGAATGAAGCATGGTTTGCATCTTTCTGAATTGAGATAGATCTAAAGGTATGAGCTAGATAAGGTGTAGTATCAAGAAAACAACATCCAGACAAGAGAAAAATGGATTTGTGAGCTGAGCTTTAGATGTATTATGATTCTGCCAGTTATAAGTCTGTTTATAAACCAGTAAAAAATGACTGAACATCCATCATATATTAGTAATTAGTATAGTTATCTTCAAGGCTGTGTCATAATTAAAGGTTATAACTATACAGGTCCTTGGCCAAAAAAATAAATAAATATTGCGAAGCACATAAAGAAATGTTTTCTCGGCACTCCAAAAGATTTGTATTTTTCATAATCTAACCTGTAGATTAGCTATAATTTTCTGTTAATAATATTATGCAGATATTTTGACCCCTGTGGAGGTATTGTAACCCTCTATTAAGACCTGCAGCTAATTTTGTTTTACTTTGTTAGTCATAGACCACACACAGATAAAACAGATTGGCATGTTGTTAATTATTGGTTGTGACATAATGGATACATAATGGATGGGTGGTAATCACCATGTGAAACAATTCATATTGCATGAAGACAGAAAGTTTCTGAGCATATGCTAGAAAACATTCAGAGAGCCTGGCATATTGCTGTTAAGCACCTGCCAAGTACTGTGTTGCACATTTATGTTTTTTTTCCAGAAATCACTGGTGTCAACAATTAATTATAGATTGTTGGCAGTATGTGAGCAAAGTAAGCCCTCCTCAACACTGTATAGTATATGACAGGAATGGGAGAACATGCTGTCAAATGCTTGATTCAGTAGCATTGGCTGTGATTTCAGAAGAAGCTAATATCAAAAAGCAGAATATGAGCATGAAACTGAAAAGGCCTACCGGTAACCAAGTAATGTGATAGTCTGCCTCCACTAGCAGACTATCACATTGCTTCTCAACTTTCTAGAACAGTTCGCAAAAGGAAAGTAAATAAATTAAAAGTTGATATGGAAAAGCTACCAGCAATACATTTCTGGGGAAACTGCTGCTTTCTTACAGTATCAACCCTACAACTATGGTTCCATGACCTAGAATGTCAGGGCCATGAAAAAATAAAATAGAGAAGTGGCCCTATGGGATTGCCACCCCTTTGTTTTATAAATACATTTTACTCTTAATAGAGGGCTTTGATGATTGTTAAGTACATTTCTCTCTATGGCTGCTTTGCTGGTTCTTTCTGTTTTGTGTTTCAAGTTGCCTGCTGTTGCTAGGAAGATTTACCTCAGCTGTTGAGCACTGGATTGGTGACAAATCTTTTGGCGGGAAATATCTAGCCAATGAGTGTAACCTTTTACTTGTATCCTTTCCTGTCACTGAGCGGAGTCAGCATTTACCTCAGGTCTGTCAGCTGGACTCACCTCTGAATTCTCCTCAGCCTTCCTTTTAGATCTTTTGACCTGCTCTCCCACCCTCCCTACCCTTTGCTATTTCCCCTTGTCGCGGTCCACGTTTAAGTGGGTAATGTCACCTTGGTACGCTGTTACTTGGTTGGTATAGGACAGTGATGGCAAACCTCTGCACCCCAGATGTTTTGGAACCACATTTCCCATGATGCTCAACTATACTGCAGAGTGAATGATCATCATGGGAAATGTAGTTCCAAAACATCTGGGGTGCCAAGGTTTGCCATCACTTTTATAGGATATTGCTGCTTGAGTCTTCGTGACTAAGCATGTTGGTGTATTATTGGTTAACAACAGTTCTGTTTGATATTGAAGGTCCATCTTTTTGGGTAATGTCGCCCACTTTGTAGGTGAACAGTGGTTGTTACACTGTAATTTTGTTGGTATAAGATATTGCTGCTTGAGTCTTAGTGACTAAGCATGTTGGTCTGTTAATGGTTAACAGCGGTTCCGTTTGGTATTAAAGGTTAAAGTTCATTCCATAAATAAAATTGTTTTAAACCCAATAAAGGGGCCGTGGCTTCAACTTTTCCACAATCCTTGTGTGTTTATTTTATTATTTAGGTATGTTCTTATGTTATGATGGGTGTTAATGAGGTGCACAATCCCACATACTTTTCTTTTATATGTTGTTTAATAATTAGAAAAAAAGAACAAAACTGAAATATTATTAAGCAAAATATTTAAATTAGACTTATTACAGTTGGAGCACTTTAAAAATAAAAACAGGTTCAACTATTTCAACACCTATCTATAGAGAGCATGATACCTTTCTCATAGACAGTTAAAATGAATTACACATAAACTGTTTTGTTTTTGATGGATCAATTCTTATTTTGGCCTTTCCTTATCAAAATATAAATGGTTTACCCAAAACTGATGGAACTGGGAAGGGGAAATTAAATTGGTTCTAAAGGCTGGAAGTTTTTTACCTTCACGCATTATGCAAGAAGGTAAAAAACCTACTGTGTGCAGTGGCCCTCCCAGCCCCCCCCCCCCAATCCTTACCTGAGCTCCCTCCAATCCAGCAATGTTCACAATAACCTCGGCTATCCCGGGATTCTCCCTCCTCACTGGCTGAGACAGAAAAGGGAGCCCATTGGCTTCCACTTCTGTCAATCAAAGCCAGTGGGCCAATGAGGAGACAGTGGAGGGTGGGGCCGTGGCTTTATGTGCGTTATGGACTAATAGAGCAGTCGCCCGGAAGCGAGCATGCAGCAGTGCCCCCAGGGCAAGCAGCTTTCTCTGGGGCACTGTTTGAGGGGGAGGAGCCAGTAACAATGGCGGGGGGACCTGAAAAGAAGAGGATCGGAACTGCTCTGTGCAAAACCACAGCACAGAGCAGGTAAGAATAACATATTTGTCATTAAAAAAAAAAAATTAAGAATCAATACCACTTTAAATGGAAATAGAGAGGGAATGGAAAAATAATTAAAAGTGAAGTATAATAGGTTAGTAGCTTACATCTAAGATTTTAATAGCCATACTCTTCACAGATATAAATGAATGTGCCATGTACAGTATGTGAAGTGAACTTAAAGCTGTATTGAACCCAAAAGCAAACATTTATTATATTACAGCTTACCAATTCTTATATGTGATGGTTGCATTAGTTTTCTTTTTGTTTTCTTTATTTTTTCTATATTCACCTGTGATTTGGAGTGAGTCTGTTGTTTTTTCGAAAAACAAGCTCCAGATCTATCACATACAGGGATGAGTCAAACCATTTATCACTCACAGGGGTGCTTACAATGATCAGTTTTTATATATTTATATATCCCAAAAGAAAAAGCTGTTTTCTGTAACTGCTTATAAAGTATTATCCAGAGTTCAGCTTAAATTTGCTAGTGTATATAAATCTGCTAGTACATCTACCCCCCCCCCCCATAAGACTAACAATGCTGCTGTCCAAATGTGTCCCCTGTTCTCCTACATCTAGAGTGGGGGCACTCTAATACAGGAGGTGTGTTGCTGGCCAGATCACCAGGTGAAAACAGAGGGAAAGAGCAAAAAAAAAAAAAGAAAACAAATGCAGTCAACACATCTACTAATTGGTGAGCTGCAATACAGTATATAGTTTTTTTTGTTTTGGGTTTAATACTGCTTCAATGTGTGAAAACATTTATGCTATGTATTCATTTAATGATACTTAAAGGTCCGACCCACCAAAAAGTGATATTATATATATATATCTATCTATATCTATATCTATATCTATATATATATATATATATATATAGATATAGATATAGATAGATATATATCTATCTATATCTATATATCTATATCTATATATATCTATATATATCTATAGATATATAGATATAGATATATATCTATATCTATAGATATATATCTATATCTATATATTTGAAGTTTGGGCTAAATCAGGCAAATATTCAGACATCAATATCTCCCTGCTATCCTTTCTGGTAATTTGGGGGCCTTGTGTGTTACCACTCACCTTTTTATGTTACAAGCCAGAATGTAATGCAATCCCATGTAAAAGAACACACCCTTGGTAACCAAACAGTAATGGTGGTTGCAATGCTGCAATACAGGCACCCAGTAGGGCCAGCACATATTGTATGTTTAGGTGCATTTCTCCACAGCCCAGAAACCCTAGGGCTGCTGTAGCTGGTATGTTTCAACCCTCTCTGCTAGGGTTGCCAAATGCCATGCACCTGCACCCCCCCATTTATTGCATGTTTCTATTGGTCCATTCCTGGCATATTTCTATTGGTCAAATACTGGCTAATAAGATTATGTGATAAGCAGAAGAGGATGCACTAGCACTTGACACTAACTAGAATAACTAGAAGCGTTGAACCTTACTGGCTAAACCAGCTTTGGAATTAAAATCAGTCAGGCTGCTCCGGTGGAGAAATGGTGACAGAGAGGTGTAAATCTTTACAAAATGTGTTCATATAAAAGGAGTAAAATGAATGAAACCATAAACACATATTTATTAAACGTATATTGGGGTTATATGGGGTTAGCCATGTCAGATGCAAATTCTGCCTTTTTGTTGTCTCTTTGAAAATCAAGCTAACCGTCTTTATTTTGTTATTGCTAGATATGCTGTATAATGAATTAAAACTGCAAAACCTCTAAAGAGAATGTTTTGTGATGTAATAATATAATGGAATAATAAATGTTAGAATTCCAAGGCTAACAGTAAATAGGAAACATGTCTTACATACATAAGCATACAGCTAGTAATTGGATTCTAATCTGAAGAACTTTATTTACGCATTTGCTTGGCGATTTTAAAGCTGTTTCTTTACATTTAGAGATAGCATTTGTGAAAATTCATGAAACTCTAAGACATGATGATCCCTTCGTCAATATGTGATTACAGGGCTATGTTCAATTCAATTACCTCTTGGCTCATGGTACAGCTTCTCGAGTCCCTCAAAAGGGTGATCTGTGAGGAATATTCGCACAGTATCAAGTGCACTCATGATAACAGGTTCCTTGGCTTTTAACTCCCTCTTGAAGGCCTGAAAGTAAAAAAAAAAATCTATAAGTAGAAATGAATTTTCTTCATAAGGAAGCATAAATCCAAACACTATACAAGAGCTCTCAATGCTATTAGTAATAACAACAACAACCAAGTAATGAGAACACAAACACTTTAGATATAAGTAGACTCGCTGACAGTAAAGCACATTAGGATGCTACTGCCTTTTAGTTTGCCTTGAGTAAGAAAAACTAGCTGCAACCCAATATGGTTAATTTATGTTGGGTTGCTAGTATTTTTGGTGGTAATTGTTTGATCCACATTGATGTCAACAATGAAGATAGTTCCTTAGAAACAGAAGATTGCAATTACAATGGTACAAATGGAGGTTTCCCTTGCATTTTCCCATGTAGCCTCCAGTGTTATGACTGACTGAATTGTCAAGCTTCTTAAAATCATCCACGGTTATTTTATTCAAGAGGCTTAACATAGAAAATGTCATGCCTCTCGAGCCAGAAATATACAACCTTTCAAAACCAAAATTCTGGGGAAGGACTGGAGAATGTCTCACATGACATGGAAAAGGCCAGAGGGTACATCTAATATGTAATAAATAACAACTCTGGGGTTTTTAAAGATGTGCAAGGTTAGAGGATTAAGTGGCAGAGATCTGTGGATTTGAGATTAATAGTATAAGGGGAAAACTACTGAAATTAAGGTTGAACCTGGATGTGGCTTTCTTCCACAAAGTCACTGTAAGATGAATTGGTTCCCAAAAGACAAATTTCTAAGTAGGTGTTAATGCATATTCCAATTCTACCTACTAGGCTTGGAAATGTCTAGACGTCCATCTGACTAAATGTTGTAGGTGGTGATGCACTAAATGGGGGCCGCCAGTCCTTTCTATTAGTGGCTCTTTTTTTTTTTTGTAATGCATTCATTTTTGATATTGACAAATGATTTATTATGTAGGGATTAAAGAGCTTTGTGTTAGACAGCCATTGGAAGAGTGGCAAATACATACAGAATTTAAAATGGATTTAAACCCAAATAATTCTCCCACATTTAAATGATAGGCCACAACACCAACCAATAATTTATATAGGAAATGCTTTAATTGGGTCACATTACTTTTTCTTTTACTTTTACCCCAGAACACAGTATATTTATAAGAATATGCTTTGATTTTTTTTCTTTTTGGTTTATTGACACTTCAGGGTATCATACATGATATGAGTTATAGGTGCCTCTATATAACTAAAAATAAGGCCCCTGATAAATAACACTCTTTAACCTACCTGTTCTATAATCCATTTTTCCTTGTAAAGTCACTTTCTTTTTTTTCAACAGAAAATGAAATAAATCCCAATTTGTTAAAAGAAAAGTAAGAGGAAAATGCCAGAAAGGCAAATGTAAGAAAGATGGTGATTAAAAAATGCACTGCAAATGTTGTTCTCATTTCCGCACACAGCTGCTGACAAAGGATGAACTTTGGTAACTACTTCGGTAACTACTAGCACAAACATATTTTGTGCAGTCAAATTCAAGGTTGCAGTAGACACATTTTATCCATTTTCTTTTTTTTACTTTTCCTTTTATTTGGATTGTGAAATATCAGTGTTTCTATAAGTTATACATCTTTATTGTTGTCTGTTATATCCTGTCAATATATTTTTGGGTTTCTAAGTAGAACACATACTACTAGAAAAAAATTTGAGCCTGTATTTCAGGTATTTGCTGTCACTCATTTCCCCCTCCCCTCTTCATCTGAACTTTTTAAGTAGTACTCTTGCTGGACTGATCTAAAATTATGAGAGCTGCAGAGACTTGCTGCACTTCTTCTGCATATTGGGGACAAATAGTTCTCCATAAAAAAATTACCACTCCAGAATAATGTGGGGTGACCTTTTCATTTAGCAGGGTACTAGATGGTATTTATTTTTTAGGGCCAAAGGAATAGTCTCCACAGAAAGGATTGTAGTGGGCTGCAGGGCAAAGTGGTGCGTAATTGAATTGTAAATGTGTAAGGTGGACAGCAGGCATAATTTAGGTGGAAAGCAGCCAGAGAAGTGCATGTTAGGGTTCAGGATTGACACAAGAGCAGACAATAAGGTTGAAAAACAGACACATAATTTCATAGTGGTGGAAGGGACAGGTGCACAAAAAATTACACAGCAGACAGAATTCATAGTGGGCTGTAGGGCAAATGAAATGTGTACAATGGTACGCATAGGAGTGCAAGAGGGTGACAATCAGATACAGGGGTGCAAAATGGTTATGTAAGTAGACAAAGGAATGGATAGTGGGGTGGAGAGGGGACAGTGGTGCACAACTGGGGCATAAAGTATAGAGGATTGCATAATGGGATGAAAACTGGGCATGAGTACACAGTGAGAATGTAAAGAAGACAGAGGAGAGAGGCATAATGGCGTGCAGGGGGTATACAGTGGGATACAGAAAGATGGATCAAAATGGTCTGCAGAGTGGATAGTAGGGATGCACAGCAGACAGAATGGATTGAGCACATGAACTGAACAAGAGAAATCCATGCATGTGTGGGTAACCCAACTTTACCCCTTCTGATCTCGCCTGTCACCTGTCAATCACATAATTGTTGCTGCATGTAAACATGCTTTCCTCATTAATATGCAGTCTATGACATGACTGAATCAAATAAGATCAGATTGAAACTATTTGATTCACCAAATGAAAGTGCAAGATATCCAGTGCCTTCTCTTTTGCGTTTTTATTTTCCATGCCTATATGGCCATTGGATATATGTAGAGCCTGCATGGACAACCAGAATCCTCTTGGCACCAGTAGAGTGTGGTACATTTTAAGATTTTATAATACATCAAAGAATAGTGACAATTATGCAAACAATAACAGAATTTACTAAACCAAAGTACATCAGGAGAACTTTTATCTGAGTTAATCCATCAATTAACATCATCTCTGGAAAACCACTGCAAACACCAAGGCAGGTTTATACAGTGCCTTGAAAAAGTATTCATACCCATTTTTCACATTTTGTCATGTTACAACCAAAAACATAGATGTATTTTATTGGAATTGTATGTGATAGACCAACACAAAGTGGCACATAATTGTGAAGTGGAAGGAAAATGATAAATGGTTTTCAAAATTTTTTACAAATAAATGTGTGAAAAGTGTGGCATGCATTTGTATTCAGCCACACTGAGTTAACACTTTGTAGAACCACCTTTTCACTACAATTACAGCTGCAAGTCTTTTTGGGTGTGTCTCTACCAGCTTTGGATAGAGAGCGTCTGTGAACAGCAATTTTCAAGTCTTGCCACAGATTCTCAATTGGATTTAGGTCTGGACTTTGACTGGGCCATTCTAACACATGAATTTGTTTTGATCTAAACCATTCCATCGTAGCTCTGGCTGCCTGTTTAGGGTTGTTGTCCTGCTAGAAGGTGAACCTCTGCCCCAGTCTGAAGTCTCTTGCAGACTCTAACGCCGCGTACACACAGGCCAGACAGGCGGACTTTTTGACCAGACTGGTCCGACAGACCGAGTCCGGCGGACAATCCGATGGACCGAGTCCGGCGGACAATCCGACGGACCGAGTCCGGCGGACAATCCAACGGACCGAGTCCGGCGGACAATCTGATCGTGTGTGGGCTTCATCGGACCTTCAGCTGACTTTTCCAGATGAAAATCTGACGAACTTTAGATTTGGAACATGCTTCAAATCTTTACGTCGTAACTCCACAGGACCCAGAAATCCACTTGTCTGTATGCTAGTCCGATGGACAAAAAATTACGCTAGGGCAACTATTGGCTACTGGCTATCAACTTCCTTATTTTAGTCTGGTGTACGTCATCACGTACAAATCCATTGGACTTTGGTGTGATCGTGTATAAGCAAGTCCATTCATTAAAAAGTCCGTCGGAAGTCCGTCAAAAGTCCATTGAAAGTCCGTCGGACTAGTCCGGTCGAAAAGTCCGGCTGTGTGTGCGCTGCATAACAGGTTTTCTTCTAAGATTGCCCTGCTTTTGGCTCCATCCAACTTCCCATCAACTCTGACTAGCTTCCCTGTCCTTGCTGAAGAAAATCTTCCCAACAACATGATGCTGCCACCACCATGTTTCACGGTGGGGATGGTGCGTTCAGGGTGATGTGCAGTGTTAGTTTTCTGCCACACATAGCAGTTTGCTTTCAGGCCAAAAAGTTCAATTTTGGTCTTGTCTGACCAATGCACCTTCTTCCACATGTTTTCTGTATCCCTCATTTGGCTTCTCATAAACTGCAAACTGGACTTCTTATGGCTTTCTTTCAACAGTGGCTTTCTTCTTGCCACTCTTCCATAAAGACCAGATTTGTGGAGTGCACGACTAATAGTTGTCCTGTGGACAGTTTCCCACCTGAGCTGTGAATCTCTGCAGCTCCTCCAGAGTTATCACGGGCCTCTTGGCTGCTTCTCTGATTAATTCTCTTCTTGCCCGGTCTGTTAGTTTAGGTGGACTGCCATGTCTTGGTAGATTTGCAGTTGTGCCATACTCTTCAGTTTCTGAAGATGGATTGAACAGTACTCAGTGAGATGTCCAAAGATTGGGATATTTTTTTATAACCAAACCCTGCTTTAAACTTCTCCACGACTTTATCCCTGACCTGTCTGGTGTGTTCCTTGGCCTTCTTGATTCTGTTTGTTCACTAAGGTTCTCTAAGAAACCTCTGAGAACTTCACAGAACAGCTGTATTTATACTGAGATTAAATTACACACACGTGGACTCTATTTACTAATTAAGTGACTTCTGAAGGCAATTGGTTCTACTAGATTTGAGGTTAGGGGTATCAGAGTAAAGAGGGCTGAATACAAATGCATGCCACACTTTTCAGATATTTATTTGTAAAAGATTTTGAAAACCATTTATTTCGTTTTCCTTCAACTTCAAAATTATGTGCCACTCTGTGTTGGTCTATCATATAAAACCCCAATAAAATAGATTTATGTTTTTGGTTGTAACATGACAACATTTGGAAAATTTCAGTGTTTATGAATACTGTTTCAAGGCACTGTATATAAAAAGTTCACAAGGTCACAGGTAAGCAAACCAGTGGCCTAGGTCCTAAAAATCAGAACCAGAATGGAAGGGTTGCAATATAAGGTTCACTTGGCGCCCCCTGACTATAGGACATATGCATCCCCCTGTCACACCATCTATTGGGACAATTCTGTATTGGATGTTGAGAATAGAGATGAGCCCAAACACCCCCCTGTTCAGTTCGCAGCAGAACTCCTGAACAGGGAAATAGTTCTGCCCCGAACAGCGAACTCCATTGAAGT
Source organism: Aquarana catesbeiana (assembly GCF_042186555.1). Taxonomy (NCBI): domain Eukaryota; kingdom Metazoa; phylum Chordata; class Amphibia; order Anura; family Ranidae; genus Aquarana; species Aquarana catesbeiana. The sequence goes on from NC_133325.1 coordinate 330,016,292, forward strand.
CTATGGGAGTCAAACATGAGAAATCAAAAGTGTCAATTTTGAAGGCTTATATATAAGTAATTGGCCATAAAAGGGGTATGGGGGTCCGGGTACTGTCCTGGGGGACATGTATTAATGCAATTTTTTTAAAAAAAAAACAATAGTTTTTTCAGGAGCAGTGATTTTAATGATGCTTCAAGTTCAACAATAAAAATATAAAATGTCTTTAAATATATTGACTGGGGGGTCCCCTTAGTCTGCCTGTAAAATGGCGCATCTGTAGCATGTATAGAACGTTTCAGCAAAAATTACATTTCTAAAGAAAAAAAAGAAAAGAAAACGAGTCATATAACATTTAAATTGACTCGCAGTTGCAATTGCTGGCACCCGGCTATTTAAAAAAAAATGTAAAAAATAAACGGTGCCTGCCGAGCCGGAAAACAGAAAAAAAATTGATCCGCCTGTCCTGAAGGCAAACTGCCAAATTGGCTGTTCTTATATTGGTAAGGGCGAGGCCACCTGGCGATGTCACCAGCCCAACATGCACTGGTTGGTGACATCACAAGAGAGCTGTACCACCAGGTCAGCTCTGCCCCCCCACCCCAAAGCGCCTTGTCCCCATGTTGATGGGGACAAGGGTTTCTTCCCCATAAACACAGCCCAAGGTAGTGGGGTCTGCAGGGCAGGGTCTGGTATGGATTTTGGGGGGACCCCACACTGTTTTTTTTTTCATATTTTTACTGGCAAATGTTTTTTGACAGCTGATGACTCATCAGTTGTTAGGATGCCGTGGCCGGCTTCCCAGCCCCGCTCCTTAACAACCAGCTTTTACTGCTTTATCCAATCAGGACACAGAATGTACTGTGCAGCGTGCAGTGCATTGTGGGGCGTTCACCGGGGCGAACACCCGCCGAACACCTTATAAATTTGGATGTTCCCAGAATGGAGCTAACAGACAATCTTTGACCAAAACTCATGCTCGGAACGAACCATTCGCCTCAACACTAGTGAGATACAGTGAACAGTAGGATGTATGAGCTGAATGTTGAATCTGATTGTCACTCTGTTCCACTGTGTGACATGATTGAATGTCCTGTATTAAGGTGGCAAAGTGTGATACCACAGCCAAAGTCTCTAACTGCCTGTCGCCCAAATTTTGCTGCCAAATTTTGGTACAAATGTCCAACATTTATAGGGAGAAAGGCACAATAAACCTTAAATTCAGTTTATTGCAATATATATATATATATATATATATATATATATATATATATATATATATATATATATATATATATATATATATTTATATAATTTTAATTAATTAAACTTGGCGGTTTCACCAAAAGAGTTATGTTTCATTAGGAAATTAAAGATATGACTTAAAAAAAAGTAAAGAAAAAGTTTTATTAATCTATGCAGAGAAGACTGATGGAAGCTTAATAAAAGTACATTTTAATTGCACCACCCTTGAACAAAAGATATTATTTCACCAGGGATTCATTAGCTTCCTCTCAGCTTTTAAAATGAGTATTTTGTATTATTAGTATTAGATTTTGAGTAGCTGGCATTTAACTCCAAAAATGAATTTTTTAGACATTTTATATCTCCCAGGAAATAAAATTAATTTATCAAACAAGCTCCGACAAAACCATGCCAAAGGGAAGCAGACCAACATTGATAACAAAATTAGCCTAAATGAATGTCTAATTTACAGCTAACGATTCTAAGCTAATTTTATTGAATTCTTGAACTTCTCCCACAGTTTGCGGGTCCTGCTGAGAAAATCGAACATGCATAATATATGAGCTGACAAATGAACAAGTAAACTACTTTATTTAAGTCTTTCTATTTGTCATATGTGCGGGAGTCATAATGGCATTCTGTCCTGAGCTTTAATAATGTATATTGAGTAGGTCATTTAGGATCTTAAACTAGCTGTTCATTAATGGTCTCAAACAGCAAATATCTCTAAAATTAAAAAAAAACATATGGAAGCTGGAAATTATTTTTTCATTATTTAAAACAGCTTTTATTTTCTTTGAAAAATACAATAAATCATTTCCAAAACGATGTAACACCAAGGGGCCTATTTATTTTTCACCATTTCTTTTTTCTTTTCTACATTTTTGCTCATTTATAATGTTGCTCTGGGCAATTTCTTCAATCTTTCTATGCAAACTCTTTCACTGCTGGGCGTTCTGTTTTTCACCTCAGGTGGACCATTTATGCTATTTTTCACTTTTCTGCCATTTTCCACTCTTTTCACTTACAGGTTTGAGAATTTGTAAAAGACCCCCCTCCCCCAAACATATATTTTCTGAAAGCACAGAACCTGTAGACTTATATTATGGTACTCTCTGATTTTCTTTTCCACATGCTTTCAAAACGATAAAATCATTATTATCACACATAAACGCAATATAACCCCCAAATGCTTACTAAATCAGAGAGATAAAACCAAGCTGAGTTAAGAAATAGCAAATATTTGTTCATTTTAAATTGTGCCTTTGTATAAAATAATAAAAGTCAAAGTTATGCAAAATTGTAAATAAGTGATGTTCGCTAGAAAACTCCATCCTGGCTTCACAAGCGTGTTGTGGGTCATAGTTTATTTCAATCCATGGCATTTCATGATCCACAGTGTGGTGCATAGCAGTGCCATTCATTATGAATGGGAACCATCTGTGCATGATGGTATGCTGATTAGAAAAAAGGATTCATGTTTGGTTTTCTGTGCATAGTGGTGCAATCTGTTGGAATGGGCTGTTCATTATAGCACAATGAATGTTAACACACGTAATAATGTTAAGGAGACACTGTCCCGGTGCACATTCAGGGCAGAGTAACAGTGTCTGTAAAAAAGGTCTCTCGCCTTTCAAGCATTCCCAATTGCTCTTTCCTCCGTCACAGTCACCATCAAAATACCCAGTTTTGGCTGGTGTTTGTGCCCAGTGGTGACATCACCAAACCATCATATGACAGTACCTTGGACTAGTAATTGGCTGCTAGAACCAAACTCTGTCACTTGGCAGTAGGTAACATGTGGAGATTGCTCGAGGGATAAGTGTTATGCGTTATGTGTGTGCATGTATATGTTATATACTGAATATATTATATACGGTATTATATATACAGTAAATGATATGTTTTATTTTATAATTTTTTTTTCTTGCTTAAGGTGGTTGTAAAGTCAGAAGGTTTTTTATCTTAATGCATTCTATGCATTAAGATAAAAAACCTTCTGTGTGTAGCAGCCGGCCCAGCACTCCCTATTCCTCCATTCCCAGATGATGCCTTATACAGAGAAACGCCCTAATACTTAACTGAGCCACATCTCTCTGCAGCGATGTCCACGAGTGCCTTGGCCATTCTGATTTGCTGAGACACAGCAGCAGCGCCATTGGCTCCCGCTGCTACCAATCAAAGTCCGTAAGCCAATCAGGAGAGAGAGAGGGTGTGGTCAAACCAGGGCCTTGTGTCTGAATGGACACAGGGAGCTATGACTCGGCTTGGGTGCCCCCATAGCAAGCTGCTTGCTGTGGAGGCACTCAACAGGAGGGAGGGGCCAGGAGAGCCAAAGAGGGACTTGAGAAGAGGAGAATCTGGGCTGCCCTGTGCAAAAGCACTGCACAGGGCTGGTAAGTATGATAAATTTGTTATTTTTAGAGAAAAAAAATAGACTTTACTTTCACTTTAAGTACTGTCACTAGACAAAATAAAGACATGATACCAATCTCATCGTTTGCTGCATTTGGGAGACTGCAGCACAGGAATGAGCAACAATAGGGGAAAGGGAAGAAGACATGTTGTTTTTGCTGCAGCAGGAATGAAAAAAAATTCATAAAGTTCCCTTAATACTGCATAACAGAACCTTTGAGTCTGGTTTGATTTTTAGGGGTGTACCCAACTCAAAAAACAAAAAAATGCATTAGGTCCCCCAGGAAATTTCAAGGGATATCTGTGCATGAAAACAAAAAAAAAAGTCCCCTAAAAATGCATACCATATCAGCAATCTGAGAATTTAGCCTGGCTGGACAGGAAAGGGGGACAAGAGTGCATCCCCCATTCTGAGTAATACCAAGCAAAAACATGGAGGGTGTTATGCCAGTGGGGACTCCCCTTGCAAAGCACCTTATCCCCATGTTGATGAGGACAAGGTCCTTATCCCCACAACAATTGTCCCATGGTTGTGAGGGTCTTATGCTGGGGGGGAGGTTATCAGAATGTGGAAGCACCTTTTTTAATAACAATAATACATAGTACCCCTTCTCATTCACAAAAAAATAAGATGTCACCAACTCACCTATAAGTAAAGACACACAAATGTTTGACTTATGTTTGAACCTTATACTGAGCTTATCCCTATGCTGTAATAGCAAGGGCCTAAACAAAGACCTTCATGACAAAAAAAGATATTATTTTAATGAAGACTTCAGATTTAAAAATATTGAAAATGGCTTTAAAAATTACACAAGATGGAGGCGCATGCGTGGCAGCTCTGAAGATGGCCGCTGGCTTCTAGAGCTCCGCTCCACCGCGGCCCTTTAACAGCCACCGGAGTGCCCTGAGCATTCCCTGAAACACACAGCCAGGACACATTTGCGGGGGAGACCCCCAGGAATCACCGGATCACAACGGCGCACGTCCGGAGGAGCTTGGAGGGTCAGATGAAGGCGGCTGGCATTCCGGCCAGCTATGCCAAGATGGCCGCGGCTCCACGAGGCATGCTCAGCACAGAGAGAGCTGAGGACTCCATTGCAGACCAGGACACTCAGCCTCCTCAGTCCTCAGGTACGGACTTTCCGCCCCTGCCCCTGGTCACCTCTCCTTCATCCACTGAGTCCCTTTAGGGAAGGATGAGCCCTGGCCTTCCATCTACCCCTATGATAGATCCCCACACAGGGCTTTTATTGTCCGTATCAGAGACATCTGCGGCCATTCCTGTGCCCACAGACTTCCCCTCAGTGATGGAGGCCTTCTCCCAGCTGCTCTCCAAAAGTCTGGCCCTAAATGCAACCCAAATTACAGCATCCATCCATGCAGATCTGCAACAAATAGGGCAAAGAATGGACACAATTGAAAAGAAAGCTGACCAGGCGGTGTCACGCATCAATCAAAACTCAGCAAAGATCCAGGACATGCAGGAACAGTTGGAAACAGCTATTGCGAATATCGATGACCTCGAGAACAGGTCGAGATGCTATAACTTTCGCATTCACGGGCTCCCCGAATCTGAAAAAGAGGTTCACAGTTGTGTGAAAACCCTGCTGCGGGCCCTCATCCCTGATATTTCAGAGCAACGCCTGGAACTCGATAGAGCTCACAGGGCCCTGCAACCCCCTCACTCGGATAGTCTCCCCAGAGTCATTATCGTTAAGCCCCATTTCTACCCTGTGAAGGAGGAAGTAATGAGGAGATCTAGGGGTGCAGACAACATTAACTTGCTGGGTCATAGGATTCAGATCTTCGCAGACTTGTCGCCATACACGGTACAAAAAAGGCGCTCCCTCAAACCTTTGCTCCAACTACTGCTGGAAAAGGAAATATCGTACCGGTGGTCCTTCCCTCTGCGTTTGAATTTCTCCTACAGAAACAAAAACTATAGCTTCTCTTCCTTCGCAGAGGGAGAACGCCTTCTTCTTCAGTTGGGCCTGATCCCCCTGGAGCCATCTCCCTCCCAGAACAGCAGGAGCTCCACTTCGTCTACGAAAAGGCCCTCCCCTGCAAGCCCGTTACAACCTACTTGGCTGAAGCAAAGTTCTAAGCGTTCGAAGGAAAATCTTCCCCCATGATGTCCTGCAATGGCCAAGGATCAGGGCTCTAATCTAGAATTATCCTTCTGTCATTTCCAGAACTTCAGAGTCTCTTCTGGTTCTCCATTGGTACCTCATCTGAGATCTCCTGCATTAAGGGTTTGACTGTTTTGGTACAAGTTAATGTTCATACCTTTGTTCTCAGTTCCCCAGGTCAGAGATCAACAGCTCCCACAACTGCATTGGCATGGTTCAGAGACAGGGGGGTAATTCTGCCTAAATACCTCTGGACTTGGCTGGAGGGCTTGTTTATGTTCCATTTTTCACCTCTGGGAGCTTACCTTCTCCCTATATGACCTCACAAGAGCTTATAATGTGTAGATAATTATTGGGTATCCTATCTCGTTTTAAGCTAGGGTTAGGCCTATTGTCCCGTCTCACGGATACACTGGATCACTCTGAAGGCCCAGGGCCCAGACGATGAAGTGTCTTCTCCCACTCTCCCTTCACAGCTGTCAGACCTTATAGTTCTTTAGTCTATGATCACCCTGAAGTTATGTGTTTATAGGTCCTCCCGGGCTCCAGGGTTTGGGAGGGGGGGTCCCAGGAAGAGGGTGGGATTTCATGTTCAGCTCCCGACTATTGGCAGCATACCTCTGTTTGCTTTTATGGTAGTGGGATTGCTCGGTCCTTTTATGAAATGTTAGACTATTTTATGGTCTTTAGTTGTGTTAGTTTTTAGGTGGCGGGGCCGCGGTGCTCCAAATGCACCTCAAGTAGAAAGCAAGGGCACTGCTAGTGCATTTGGTTTCTGGTTGGACTCCGAACCTCTCAGGATTAGGGTACGGCATGGCAAAACCATCCTACCCCGGGATTTGGGGGGGGTCTGGGGACCCCCGTGTTATTTTCATACATTTATCTTACATGCAGGAATGTTTATTGTTTCAGTTTAATGTACTCATTGTCCTCTCTTCTCTTCTCTCTTTCATCCTTTTCTCCTCCCTCCCTCTTTGTCTCCACATGGGCTGGTCTGGCTGCCGCTTCCGTCTCTGGCCTTCACTCCCAGGTCACGCGTCCTCGGCATTCTCCAATCTCAGGAACATCCGGACATCTTCATCTCACCGGTCAGGTAAGGTCACTCACACAAATAGGATCTCACTCCACTTACTGTATGCCTGAACACCCAACCATTTCTCCCACCCTAAAAATTATATCACATAACACACAGGGTCTGAACTCCCCCATCAAAAGGAGAAAATTATTCCAACTCTACCAGTCTTTCCATGTAGATATACTCCTCTTGCAAGAGACTCACTTCCCCATTTCCTATAAGACCACATTCCTTCACAGACGTTTTCCACAATTCTTTTTATCCTCTGCACCCAATAAAACCAAAGGGGTAGCTACCTGTTTTGCTAAACATATTAACCTATCTCAACCAGAGATGGTGGTTGACCCTCACGGACGTTATTTATTGGTCTCGGGGAATATAGATGGGGAACTATACTCCTTTGTATCCTATTACTCACCTAACAAGGGACAGAGGGCTTTCTTTGAAACACTACTCCACAAACTTGGGCCGCACCTAAAGGGCACAATTTTTTTGGGTGGGGACTCTAATATAGCCTTCGACTTTTCCCTGGACAAATCCGGATCGGGGGTGTCAAGACCTAAACGTCCTTCCAAACAAAGTCTCCGAATAGCGAAGCTCATTCAGGGGGCGGGCTTGATAGACATCTGGAGGGAAATGAACCCTCGGCCAGAGACTTCACACATTTCTCAGCACCCCATGGATCATACGCCAGGATAGACCACATCTTCACACGCGCCAATGTGATCCCTTTACTTGTAAAATCCCGGATTGTAGATACTCCTTTATCTGACCACTCTATGGTCACTTTGACAGCCCTCAGACCTTCGGGACACAGAGACCGGCTGCGCTGGCGTCTACAGGAATCTATTCTTAGTGACCCCATACTAGCCTCTATCATAGAGGAAGCAATTAAGGAATACTTTAGTCTAAACACTTCGACGGATGTTTCCCCTTCCATGGTATGGGCGGCACATAAGACTGTGATCCGAGGAAAACTAGTTCAATTGTCAGCTCAACTTAAAGCAGAAAATAGAGCAGACACGATAAAGTTAATGGCAGAATTTCAATCTCTCTCAAAAGCACACAAACTCCATCCCACTCCTGTTTCATTGGCCAACCTAGACAAAGTTCGGGCCCTTCTCAATTTGTCCTTAACTACAGCAGCTGAAAAGCACCTCAGGTGGACTGGGGCACGGTTTTACTCTCAGAAGGATAGGATAGGGTCAAAACTGGCGGTTAAACTTAACCCTAAACCTCGCCAATTAGCCTTCCCCAAAATCAAGTTGCATTCGGGAGACCTATCTCAGAACCCTACAAAAATTATGAAGGAGTTCCATTGGTTCTATTCAGATCTCTACCAACCGCACTGTCTCTCTTCTGTGGAGTCAAAAAACAGTTTCCTTGATTCACTGAGTTTACCCGCAGTGTCTACAGAACATAAGGATCTGTTGGACAGCCTGTTCTCACCATCAGAGGTCCTCGACACGATCAAATCTTTGAAAACTGGTTCCTCTCCAGGTCCAGTTGGGTTTTCTACCGGATATTATAAAAAATTTGGTGCTACACTGGCACCTCACCTCTCTAAGTTTTTTAACTATCTCCAGGAAGGTTCCCCTCTGGGGACAGATTTAAACACAGCATATATCTCAGTGATTCCCAAGCCGGGGAAAGACTCGAGCGAAGTAGGGAACTATCGGCCTATCTCGTTAATTAACAATGATATCAAAATTATGACCAAGATTTTAGCGAATAGACTAGCAAGTTTTATACCTTCCTACATTAACAGAGATTAGGTGGGCTTTATACCAGGGAGGCAGGGTCCCGACCAGATTAGACGGTCCATTGATGTAATCTCTCTCCTTAAATCTCAATGGGACGGGAGCCCTCCACAAACAGGTTTCCTACTGTCGATTGACCTACACAAGGCTTTTGATTCCATAGACTGGGGTTATCTGTCAGAGATTCTGAGAAGATGGGGCTTTGGCCCTCACTTTGTGAATTTAATTCACTCCATGTATTCCAAATCTACTGCTCAGGTAAGACTAATGGGTAGATACTCAGAATCATTTACAATTGGTAGGGGGACCAGACAGGGGTGTCCCCTTTCCCCACTCCTCTTTGCCATGGCCATTGAAACTCTAGCTATAGTGATTAGATCAAATCCCGATATTAAGGGGGTCACTTGCAGAGACAGGGAACACAAATGCGCCCTGTACGCGGATGACCTCTTGCTTTACATAACCTCTACGCTGATTTCTATTCCAGTCATACATAGAGTGCTAAACTCATTCAGTAGAACATCGGGTCTGAAGGTCAATATGTCCAAATCCACGGCCCTAAATGTCACGGTACCACCCGAATTGCTCTCACAGCTCTCAAATAACTTTACGTTTTCCTGGGCTCCCAAGGCCATCCCCTATTTGGGGATATACTTGACCCCAGATGTTAAAGACCTAATTAAAGCTAACTATCCCCCATTGATCACCAAATGTAGTGGGGATCTTCAACATTGGTCGAGATGTGGTCTGTCCTGGTTGGGAAGGGTGCATGCCGTAAAGATGACTCTCCTGCCTCGCCTCCTATATTTATTCTGTTCGCTGCCAATCCCCCTCCCGAAGAGCTTTTTGGGGAAATTCCAATCTGAGATAATCCGCTTTGTCTGGGGAAACAAGGGGTATAGATGTCCGTCCAAAATACTTATACCCTTGAAATCCCAAGGTGGCCTGGGCTTACTGGACCTCTGGGGATACTATCAGGCAGCACAGTTATCCCAAATCTCGATAATTTTTTCTAAAGGCCCGAAACCGGAATGGCTCTCTATGGAAAGGTGGGCAACACCCCTTAACACAATCGATTTCCTCTTATGGTGTGACCCCAAACAAAGACCGGCTATAATGGCCCCTACCCTCTCACACTCTATCTCTTTAAGCACTAAGTTATTAAAACACTCCTCTCTCATATCCCCTCTAAAACCATTATCACACATCTTCCATAACCCTAAATTCCCCCCCTGGATTAAATATCCAGGCCTTCCGATGGTGGACAGATAAAGGCCTCTACCGGATAGGCCACTTCTTCTCCCTGTCTGGCCCCCTTACCTTATCCCACTGTATACATAAGCTAGACATGCCCAATTCGGAACAATTTAGATACACATAAATCTCTCACTTCTTAAATGCTATTTGGATCACCAAACCGGAACCTCCCTCATTTACCCCCTATGAGTATTGGTGCTCCAACATTTCAGACCTAAAGGGAGGAATTTCTCTAATATACAACGCATTACAGATGAATTTGGACAAGCCGAGCTATGCGAAGGCCTGGGAGGAGGACAGGGGTGGTACGTGGCCACCAACAGACTGGTTCCGGTCCTGGACACGCTCCTTCAGAGGTACTTGTAACATCTCCCTTATCGAGGCTAATATAAAGGTTATGTCCAGGTGGTAGTATGTCCCCTCTAGATTGGACTTGATCTATCCTGGGACTTCTCCTTTGTGCTTTAGGGGTTGCGGGCTATCGGGGTCTATGATACATACTTGGTGGACCTGTCCCAGCATTAGATCCTTTTGGTGGAAAATCTTCCAAATAATAAGCAAATTAGTAAAGGTGCCAATAGGTCCCTGCCCCTACATAGCCTTGTTCAACCACACCATCCCCGAGATAGCTAAACACCTACAGGCCCTCTCTTTCTTTGTTCTGTTGGGAGCAAAAATCACTATAGCTAAGGCCTGGAAGAAAACCACAGTGGCTCTCCAGCCTTGTAAAAGAAAGGTGTCTTGGATCATGGCCCAGGAACAAATAGTAGCTAAGCTGAATGACAACATGGAAAAATTCTATGCCATATGGGAACCTTGGGCCATGTTCTGCAATATAGCTCTAATACTGGGGATGGGACCTGGCTCCGGACCTGCCCATGTTCTAAGCTGACCAACTCTCTACCCTTCTTTTTCTCTGTCCTCCCCTCTCCCACGTTCTTTCTTTCCTCTCTCTGTTTATTTTTAGCCTCTCAGGCTCCTTTTGACGGACTTAGATATCTTTACCCCATTGGCTGGGGATATCTTGGATAAGGTTGTTCGGGGCGTCGGGGGGATACCATCACCGCTAGATAAATTTAATTTTCTCATACATACTGGCCTAGAGGTAGAGGGCACCATCATTTTGCCCTCTCTCGTGGACCTATCATTACTGGAGGCAGCGAGGGATGCTGGGGAGACCCTTATCACACCTACAGCTCTGACCTGAATATGCTGTCCGGTTTTATGGTACCTAGGCTTATTACCCGGTACCTCTCTACCATTTACCCCAATAGTTTTTATGGTTTAGTGTTACCCTTATATAGCCTTTATGTGTTCTCTTCTTTTACCTAAATAACATCCTTACCTTTTTTGATCTGGTCGACTGTAAAGCTTTAGTAAGCAATTGCATGTAGCTGTTTTAGGAATATATTGTATTCTGAATTTACGCAACTTTATGTTTTTATGTGAAAAATCTCAATAAACTTCTTTAAACTTAAAAATTACACGATTGTTAAAAAGCTTTATGCAATTTTAGTGATTGGATTTTCATCTTTTAAAGCTGCTATTCTGGAGTTTTAAGCAAACATCTACGGTAGACTGTACATTAAAATGTATGACTAGATGCTCATATCATAAAGAGGTAAAGAGGAAATTCACTTCCCCTGCTTTTCCTTTCTTTCTTTTTTTTTTTTTTTGAATTTGAGTTTTTGCTTCTTCCTAATAGAAAATAGTTTTTTTTTGTGTTATTTTTTTATTATATATATTTTTCTCCATACAGTCACTGGTAATTATATTAGTAGGACAGGTTATGCCTAGCCACTTTGCTAATCAGCAGAGAAAAGTCGGATTAACAGAGAAAAGTATGTCACAAGGATGTGCCTTTCTTTGTGCTGAAACAGTAAAGTGTAGTGATCAGTACCACATGTCAGTTTTTATAAAACTTCTTGGGACATGGGTTTACATTGCACATGAGAGTGTGTGTGTGCACTCAGTTTACAACATAAAATGACATATGGTTCTTACATGGTCTGCTGTCCTAATGCAGTTTAAGGGAAACAATAGTATAATTGTATTGGGTACACATTATAAGCTACCTTATAGGCTAGAATTACCCTGTAGAACTGAAAAAATCTATAATGACGTCAGGCACAAAAAGTTATAATATAATAACATTACATACCAATCTACTTAACAATGTAAATTTATTAGTGCCAAGGTCAATGAGCTTTTGTTCATGTCAAGAGGGTTTTACACATTACAGAATGGAAAATCTACTTGAAATAGGTCAAATGCAAGTCAGAAGGAGGTCAACTGCAGATCAAATGCACCTGTCAATAAAGTCTAAAAGATCTCAGAAGTCTTTCAAACTGATGTCTTACTGATGCCATTGACAAAGCCCTAATGCCTCTCAACACAGGCTCTATTGGTGCTTTAAATCAATGTTTCTCAACTCCAGTCTTCAAGTACCCCCAACAGGTCATGTTTTAAGGCTTTCCATTATTTTGCTCAGATTATTTTATCAGTTTCAATGCCTTAGCAATTAACACAGCCGTTTCATCTGAGGAAAATCCTGAAAACATGACCTGTTCGGGGTACTGGAGTTGAGAAACATTGCTTTAAATCTTGTGCATGAGTAATAAAAGAGCAAAAGAAACTTAAAAGAGATTCTAATTCTACCCCAGTCTGCTAATAAGTGTCTGTCTGTTCCACTGTGGTGGAGATACTCCTTATTTCATGTTCTAGTAACACAACAGAAAGGAGGATAGAAGACAGACAGAAATAAAATCATGGGGGGGGGGGGGGGTACAAACCTTATCCAATGCAAAACTAATAAAATAAAAGTCGGGAATAGAGTTATATTTTAAACAAGCTTCCATAAACCAGCCACACTTTATATTCAGTTCTACATACTTTTGATAAGAATAACAAGAGCTAAGCGGAACTCCACTGTAATGATAAAAAATCCCTTCCCTTCCTGTTTGAAAAAAAATGGTCCCAAAGCAATATTCACCTTCCCCACACTCCATTGTTCCACTGCTCGTTCTCTTCAAGTGCCTGGCATTACTCCTTTTCCAGGTTAAATGACATCAAGCCACTTCCTGTGAGCCAAGGGAGTCAAAGACATGCCCCTTGGGAGATGCATTATGAAGATGCTCATAGCTCACAGAAAAATGATGCAGGGAATAGAGCCCACATCACTATGTGAACCCATTCATCATAGGGGACCCTAGCGACTGGACCAAAGACAAAAATCTATACAAAGGATGTAAAAAAGAAAATAAATGGTTGTGCTCCAAAGGGTAATAATGCTTCACTGGCTAAGCACTGAAATTGTGCTTTACAGTGTAACTCTACTTTTGTTGCATGGGTAAAACACAGCTTCACTTTAATTTTAATGTACAACATATGTGAAGTAAAGAAAAATATATTCATTACTGGAAAAAGAACAGTTTGAAAAAATGCCAGGTTGTTTTTTGTACAGAAAAGCTTTCATTTAGCTGCAGAAAACATTTTACCTTTTATCTTCTTTAAAAAGGCATAGAATAAGATCTAACTTTTTTGGCAGCCTAATCAACTGATAATTAGTTTGTTAAAGCACTGTGTATCATAAATAATTGGCATTAAAAAAATAAAAATAAATAAAATACTTGCTTTCCCCTTTTTTTTCTATCCTTTGTTGTATTTCAGTGCTACTGATTACCTGCAACCTCTTTTCAGCAGTTTCTTGTTTTAAAACAATTGGCCCAGCATTTATCATGACAGGTTTTAGAACAACAATGGACCAAGTCTGCATAATGGGTGTTAAAATTGTGAATTGTAGTCTCCAACTGAAGGGTGACAAGGTGACAATGCAGGAGCAATTGGGAAATTGGGAAAAAGGAGGGGAGTGTTTTTACCCTATAGTAGGAAGTGCCTGAACAAGTACCTTTGTGGCGGGATCACAAGATAGTATTTAATATAAGCTGCGATTTTACAAGTATTTAAAAGCAAGAAGGCTAATAACTAAAAATCTTTATGCCCTGAAAACATATTATAAACTTCTTTAACTATGAGAATGGTAATGTTTCTTATCATCCTGTAATTTATGACACTATGAGGTTGGTTTACTAAAACAGGAAAGTACAAAGTTGGGTGCAGCTGTGCATGATAGCCAATCAGCTTCTAACTTCAGCTTGTTCAATTAAGCTTTGACAAAAAAACCCTGGAAACTTATTTTGCACTGTCCAGTTTTAGTAAATCGCCCCCTATTAATTTTTCCACTTATGTGAGACCTCTCTCCTCTTTTCCCATATATTATGATTACCTTTTGTCTCATGTACTCAGGGAAATGAAGTAATATTAGTGTCTGTGTTCAAAACTTTGCGTCTATATTTTTCCATTTATGATGTTAATTTTTACAGTTTGTTAGGCTTTTGAGAAGAAATAATAATATCTTTTTTAATGTGTATATGTCATGAGCCCCATGAGAGAAAGGTGAAGAAAGGGTCACAATGACTTCAGCTGTTTCCAAACTTTTAATGAATCACTTTTCCTTAACACTATAAACAAACTGTTTGCAAAGCTAGAAACCGAAGAACCAAAGATATTTACATTTTCTGGTTTGTTAGATATAAGACCTGATACCACTAAAATGAGTGGGCAATACAACCACTTGACTGTTTAGAATGAAATCCCTGTCTGTGGACAGAGACTATTGTGAAGACTCCAAGAGTTGTTTATCCAGTTGAACTGGCTAAATAATCAATCAGACCAGTCAAAGTCCATGTTAAGAAACTCAAAGAAATATTAAATTTTTCCCTTACTCAGAAATATTTTAAAAGTGTACCAATCATTGTTGTGAATGACATATTTACAGTATCTCACAAAAGTGAGTACACCCCTCACATTTTTGTAAATATTTTAAAATATCTTTTCATGTGACAACACTAAAGAAATGACACCTTGCTACAATGTAAAATAGTGAGTGTACAGCTTGTATAACAGTGTAAATGTGCTGTCCCCTCATAATAACTCAACACACAGCCATTATTGTCTAAACCATTGGCAAAAAAAAGTTAGTACACCCGTAAGTGAAAATGTCCAAATTGGGCCCAATTAGCCATTTTCCCACCCCGGTGTCATGTGACTCGTTAGATTTACAAGGTCTCAGGTGTGAATTGGGAGCAGGTGTGTTCAATTTGGTGTTATCGCTCTCACTCTCTCATACTGGTCACTGGAAGTTCAACGTGGCACCTCATGGCACCTCATGGCAAAGAACTCTGAGGATCTTAAAAAACTTGTTGCTCTACATAAAGTGGGCCTAGGCTATAAGAAGATTGCCAAGACCCTGAAAATGAGCTGCAGCACAGTGGCCAAGACCATACAGTGTTTTAACAGAACAGGTTCAACTCAGAAAAGGCCTCGCCATGGTCGACCATAGAAGTTGAGTGCATGTGCTCAACGTCATATCCAGAGGTTGTTTTTGGGAAATAGGCCTATGAGTGCTGCCAGCATTGCGAGGTTGAAGGGGGGGGTCAGCCTGTCAGTGCTCAGACCATACGCTGCACCCTGCATTAAATTGGTCTGCATGGCTGTCGTCCCCGAAGAAAGCCTCTTCTAAAGATGATGCACAAGAAAGCCAGCAAATAGTTTGCTGAAGACAAGTAGACTAAGGACATGGATTACTGGAACCACGTCCTGAGGTCTGATGAGACCAAGATAAACTTATTTGGTTCAGATGGTGTCAAGCGTGTGTGGTTGCAACCAGGTGAGGCGCACAAAGACAACTGTGTCTTGCCTACAGTCAAGCATGGTGGTGGGAGTGTTATGGTCTGGGGCTGGGGAGCTACAGTTCATTGAGGGAACCATAAATGCCAACATGTACGGTGACATACTGAAGCAGAGCACGATCCCCTTCCTTCGGAGATTGGGCCACAGGGCAATATTCCAACATGATAATGACCCCAAACACAGGTGCTAAAGAAGCTGAGGGTAAAGGTGATGGACTGGCTAAGCATGTCTCCAGACCTAAACCCTATTGAGCATCTGTTGGGCATCCTCAAATGGAAGGTGGAGGAGGGCGAGGTCTCTATCATCCACCAGCTCCGTGATGTCGTCATGGAGGGGTGGAAGAGGACTCCAGTGGCAGCTTGTGAAGCTCTGGTGAACTCCATGCCCAAGAGGATTAGGCAGTGCTGGAAAATAATGGTGGCCACATAAAATATTGACACTTTGGGCCCAATTTGGACATTTTTACTTAGGGGGTGAAATAACTTTTGTTGTCAGCGGTTTAGACATTAATGGTTGTGTGTTGAGTTATTTTGAGGGGACAGTAAATTTACACTGTTATGCAAGTTGTACACTCGTTACTTTACTTTGTAGCAAAGTGTCATTTCTTCAGTGTTGTCACATGAAAAGATATGATAAAATATTTACAAAAATGTTAGGGGTGTACTCACTTTTGTGAGATACTGTATGTATATCATGATCATGTCTACATAAATATATGTATATAGCATGTGTTTTTACCTAGATTAATAAGTACTCATAATATCTACAAGAGTAACACATTTATCCATATTTAATAATTGTATGTGATATTGATGAGCAAAATTGTACACTCACATTGTACTGGTTACCAGAATTACTAAATATTATATCTATCTCTATCTATCTATCTATCTATCTATCTATCTATCTATCTATCTATCTATCTATCTATCTATCTATCTATCTATCTATCTATCTATCTATCTATCTATCTATCTATCTATCTATCTATCTATCTATCGATAGATCTATAGATCTATCTATCTATCTATCTATCTATCTATCTATCTATCTATCTATCTATCTATCTATCTATCTATCTATCTATCTATCTATCTATCTATCTATCTATCTATCTATCTATATATATATATATATCTATATAGATAGATATATATATATAGATCTATAGATATATATATAGATCTATATATAGATCTATATATATATCTATATATAGATCTATATATATATCAATCATGCACCATTATACAAGCAGATACACATTATGAAGATTGAGCATATTACTTAGGAGATATTTCAGATCAAGTATTGCTGCCCTTGGACATGCCTGGTGGTTGAAAGAGATATTACCTAAATCTACAAAAAGGTAATCTATAGATCTTTCAACCGATTGAAAAGAAGTTACACCTTCTGGGCTAGGTTTATTATTATTTTTATGAGCCTATTGTCCAAAATGGTATATAGGATCAAGATAGATGTCATGGGGGGACACTTAATCAGACACACAGACACACATACTTCATTTATCAACTCATATTGTCACATTCATGAAGATTCATTGACACCTAATAGACACCTTTGACATATTTTTTGCCCTGCAGTTTTTTACCCCTGATCCCAGTTCCAGGCTTGGGCTCCTGGGTTCGCCGCCTCTATGGAGACATTAGCCTTGCTACTGTGTATCTTCCTGGCAGGGGGAGGCAGGCGCAGGGCCCTGCGCCTCCTTTTCACGTTCACTAGATGGCTGGACCATTTCGTACGTGTTACCCCCTGCCAGCAGCATTCCGGATCACATCCACACGCCGTGACTGTGTCCGTGCGTGCGCCCCTCCATGCGCGTGCGAAATCATGATGTCACGCAATTGCGGCGGTAGTGACGATGGGGCCGGGTGTGTTACAAGTGGAGTGCCGACATGCGGCATTGTCCCTGATGGATGGGGTGGGGTGGGGGTGGCCAGCACGCACCTGCAGTCCATCATGATAACCAACCAGCGGCTAACCTTCCGTATTTATGTTGGAGGCAATTCGGGGGATTTTCACTTGATCCAACAGGAGGGTTACACATTGACAAGTAGCCTTGTGAAAAGTAATACTGTCACAATTTTTTATACTTTCATGGTCTGGACCTGACGCTGCACACTCGGCACCGTAGGGCCATGTCTTTCTAGTACATAATACCCAATGGCGTTTATTTCAACCTTTGGACATTCCAGACTCGGCAGTTTCTTGCCTACCTTCCGTTTTCCTTGTACTTTCTAGGTAATTCTCTTATTCCTTTTCCTCTCTATCAGTCTTTCATCACTTGCACACACTTCTCATGTTCACTTTATTTTTCACCCTTACACCTAGTGTGTGTTGTTTCCACTGTCTTTACATTTTTTTTTCACTTTTTATCACCATGTCATTGGTTTGATTCAAACTACTGGCTTCACTCACACCACCACACCACTCCATACACATTCACAATCTTTAGTTTTATCCCTTTCAGTTCTGGTCTGTTTTTCCCTATTACACTTATCACACTTGCATTCTTTTTCTCACATCACTTGCACCCTTCATTTTTACTGCTCGTTGCTTTTGCACTCACTGTCATTCCCTCTTTTTCCTTTTTCCGCTGACTGTTACCTCTTCCTCGTTTCCTTTTATCTTCTTCTTTTTCTCTTCCCTTTTCTTTCACTTTTCTCTTTTCTTTTTTCTTTCCCCCTTCTCCCTTTTTCTTTTCCTGTTCCTTCCTCCCCCCCCTTCCCTTTCACTCAACCCCCCCCCTCCCACTTGTCGGGTTCTTTTCCTTCTTCTTTTTTGTATTCTCTCCTTTTCATGTTTTTCCTCCTCGTCTATCTTCTTTTCCATTTTACCTATTAAGTTCCATTAACATGCCTGCTGACATCCTTCAGCTGCTGATTGCAACAATCAGCTATAACAGCTAAATCCAACTAAAATTACACATACTACATTTATCAATCCATATATATATATATCTTATATTTTCTATCCATGCTTTTTATCAAGCACTGACAGTGCTGTTACTTGATGTTCTGATTGTAGGTGCTGCTTGCTCGCCCTCACGCCCTTCACTGATCTTAGGGAATTTTTCCACAATTGTAACTCTCCGCAAGTCTCGCAGTTGTGCTCGGCTTCCTCTGGTTATGTGTCGATTAGCCGGGGACCCCTGCCGGTACCGGGTAGTGGGAGTCTTAGAAGACCTCAGGTTCAGGAGAAATGGCCACACACATGTGATTGGTAACTATGCCTTAAGATGTTTACCAGTTTTTACATTGATTACTTACAACTGTTTATGTACGGTTATATTTATGTGTCTTTATACATGCAAATTTCCCTACAGCGCATACATATCTCTGAAGAAGACCCGATGGGGTAGAAACGCGTCAAGATCTATCCAAGCGCTTGAATATTTTGTACAAATGTGTTTAGTTTCCCATGTGCGATATGCTTTTTCACATATCTCCTGTACCACAGTTCACATTTTTACTTTACTGTCATTCTTGAAACTATGTCTCAATAAAGTTCATTAGTCTCATACCCAGTGTTATCATTCTCCCATCACTTTGCTGCCTAGAAAACCCCTTCCCTTTTGGGGGACAATTTTCCTTTTTTTTATTTATTGACACCTTATACTTTGAAACCCTGAGGACGCAAGGCATAATCCCATTTTAGGCAGAAGTCATCTTGGAAATCATGGCAGCCATTTTAAAACTCTGGTAACCATCACTTCAAACCAGTAGCCATTTTGGAAAGGGTAATTATGTCGTATTGATCTTTACCTTATATTCAATTGTGTTATTTTAAATATTGATTTTTAGATTATTATATACAGTTGGATAACTATTTCTCTCAAGTCGATCACTGCCTTGTAGATTTTTCTCTAAGCTTCAATTTTTTTTAGAATTTTTATAGTTTCCATACTACTGACATAGCAAACGTCTAATTTTATTTCACATTATTAATGACTTACTTACCTGCAGTATAGTAACGGTTGATTTTGTGAAATACAGACGTTCTGGCTAATCATCATATTTGCTTGGTTATTGATTCTACAGAGAAGTTTTATCATTTCTGTGTCATTTAAAAAAGTACAACACTCCCATTAGCGGGTGTTTCAATTAATATTCTTAATTTTATGTTACATTTGTTTTTGTCAAACCAATATAAATAACTATTTTGTATTAATACTGGTGTTTATTCTGGTGAATAAATCTCCTATTTTTAGTCTGTGTTCATATTGATTGATCCTGTTTCTTAAAAATATTTTAGTTTAAAAATTACTCATTCATAAATACCGTGCAAAGAAATGATCCTCGTAAGCACGGCAAGTTAAATTCCTTTGTTACACCATAAAGTATTGTTTTGCTAAAATAAGCAAAATAGCTTTTAAAAAAAATTTATGCTGTTGATTTGATAAAAAAATTATATATGCAGTATTATTGTGCAGTGCAGTACTGTATCTTCTACTAAACATACAGATCAATTTTCCAAGATTAATATTTAGACTTAGAGTCAAGCAAGTAATGTTAAATGAATCTATTTGAACGTGTGCCTTTAAGAAAATTAACAACTTCTCACAGCAAAATTACTTGGCGCTTTGCCTAGTTTCCGTCTGTGCATGACTGTGGCATGCTCACATGCATTCTATTCAACCTGGAGCATCTATAATTACTCTCTGGACCTGCTGAAGGCTGCAGGGCAGCCAAATGGTGGGTGTTGTGTGCTGCTGTTTTATACAGTTTGTCTCCTGTACTCCAGAATTGCCTAAGGCAACATGAATCAGAAGATTCTTAATCCTATCTGTAGAGAATCAAACACAGCAGCATAAAAAAAACCTAGATCTCACATGAAATATCAGTGTGCTACGCATCATTTTCTGCTCAATTACAATCTTAAGAACCCTTACGATTTTTGATACAGAATCAATCTAATAATTTTGTGTATTTTGAGTATTTTAAGCTTTACTTCTCCTATTAATTATAAAAAGTACAATCCAACCAAAGAATTCATGAATGTGCATCTGAATATTTTCTAATCCAGTTTTCAGATAATTAAACACAAATACATTTTTTGTGAAATGCCCTTTATCCAGTTTAAAGTTCAACTTCAGCTTCATGTGTTTTTACATTACATACTGTAGCTTGTGCAATGTCTGTCTGGGAAATGTAACTCATTGGTGTTGATTTACTACAGGCAAATAGACTGTGAACTTTGCAAGTGCTATTGCATTACTTTTCCCCAGAGCTCAGTGAATGTGGCAAAGCTCTGCTGATTTCCATCATCCAATCATGTGCACGCAAAAAGGCAGCTTTTTTTAACTTTCTTTGCACCTGATGGGTATTCTTTACAAAGTGAAGCTTATTTCTCTCTCCTTTTGAAGCTGTGTGCAAGATAACTTATGTATGTTGCTATGGCAATATACAGTACGAGGGGTAGCCGGAAGCAGCTCCTCTTGCTGCATGACACTCTACATCATCCAGGCCAGTGACTGGTGGCCTGGCTGTCAAAGACCAACACCCTGTTCTCAGCACTACAGGGAAATATTGTTATCATTGTACCATGGTCAGGAGGTGTTACCAGCAATGGTCTGCAATACAAGTCATCATCAAGTATTTCCACTCCTACTCAGTTTTAATTTTACAGGTTTTCAGCTGTGAATATAAAATGTAAATAGAGTGCAAGGCCATGGATCTTAAGGTGTGGAAAATTAAGGAATATTATAGCCCCGTGCAGCAGCTAAAATGTGCTCCTCTCCTACTACCAGATGCCTCTGTCTGGGGCCCACAAGAGCATCTGACTTTCATTCTTTAATGAACAGGGACCTAAACAACCTTAGCATTTCATACATCATTTAGCCTCATCCAGCCGCAACCTGCCAAAGACTTTGACAGGCTGCCAGGACACTGCACCTGTCCCTCCATGGAGCAATAAAATGGCAGGAGAGACACACTGCTCTGAGATGGCCCAATGTGCAAGGAGCCTAGTTGTGATGCAATTCCATTTTCTGTGTACCACTCTTTACATATTGCAGCAGCTTACTTCATTTATCCTAGTTTTATTTTGTTCTGACTCAATGTATTTCAAAACTTTTGCTTCAAAACATCTTAAGTTCCTTCCTGTTTATCCCATTTGTCTTGTCATTGTTTTATACATGGGCTCCTGTAGCTGTGTAAGCACTACACAGCTCTTAGCCAGTTTTGCAGAACTTCATTAATTATGGCTTTTCACAGGGTCCAATTCCAAACAAGACAGAAATGTATCTGTACCACTTGTATTTAATTAACATAACCACAATAACTGCTATATATGCCTTCATATTTATTGTTTTGCCTTTCATTTATGTATCTACTGTAGGTATACTTTCAGAATGTTTTCACTTTTTAAATCCGACATATAGAGTATGCTGCATTTTCATATTTATTTTGAAATCCTTTATTCATCCATTGTAAAGCCTTTGGCTTTTGTTTTATTGCTAAAAAAAACTTAGCATATGGCAAATTTGCTTAGCAGTGCACAGGTGTTTCTGGAATAGTCTGCTTCCTGATAAAATGCTCCCAGCTGAACATTAACATGTAAGGTCCTGTTTGTTTTTTTCTGCAGACATCTTTTCTTAAAGGGCAACTGCAGGCAGCAAATAATATTGTTGTTATAGATAAGTGTGCTTTACATTAGTTTAAATAAAAAGCCCACCAGTGGCCTGACAGGCTGATAGAGAGACCTCTGATTGAGGTGAAGGGAGTACATAGTAGAGCATGTACAGTACAGCATACAGGATTTGTGAAGAAGTTGGTAGTAGCTGTGCACTGCTGTGTGCGTGTTGCACATTGCAGATCTCTGGACAAGGGAAACCAAAATGGAAATTGTGGTGGTGGTAAGGTACTAAAAAAAAAAAAAAAAAAAGGATACATACAATAAAAAGCACACTCATCCTTTAATGCTATCCAAGAAACACTGCCACTGTGCTATGGTCAAAAATGTTTTGTTCAAATTTTACATAATTTCCTCTTGAGCCCTTAGTTTCAGATTCAGCAGGGCTTTATGAAGGCCTGTTTTAACTACCACAGGCTGGGACCACCGGCTCGTGGTGGTTAAAACAGGAGTTGTAAGAGAAAATATGCCAGCCTGAAGTTTTTAGGCATCCTGATTTGAGACATTGAGAACTCCTAGATTGCATATTTGCAGATGCAAGAACAAGGAATTCCAAGAGACTAGGTCAGAGGCAATAATAGGGATTTGTAAATATGGCCAAACTGATTCACAGAATCGTTCAATGCAGGTAATAGTTTGCTGAAACTATAGAGTTAAGATGCCTCATGTGTCTTAAACTACATGTTTCTTTGTTTCACTGGAGTTGATGGTTTGTTGCCATCAGGATGAGTAGGTGGGTTCATCCCAATTCAGATAGCATTCTAAGATATATACATGTACTTTCAAGAATGTGTCCACTCTCAAGAATAGTTTGCTAAATGTTACACTGTTTATTTGCAGTTAAATAGCAATCGTCTGATTTCCCTCTGTATCCTCAATCAGTTGCCTATACTTAGCAACTGGATAGCATACAGAAGCAGGAAAATGAACAGTCACATGGGTCATGTAATCTACCAGAAAAAGCCAAAATCTATTATTAAGAGGGAAAAGATCACTCAAAGACTAAGTCCACCTTTTGCAAAAATAATTTATAGCAAAAAAAAAATCTGCCTTTTTAAATTTTTTTTTTAAATGAGCCAGCAAAGCATTGTAATCACAATCAACGGATCACAGGTGCAGTGCACATGCTCTTGCAGGTTCTTCCTCCTGCTTATTTCCTCCTAACTTTCAGTTCCTAAGCTGGATGAAATGTCATTGGACTATGAATGCAGTAATCACTGAAACTGTGTTCCATTCAGAACTACAAGTCCATCTATCATGATAACAGATGGACCTTGTACAGTAGTTCATATATTCACAGATTTCTATGACTTTATGACCTGGCTGTGTGGGTACAGCCCCTCACAGCAGGGCAAAATTCAAAAGTGACAGCTGCCACAATGGAAAAGAACATTGTCATATCGGGCAGTCAGCTTGCAACCATGTTACATCTTACACTCTAAAAATAGGTGTAACATGTAGCATGGTGTAAAGTGAAACAATCTTGCAGCCAGCAATCAGCGTGCTTTCAGGCAAAATCCAAATAGAACTTATATGAAGCAAACTTCCAAAAAAATACAGTTCATCCAAATTATTTTACATTTTTTTAATTCTAATTATTTAATTAATTTAAGTTTTACATATTATTTTTAAAATATTTACTTTTGCTTTATTAACCTCTCTGTAGTATATCTAATTTTGGAAATATGTATTTGTTTATTTTTATAAATGTATGTTTACTTATTTTTATTGCTTGTGTGCTCCAAAATATATATTTTTTAATACTGCAAAAAGACAAAAACTAAAGTCTGCAGCTTTCTGCAAGCATTCATCATATTAGGAGCACACAAAGTCTTGACAGGCCAACCTCCTTCTATGATGATTTAATAATAACTGAGTAATTGATAGAAATGGGTGTAAACAAGAAACATGACAGCTTGCTTTTTGGGTGGTAGAAGAATTCTATTTTAAATTCAGGTCATGTACACCTTTCAATAACTGTCTACATGAAATATCTTCTTTATTATATAGTGCCACGGGCACAATAAGGAAAGTAGGAAAAGTAGAGGTGTTGTCTACTGTCATTAATTCAATGCTTGCTCTAATTTCAAAGCTGTGCTAGATTTGAGTTGGATTCTGAATGGTTGCCTCAAGCAACATGATCTTTTACTTCCACAGTTTATTGAGATTACTCTTTTTGGATTTATCAGTTACAAATTAAAAACAGTGTTAAATTATCAAAAATAAGCTCTTATTTCAAATATGTATGTTTTTAGAGAAATAGGGGGTGCATGAATTGTATATGAATACAAAGTATGATAAACACATACAGTATACTCATTGTTTTTTTCTTTTGTAGCATCAACCCTTTCCTCCAGGCTTTCCTTTCTACTATTCCTCCATATTGTCTTCTTCAAAGCCAATCCTATAATGATCTCTTAACCCATGTTTACAACTTATACACATTTCACCCATATCTGGCTAAGTATGTAAACTTAAGCCAGTAAATCTGGATCCAGAGCAAACCATAATGTTATATAACAAAACATACATCTATTTAGGATACTTACAGAGTGTCAGAAAATACAAAAAGAAATGCCTATTCTTGTGTTAGACCAACCTGGCATAGCTGCACAGGTCTGAGCAAGAAAAAACCTCTGCTTTAAAAAGGTGTAAGCTTTGCAAGTACAGTCTCTTTTGGCCACTGAGGTTTTTTTAATTTGGACCGTTAAATAACAGCGGGATATTCAAAACAGTGAAAGAGTGGTGCTTATTAGCTAGAATAGAAGTTGAGGCACTTCATGTAGAACATGAAACAAGATTATTGGGTCCTTTCAGCTATAAAGGAATTGATATGTTGACAAGCATAATGTTAGTGTAAACATTTTGATGGCTGTGACAAGCTTGGCTAAATCGGTCACTGGAGTACAATAGGTTTATGTAGGCAGCTGTGCCAAGTTGCAGCTGTTACCAAAAGAATATGTAAAAAAGCAAACTATTAAAAAAGGCAACTACTAGGCAAATACTTTTGTCAGGGAAATGAAAACTGATATGACGCAATACCAACAGAAACTGCACAACCACGCTAAACAGAGCTGGTTTAAGCTAAGACAGGAGTATTCTAGAATTGGCACACTAACTATACAATGTTCAAGCTAAATAATATATTCCAAATTGCCTTGAATCCTGTGCTTCTGACCCTTAACACCAGCCTTTTTCAACCAGGTTGCCCAGGCACACTGGGGTGCCTTTAGGTCTCTTCAGGGGTGCCTTGGCAAAATGCCCCAAAATTGCCCAAAAATTGTATACAAGCCAGAGGGTTGATCAAGCCTGCCTTTTAGTCACATAAAACCAAAGGTTTTCATTGTGCACCATTACAACCTTCTAGCTGCCAGTGTCCTATGAACCAATGATATCATTGGTTGATACGGAGATTGCCAGGCCCCTGCACAACATCCTTGTTTGTCCCACCCTGCCCTTCTCCACCAACACTGGG
Organism: Aquarana catesbeiana; assembly: GCF_042186555.1. NCBI lineage: Eukaryota > Metazoa > Chordata > Amphibia > Anura > Ranidae > Aquarana > Aquarana catesbeiana. The sequence goes on from NC_133325.1 coordinate 330,042,035, forward strand.
GTCACATTAGCTAAGTGAGGGAGAGAAACTGAGGGAGAAGAATATTAGTCAGTACCAGTATGCAAAGGTATATTTGCTTTGAAAGAATATATCACCTCTAATGTTGGGATCCTATGTGTGTGGGTGTTGCTGCAATATGTTAAATATTTTTCCATTTTAGAATGGGGTGCCTTGAGACTGTGGATCATTTTAAATAGTGCCTTGACTAAAAAAAAAAGGTTGAGAAACACTGCTTTACACTTACATTTTTCTCTTGTGCACCAAAGGCAAATTGGACTGTATGCCTCTCAAGCAATATTCAGCATTCCTTCCTTGCATATGTACATTGCCATTGGCAGCTGCAAACTTATTATTACAACTTAGATTCCATACTGTATTATATCATATGACAAAATGGATTATGTCTTTAAAAATTAGTCAGGAAGTAAAATAAAAGTTGGGTGGTTTTCAACACTCCTGGTTATGTATTTGGTCTATTTTCATCATTAAACAACCTGTGTGCTTGTTCTTTTAGACCAGAACCCGAATGAAGAAAAGTACACAGTATTGTATACAGCACATTGTAGGAAACTGCCATTTGCTTTATCTACTGCAGCCTTTTTCAACCAGGGTGCCCAGGCACCCTGGGTGCCTTGAGGTTTCTTCAGGGGTGCCTTAGCAAAATGCCTAAAAATTTATCAAGAATTGTATACAAGCCAGAGGGTTGATCAAGCCTGCCTTTTAGTTACACAAAACCAAAGGTTTTCATTGTGCACCATTATGACTTTCTAGACACTGGCATCCTAATAACCAATGATTTCATCAGCTGATAAGGAGGATGTCAGTCACCTCCACCGCATTCTTGTTTGACCCTCCCCTGCCTCTCTCCCTCAGCACTGGGTCATATTAGCTGACTGATGGAGAGAAATTGAGGGAGAAGAGAAACATTGGAATTCTAGTCAGTACCAGTGTGTAAAAGTGTATTAGCTTTGGAATAATAAATCACCTCTAATGACGGGTGTCCTACATGTGGCTGTTGCTGCATTAAGTAAAACGATTAGAATCGTTTTTTACATCTTATAATGGGGTGCCTTGAGACTGTCCATAGTTTTAAAGGGTGCCTCGACTGAAAAAAGTTTGAGAAACACTGATCTACTGGACTACTGATATGAGGAAACTAAGAAGTAGTGCTTAGTTTTGCGTCATGCATCGACCCTTTTCCTGTTCTACAGTAGCCTTACAGCAGACACATGAAATAAAATCTTTCACACAGGTCCTAGTGTAAAGCTCCAAATCTTCCGCCAACAGAACTGAGCATGACATTTTTCAGAAGTGTAATTCATAAGCTTGTCAGGCAATTGTACAAATTAAGTACTTCTTTAGACAAACTGACTGCAATTGAACAGGGTACATAGGAGAAGCTAACTGCATGACCTATATCAGGTGCTTCAGTGTCATTGTGCAGGAAAATGCAATTTAATTCCCTGCAATTCCCTTTCCTTGGTCTTTCAAGCAATTTGAACTGAACCTATAATCAGTATAAATCCTATCCAAAATCTATTTCAGCTGCAGGAGCGTCAAGTAAGAAAAGTGCCAATCATTTTGTTCTGGCCTTTACTCCCAACAAAGGAAATAAGCCACGATAATGGCCCAGAAAGATGTACAGAGCAGCGATCCTCTGTTCTGTGCTCACTGTGATGTCTCATTCTGAAGATTGAATCAAAACGCCAAATATCCTAAAACAGTTTCTGTGGATTTTTTTTCAAGCCTAACAGAAGGGATTTAACACAAAACCCTCCATTGTTTTCCGAGATCAGTTACAGAGCAACTTTTCCCTCTTCTGCCATGAAGAAGTCAACTGTGTATTAGGAAAGATTGTAATCTTATTGATCATTGCTTAATGCTAAAAAACAGAAAAAGCTATTGAGAACTGTCTATATTCCCACAGCTACACAATTGGTGAACACATGCTATGAGCATGAATGTGAATGTAGGACAGATAGTGCCTAGGGTCACAGCGATATCAGTAATATGGTGCCATGGGACCGAAGACCATGCATCAGACAAACACAATGTATTTTTCCAGGTTTGTTATCAGGAAACACATGGTCGTCCAGTTGCTTCCAAGTCCCATTATACCCTTATCAAGTAAAATAAAAACAAAATACTAAAACATCTAGAAACTGGTGTCATCTGACATTTGTTAAATTATAAATTACAGCTGCAATTTAGATGTTATTTCTTGTAAAAATTTTTGATTTGTCAATACCACAGCATAAAAATGTATAGACGGATTCTTAGGTCACACAATCCCCAGAGGATGCCTTATTAGGACGAAACGTCGGGATGGGCTCTGCTGATGCTACTGCGTTGCTTTGATTTTATCCAAACGCTTTTAATGTCTTCTCAAATGTGAGTGATTATTTTAGCATTTTTAATAAATGTTTCACATCTAAACGGAATCACACTATGTGGCCCAATTTTTTCTCCTTTTGCCATATGTCACACTGAGAGGAACTGCTTACGAATTCCGGTTGCTATTCATATGGTGGATACTCACTGATGACACAATTGTCACGGATCTACATCCGATTTGGTCTAGATTGGAAGTTGTGGTTGCCGTACCTCCTTGGGTGTGTTACACCAAAAGCTTGGTTGACTCATCAGGCATACGCCTTGTTGGGTTCAACCTGTCTGGTAAGCCTCTTTTCTTACGGTGGTGGATTATCTATAGACAACCAGTTCACATTCATTTATAGTCACCATTTTGATGTCATATATGGACTATATGCACTATCACTGTTGATCTACACTTCAACAATATTGTGGTTTAATAATATTATTGTATTTGCACTTATATATACCCCAATTTCTCATTGGGATATCCTAACTGTTTTTTTCATTGCATTAGCGCTATACTATTTTATTTGGTTTACTTTTTCACACACAATTGATGTAGCCTCATTGTTCAGGCTGCAGTCTACCTAAATTATAGAAATACTACTGAGCAAAAACAGACAGGATGTTACTACATGCAGAAAGATTTTAGAACCTAATGACAAGTTTTGTTCCATGTTCAGAGACCTTTTGAATACAAAGTAAATCTGGCAATAGCAACATTGAATAACAATTACATAAAACTTGCATTAAATGGTTGTAAATTCAGAAGGTTTTTTTATCTCCACGCATTTTACGCATGAAGATAAAAAACCTTCTGTTTGCAGCAGCCCCCCTCAGCCCCCCTAATACTTGCCCGAGCCCCATCACTGTCCAGCAATGTCCACGAGTGTCTCAGCCATCTGGGACTCGCCCTCCTGATTGGCTGAGACACAGCAGCTGCACCACTGGCTCCTGCTGCTGTCAAAGTCAATAATCAGGACAGAGAGGTGTGGGCCGAACCTCAGCTCCATATCTGAATGGGCACAGGGAGCTGCAGCTTGGCTTGGGTGCCCCAATAGCAACCTGCTTGCTGTGGGGGCACTCAACAGGGGGGGAGGGACCAGGAGCAGAGAAGATGGACCTGAGAAGAGGAGGATCCAGGCTGTTTGCTATTTTTATAGAAAAAAAAACGAGACTTTACAATCACTTTAAGGTGGTGTAAGTGGAGTGTATTGCAACCCTGAAGTAAGGCATGTCTGTAAAAGAAGACAGAAAATACCCCCTATACTGCTGCTTGCTTTATCAAACACCTCTCTGATCCTATGAAAATTACCATGGAGGCCAAAACATTAGGTAATGCCAATCTCCTGAGTTACCCTGCAGCTCTTACTAGTTTCTGCTGCTGACCTTCACATTAGACCCCTTTCACACTAAGGCGTTTTTCAGGGGCTTTTGGGCTAAAAATAGCACCTGTAAAGTGCCTGAAAAACGGCTCCCCTGCAGTCTCAGTATGAAAGCCGGAGTGCTTTCACACTGAGGTGGTGTGCTGGCAGAACGTTAAAGAAACTCCTGCAAGTAGCATCTTTGAAGCGGTGAAGGAGCGGTGTATACACTGCTCCTAAACCGCTCCTGCCCATTGAAATGAATGGGCACTTTGCGGGTCGCTTTAACCATTTTTGTCCACTAGCGGCCCAAAACCTACGCAGAAATGACGGTAAATCAGCACTAAAAATAGCGACGCTTTACCGCCGACGGTGCCAACACCCCAGTGTGAAAGCAGCCTTATTGCTAAAGCTGGTTATACACTAGTATAACTTTCTTCCACAGGCAATGGTCTCAGCGGGGAGCATCGATAGTTTAAAAAAACTATTAGATAAGCACCTGAACGACCAAAACATACAGGGATATACAATGTAATACTGACATATAATCACACACATAGGTTGGACTTGATGGACTTGTGTCTTTTTTCAACCTCACCTACTATGTAACTAGTAGATTTTTGAGTGAAAATTTATACACAAATTCGTAACAAAATTGTTAGTACATTCAATGGCTTAATGAATGTCGTTCGAAGGTAATTCAAAAATTCATTTGCTTTTAACATTCAACTTTAAACTTCAAAAAACAAAAACCTTATGCGCAGTTAGAAATTTTTTGTTCAAGAAATAAATTCCTTTCTGTTCTATATTGTTTCATCACTTTGAAAACAAATATTGGTTTTGCCCCATTAACGATTAGAAAATTGAATGAATGGTCTTAAAACAAACATTTTGAATACAATTCTACCAGTGTATGTATAGCCAGCTATACTCTTGTAGTGCTATAGAGGTCAGCAGATGAACCAATCAAAATGCAGGTTACCCAGGAGACCAATATTTCCAGTAGTGTTGGTTTACCTGCAGACTGCAGCAGAGGATTTCTCAAGATTGAAGTAGCATTCAAGGTTTCTTGCAGCAGGAAAGGTGAGTATCCATAGTGTTTTTTTTACAGACACTGTATGTTTTGCTACAGTAGCGGGACAGGTGATAATTAAAAGTTATGTAATTAAAAATACACAACTTTATATTTGGGGAAAGCAAAATAGTGCATACTAACACAGCAAATGTATCTTAGCTGTGAATAGCTGAGAAATGTAAGGGTGTGGAGCTTTTTGGTATCTCAGGGACCAGGCAAGTTGGAGTCATTTAGGAATGACAAAAGCATATTAGGATATTTTACAACAGAATATCATGGCATCAGTCTGTAATCTAAAAATGTAAAGGGAGCTGGGTCATACTAAAATGCTCCTCAGGACTAAATCAAAAACAAAGTGCCACAAGGAGAAAAAAAATCTGTGTTTTAAAGTGGTTATGCTAGAGTACAGACATCAATCCCTATAAAATGCTGTGGTCTGTACTGTGTGAAGTGAAGCAAGACATTCAATTAAAACAGCTGTCTAATAATCACGTCCTGTATATACACTCACATGCCTCCTCATCACTTTTTACATTTTAGTGGCAGTTACAGAAAGTTCGTTCTGAGGTTATGACATATATATATATATATATATATATATATATATATATATATATATATATACAGTACATTTGCAGTACAGTACATTACAGTTGCAGTACATTTCTAGTGTTTACTCATTGCACATGTTAAAAGTAACAACATAGAGCAGCAAAAGTTGAATTTGAGCTCTGTAAAATACAGTATATAGAGTATATTTGTGTGTGTGTGTATGTGTTTGGAGCTTCTAAGAAAGTCTTCCATCAAAGGGCATGAAGTTCCATGTAAAATTTGAATTATGGAAAGCTTTTGCTACATGCATAGTTTGAATGTATGATTCTTATAAGCAATAGTTCTAAATGGCTCCTATAAATTGTACCTTTAATGTATCCTTAGCATACAATAATTGTCAAGGTAAGTTACTGCTGTCTTATTGCAAACATAATTCATATAATAGCATTTTGCAAAAATAACTCAAACTCAGGAACTCCTTCTGGCTCCTATCTCTGCCTTGACTTAAAAGGTATTAATACGTATGTGCCTGACAACTTAAGACAAATGCTCACATTAAAACAATACTGTGATTTATTCAAATAATACTCGCATTATGTTTGCTACAGCTCCCTGCATTTGCCATTAGATTTATTAAATGTGAATTCACTTTTAATATAAAATGCATAGCATACCTTGAAGGACCTTTGCATTAGACAAAAGAAGAAAATTCTGATTTACGATTAAAGCGGTATTAAATCCCCCTAAAAATGTATTATATTGCATCAAATATTAGATGTTGTGTTTGCTATCATTTCTTATTTTTAGGCCTTTTTTTCACCTAGTTATTTGCCCAGTAAGTTTGTTATTTTTCAACTTACTTAAAGGTGGATGTAAACCTGATACAAGAAATTTGACCTATGCACATATATCTGTAGTGTTTACTTATCTCTCTCCAAAGCTTTAAGTCCCGTGTCTTTCTGCTGCCCCGTTCTGTTATCAGCGTGATAACTTCTGACAAGTTCTCCGACAACTAAGATAGAACCAGCCTGAAATTTGTGTTGGGGTGGGTGCTATAAATAGATTAGCAGAGAGCTTGTCTTGTCATAGCACAGCTCTGCACATTCCTTCCTTCCTTTGTCTATGTCAGGGATCCTCAAACTACGGCCCTCCAGCTGTTGCAGAACTACACTTCCCATGAGGCATTGTAAAACTCTGACATTCACAGACATGACTAGGCATGATGGGAACTGAAGTTCCTGAACAACTGGAGGGCCACAGTTTGAAGACCCCTGGTCTATGTGGAATGGGGGTGTGTGCCTTTCCTCCAAACAGCTATCACACAGTGCTGAACAGGAAGAGAAAATCTCTAACATTATGTTCACTTTCTAAAGAATATAGCAAGCTGAAGACAGCAAATATACATGTAAAACTTATGTAGGGAGATTTATTTAATCTTTGTGTATCATCTGAGGCTGTGAGAGTTTACATCCACTTTAACACACGAAGCTGTCCAGCAAAAGTAGCAGTTAGAGCGTTAAAACAAACCCTTTAATACTCACAGGGATGCTTACAGTGGCCAACTTTTATTATTTTATGTAAAACCTTTATCCCAAAAGAAAAAAAAATTATGGAACTGCTTAAAGGGTAACTCCATTTTCATGGGAAAAAATAGCAAATAAAAAAACAGAAACAGATAGGAATCTGCAACAAAGTTGGTTAAAAATCCTTGCAGTGTGTTTTGAAAACCCAGAGGGGAATGTTTTTTTCTCAACAAAGTGAAGTTACTCCTTAACCTTTAGCCAAGTCACAGCGCCATGTGTCAATTTGGCCCAGCCTGCCCCCTTTCTCTTCTCATTGGCTGACTGAGCCACTCAGCCAATGAGGAGAGAAGTCCTGGGCAGCTGACACATTCCTACAATATCAATGGATCTAGAGGGGGCTCAGGTAAGTATTACAAGGGCTTTTTTTTTTACAGGTTCTGAAGCCTGATGGTTTTGTCTTGACACAGTGCAGGTTTCAGGTGCAGCCAGAAGAGCTATGAAAGCTTCTGATGAGGATGATCCTATAGGTATTGAGGATACCAGAGAGTCGCTCCTCCAAACAGAAGAGGAGCACATGCCATTTGCATCAGGACTGTCCTTTGAGTGTTTTTTAACAGACATGTTTCACTGATTAGTGGTAAGCAACAAACCAAAAGTGATTCTTGTGTACTTACAAACCTTGTTGATACATGCTGGTGAGGGTCAAAAGCAGCAAAAAGTGATCAAGTAAATGAAGGTGGGCATTGGAACAAAACCGGAGCTCTAGATCCCTAATAAGCTTTAAGCAGTAGTAACAACAATAAGATGTTTCCTTCTAAACTGGGAAAAATTCCCCAAGCTTAATGCGGAACTGAAGTCTGCTCACATAATTTGTAATAAAAACATCTTTGCCATTCAGAATTATTTTATATATACTGTGATTCTGTACTTGCCAAATATGCTGCAGAAATCTCCCTCCACTGAGTCTGGCTGCATCCATTTTAACTGTGGGCAGCTGAAGCTGCTGCCTGTTGATTTCCTGGATTTACAAAGAGGCCCACCTCCAGCTCTGCAGTCCTACAGCTCTCATTGGCCCTCTTATGACTCACCCCCCCTCCCTTCCTGGCAAACTAGGTTAATGACAGGACAAGAAACAGGAAATGGGCTGTATAATGTATTTACTGGCAGAAAAAAATAATATTTTACTTTCCAAAGTTAAAACAACAAGGGCAGAAGATTTAATAGATGTAAAGATGAAAAAATGACTGAAGGTCTGCTTTAACCATCTCCTCAAAAATAAGGGCAGGAATTTTTAAACCTTCTGAAGGTGGCAGTACAACTATGATTGGTCTATGATTAACTAATATTCCTGTGTCCCTCAATACAGAAGAAACAGATGTTTCCGCTTGGCATCCTGACACCACTGATTGATATCTTGGACTCCTGCATAGCACAGGTGAGCCCAAGATACATGTTAGTTGGGAGGAGGGGTTGATCACTACTATATGAATGCCAGGAGCTGGCTGAAGGAAAATAATTTGTTTTCTCGATACTGCTTTTTTGTAATACGTACAGTGGCAGCAGTAAATGAGCGAAAGTAGAATTGTGTGCATTAAAATATTTGCATATACTTGACAAGCACTAAATAAGCAGTAAAATACGCCTGTATTTAACTTAATTTATCCTCAAATTTCACAGTAGAAGCAATGAAGTTATTATTAATGAAGTTGGGACTGAGCACCTGCTCTTTGTTAACATTAAAGACTAAAAGGCTGGCAGAGGAATGCTTAGTTATACAGATATAGTGAAAGTAAAATCCAGCAGAGAAGCTGCAACTGACTTTGAAGATGAATTATTCCACAACGACTGAAGCTACAGAGTTTAGTAAACACTTTTTAAAATGCCTATTACAAATATGTAAATATTTAATTTACATAGCCAGACCACAGTTTTTCTTTAAAACTGAACTTCAGGTAAATGTAAAAAAGTAATACAGTTGTGCATATTTCTTTAAACATTAATGGCATTTTAACCCTATTGCTGCCACTGATATATGCCATATGTCAGCAGCAGTGGGGGTTTTACACTCCCAGCTGCTGGCTGCTACAGCAGCTCTATATAGCTTTGCAAATTACCTTTGATTGTGAACATATTTGTTTCTTCATTATTAATTTGTTGTTTTAATAAACACATTTGCATCCAAGAGTCCGTTTAAATTAACTGAAGGTCTTTTTTCTGTGATTGTATTATTGCAGAATTCATTGAAGAAATATTGTTTCTACTCTATAAAACAATGATAAAAGACTCCTACCCGATGTGTTTCAATCTGGCTTTGCACTTTGGGAACATCCCCACCAACGGGCTCCTGCTGCTTTAGCTCCTCACTCTTCAGCTGCAGCCATGCAAGAAGCTCCTGCAGAGAGATATGTAATCGCTTCCAGTGTTCTGTGCTGGCTTCTAAATGAGACCTACAAGACATTATGCATTACATTATTGTCAGGGGGAGAAAGATTATGGCAGATGTACAGCTCAGTTCATACTGATACCAGTCTCTTTTTAGATGAGGAATAATAATTCATGTGTGAGCTGCTCTTTGATGAGAATTTATTGCTGAATAAAAGAGGCAGCCTCAAAAGCACTGTTACCATGATAAGCAATATATTAAAATAATTAGCAAACATAGCTCAATTAGTAAGAACTCTATGTAAACAGCAAAATATGAGCAAATTAGCTACTATTGCTTATTTATTATTTATTTAGACTAAACCTGAGTAAGGGAGCGGTTGTGGCTGACTTGCTTTTGAGAGTGCAAGTGAGCCATTGAGCTGGAGTAAGCATGCAGCAAGTGATGTCTGAAAAAGTCTGAATTCCTAATCTGTTTGTTTGCTCCAGGTGTGTGAATCAACAGGAAGTGAAACTAGGATTAGAATGACCTGAATGACCCCACAATGCACTGAGCACTACACAGTGCAAACTAATTCCTGATTGGGCAAAGCTTTGCCCAATCAGGGCACAGTAAATGCTGGTTTTTAAGGAGCGGGCTGAGAAGCCAGCCGCCATGTCCTTAACAACCAATGAGTCATCAGCTGTCAATGGGTTTCCCCGCTGACAGCTAAATAAAAAAAACATTGCTGACAATATAAAAAAGTGAAAAAAGCCATTTTTAAAAAAATGGAGGGGTCCCCCCCAAAATCCATACCGGACCCTTATCCAAGCATGCAGCCTGGCAGGCCAGGAAAGGGAGAGCCCCCCTCCAGAACCATACCAGGCCACATGCCCTCAACATGGGGGGTGCCTTGGGTCAGGGGGGGTTCTGCCGATGTTGATGGGGACAAAGACCTCTTCCCCACAACCCTGGCAGGGGGCCCCAGATCCCGGCTCGTCCCTAAGTAAATGAGTATGGGGTACATTGTACCCCATACTCATTCATCAAAAAAAAGTATCAATAAGAAAAAAAAACACAAGCGCAGTTTTTGACAATTCATTCATTAAAAAAATTAAAATCAATGTCCCCTGATGTAGATCCGATGACCGCCGCCACTGCTGGACCCGAAAAAAAGAAAAAAACAACACTCCGCCCACGAGGAAGGCTGACCACCTGCTCCACCGTTTGACAGTTCTTATATAGGTAAGGGGCGGGGCCACCTGGTGATATTACCTGGTGGCACTGCCCCCCTGTGACATCATCCATGGTGCATGCTGGCTCCACATGGTGACATCGCCATGTGGCTCCACTTCTTACCTATAGAAGAACTGTCAAACGGCAGAGCCTGCAGTAGGTGGCATCCAGAGGTGACGGCGGTGCTATGATTGATGATGGATCTACATCGGGGGATGTAGATCCATCTTTAATAAATTTAATAAAAGAATTGTCAAAACTGTGTTTGTGTTTTTTTTATCTTATTGCCAGTTTTTTTGGTGAATGAGTAGGGGTAAAATTTACCCCTACTCATTGACATGGGGGCTGGATCTGGGAGCCCCCTTGTTAAAGGGGGCATCTAGATTCCGATAAGTTCCCTGCCCGCAGACCCCCACAACCACAGCCCAGGGTTTTTTTTGGGAAGGGGCCCTTGTCCCCATCAGCATGAGGACAAGGTGCTTTGGGGTTGGGGCAGAGCCCCAATTTTGATGGAATGTGGCCTGGTATGGTTCAAATGGAGGGATTCTGGGGGACCCCACACCTTTTTATTTTTAATTTTGGCATGGGGTTCTGCTTAAAATCCATAGCAGACCTGAAGGGCCTGGTAGGGATTGGGGTGGACCCCACTCCGTTTTTCTTTTCACACTTTTCTATTGACGGCAATGGTATTGTATTGCCGGAAATTTAAATGTCATTTTTTTCTTTAGAAATGTCATTTTTGCTCCTTTAAAAACATTCTTTTTTGCATTGGTACATGTCCACATGTCCCCCAAGGCAGTACCTGGGCCCCCATGCCCTTTTTTACGGCTAAGAACTTGCATATAGGCCTTCAAAATGAGCACTTTTGATTTTTCAAGTTTGGGTCTTATAAACTTCAATGGGGTTCTGTGTTCCGGTCCAACTTTTCTTGTGCAAACCGAACCGGGAGGGGGTGTTCGGCACATCTCTACTTAGGACCTGTAGTGCAAGGATTTGTTTCCACAGGACAGGTGCCTTTTAAAAACAAGCCAGTGGTAGCACACCTTATACCCCTATATTACAGGACAGGTAAGATAGAAAAGGAAGTACAAAGTACAAAAAAATAGGAAACCTAAATATAATAACCATTTCAACTAAAACAATTGCGAAATGCATGTGTAGTACTGACTGCTGTCCTGTCAATTGCTCCTCTGAAGGCATTTTAAGAGGAAGCTGCACATCGAGACCTGTTATGCAAGGATCTCTTTGCTTCTACCTCATTCATTTGATCTGTCCTCTTCTCTCTCTCTTCTCCTGCAGCTATTAATGTCTGACCCATGCAGTGCTCTGTGGATCTGTGGTTGTTCCAACTTTGCCAGTTTAATACTCTCCTCATCAGTAATTAGTTCATTATTTACCAGGTCATTATATCATCTGTCATTTGGGGGGAAGGTCTGAGATGAGGAACCCTTCTCACTCTACTGAGATGGCCATGGAGACACTACTAAGATGGCCATGGAGACACATACAGAGTCATGTTGCAGAACTAAGTATGATAAAGTCAGTCTAGAGTAACGATTAACTGCAGGGTGCTTACAGGCAATACTAGTGGCTAGTCCTTGGTTCTCAACTTGACCTTTATGGGTACAGCTTTCACAGTATAGGTTCTTTTTAACCACTATATGCTGAACTACCACTTGTGCTTATTCCGAAAAAATTGCAGTTAATTGCAGTTAAGTGTGTATTATAATAATAATCTTGAGATTGAAGTTTAAAATTGTTAAACGATTGTGAAAAAATGTTTATGTCTATCAAAATAAGTGAGATAATCATGTATCAACTAGTTCTGATCATATACTGGCAGATACTGCTACAGATTTTTGCTATAGTCATTATTATTGTAAGAATGCATGCACAGTCAATTAATAAGTTTATATTTCTAAAATGGTGCCTATCACTTACTTTGCTGAAAAAATGTATACTTTTCTTCTCTAAATGCTTCATACCACTTGTGGCTGATAAAACTTAGATAATGAAATGCTTTCTTGGCAGACTCATATTTCCCTTATGATTCTTGCTCAATTGAACATGCTAGATTAATGTTTACACTTTTAAATGACTCTGGTTTTCATTAATTAAAAAATGTATTTGAGTTTTTAAAAAGATACCATGTCAAATTGGATAATTCCTTAGGATTTTAGTTGCTTGGCAATCTGGCTAACATGAAGCCTGCCATGCTAACCTCTTCTTCTGTAAATGCTATTTACCTGGTTGTATTACTAACCTTCTTTCTAGAACTTGTATGTCAAGGCAAACAAAATGCAGTACATTTCTGCAATACATGCACATTTCCCTGTGTTTTATCATTTAACAACCCTGCAAAAACAGAAAAAATAATTTCCTCTGCCAAAAATGCACTTAGCTCCTGAGTCCTGTTGTGGGCTGACAACATACAGCCTTGTTTGTGAACTGAGAACTAAGTCGTGCCAGCCCCCCCCCTCAAGTCTTTTGCAAAACTACTCAACCACTCCTACTTTCAGATCTCTACAACATAAAGAATTACTACTATGTAGTTCACGACAAGGCATCAATGTTTTTTTTTTTTTTTTTATAAATATAGCAAAATGCTTCCCATGGAATTTTAAACAGACCAATGGGAAGCAAATAATATTTATGGGGTTTACATACACTTAGTTTTTTAAATAACTGATTGTAACAGGATACAGAAGACTTTTCTCTAACTTTCCTGATTTGCAGGATATTCTAGGTCCATGGGTCAGCTTAGTAGATAGGCAACTAACATTTCAGATGAAGGTCTACGATGCTGCCCCCATATTAGGCTTATGAAGACATGTTATATATGTAACTTTCCACTGAAGTGAAAGCCAGAGCACCGGCAATATGAAAACTGTTGTTACAATGCCATTTGGTTTACAATGGTAAAGTTTGTTCTTTATGCAACAGTAACATTCTTGCATGAAGCTGTTTTTATTTACAAATATTTCAAATATTTCTTAAAAGCTATAATTGGGATAGGAGATATTTTCCAGCTTACACCAAATACTTCATATTGGCCCTCAGTGCCTCCATTTATATTATGACAAAAAAAAAGGACAGACATGCCCAGGAAACTTTTCCATGAATATAGATCTAGGCTGGATTTCCATCATTGAAGAATGTAGTCACTCAACATTTGCTACCCATAGCTTTCACTATGCTATAATCACCTTGTTTACACAGACTTATTTCTCATTTTACTGAACCTTACCTAGCTTAGATTATTGTAACTGTGTAAATAAGCTCATTTATATGACATGATTGTATTGCTACTGATGATGACAAAAAATGGGTCTTTTCCCTTTATAGTTATTGTATTGGCCATAAGCCATAAGAATACTGTGCTGAAAGCTAAATATACTTCTGCAGTATATTTATTACACAAGCTGTAGAGTATGTGGTAGATTTTTCAATAAATAAGACAGTGGTAATTTTTATTAAAGGGAAAATGATGTTACAATCACACTTGAAAAGCAGCAGTTTCTAAATAACACTAAACAATAGGGATGGGTGAACGGTTTGGCCCGAGCATAAGTTAAGGCCAAACTTTGGTTGTTCAGACGTTCGGCGAATAACAAACATTCGAAAGCCACGGAACCCATTAAAGTCTATAGGACATAACATGAAAAACCAAAAGTGCTCATTTTAAAGGCTTATATGCAAGTTATTGTCATAAAAAGTGTTTGAGGACCTGGGTCCTGCCCCAGTGGACATGTATCAATGCAAAAATAAGTTTTAAAAATGGACATTTTTTCAGGAGCAGTGATTTTAATAATGCCTAAAGTGAAACAATAATAATGAAATATTCCTTTAAATATCATGCCTAGGGGGTGTCCTTGGTATGCCTGTAAAGTAGCGCAGTTTTCCCGTGTTTAGAACAGTACCACAGCAAAATGACTTTTCTAAAGGAAAAAAAGTAATTTAAAAATGATTGTGGCTGTAATGAATTGTCAGATCCCTTCCATATAGATAAAACTTATCAAGAAAAATGGCATGGGTCCCCCCCCCCCAGTCTATTACCAGGTCCTTCAGGTCTGGTATGGATATTAAGGGGAACCCTGCGCTAAATTTAAAAAAAATGGTGTAGGGGTCCCCCCCAAAATCCATACCAGACCCTTATCTGAGCACGCAACCTGGCAGGCTGCAGGAAAAAAGAGAGGACGAGAGAGCCCCCCTCCTAAACCATACCATGCCCTCAACATGGCGAGGATGTCATCCCCAAAACATCTTGTCCCCATGGAGATGGGGACAAGGGCCTCATAAGTTCAACCTGGCAGGTCACCCCCCCCCAAATTCATACCAGACCCTTATCTGAGCACGCAACCTGGCAGGCTGCAGGAAAAGATGGGGGGGCGAGAGAGCCCCCCTCCTGAACCGTACCAGGCCACATGCCCCCAACATGGGTCTGGTATGGACTTTAAGGGGAACCCTGCACCAAATTAAAAAAAGATGGTGTAGGGGTCCCCCTAAAACCCATACCAGACCTAAAGGGCCTGGTATAGATTTTAAGGGGAACCTTGCGCCAAAATTAAAAAAAAATGGTGAAGGGGTCCCCCCAAAATCCATACTAGACCCTTATCTGAGCATGCAACCTGGCAGGCCGCAGGAAAAGAGAGGGGATGAGAGAGCCCCCCTCCTAAACCATGCCATGCCCCAACATGGGGAGGATGCTTTGGAGTCACCCCCCAAAACATCTTGTCCCCATGTTGATGGGGACAAGGGCCTCATCCCCACAACCCTTTCCCAGTGGTTGTGGGAGTCAGTGGGTCGGGGCTTATCGGAATCTGGAAGCCCCCTTCAACAAGGGGATCCCCAGATCCCACCCCCATGTGAATTAGTAACGGGTACATTGTACCCCTACCAATTTCCCACAAAATGTGTCAAAAATAGTAAAAATGACAGGAGACACTTTGGGACAAGTCCTTTATTAAAAAATAAAAAAATAAAATGTCCCGCAATGTTAATCCATCTCATGCCGCCCGATGAACTGAAAAAAGAAAAAAAACGCAACAGCTCCGCCTTCATGGGAGGTTCCCACACACTGCATGCTTCTTCTCGATGGCAGCTGTTATATAACTGAGGGCGGGGCCACTCGGTGACGTAAACGGATGACCCACCCCCCTCTGACACCACGTGACATCAGAGGAAGGCAGGGTCACGTCGATTTTTCACGTTTGTGTCCCATAGACTTTAACAGTGTTTGCGTGTTTGTCTGAATTTTTTGCCTGTTCGCAAAGTTCTGGTGCAAACCGAACCGGGGGGGTGTTCATCCCTACTAAACAATTCTGAAACACTGAGAAAATAATAACAAATGCATATTTTCCAGTGTTTACCAGCACTGCCATGTTTCGGCCCCTTTTACATGGTGCGGAGCCCACTCTGAGTAGAGGATCTGTGAGCTGATCCTCTGCTGATCGGAGCAGAGTGGGACAGATAGATCCCACTAAGCTCTATGGCTGGCCAGGTGCAAAAGGACACAAGTCCATTTACACCCTTGTCTATAAGGCTGCATTGACACTCCAATCAGATCCGCCTGAAAAATTGATGCTGTAAAAGGAGCCTTATTCAGTGTTTAAACATAATCTGGGTGAAATAATGATTTTACTCCAAAAATATAATCCAAAAAGTATTATTTAGAACCAGAGGCTAGCAATCGGGCATAAAACCCCTAGTGGCAAATCTCATAAGTAAGAGTATTCATAGGCTAATGTAGACTTGCTGCTCACAGTTGGTCAATCCTTACTACTTAAAGTGTTACTAAACCCACAACAGTAAAATCAGTCTGTATATGCAGTAAAGCATGCTTGTTATATTCACTGTGGAAACTAAGGGCTTAATCCTCCACATTGTGTAAAAAGGCTGTTTGATTCCGTCTTCTCTGATCCCCCCCCTCCTTCCACTGTCCCCCAAAAATTTCCTGATAACACAGAGTCTATGGAGTCAGGCTACACATGCTCAGTGTGGTATGTATTGCTAAAGAGGTTTTTTTTTTCTTGGTAAGAAGCATATGAACAACACAGGGCCAATCAGTACTGTCCAGACAGAGGGTCAGGGGTCTTGCAGTCTCATAGGACAGTCAGAAAACTCATCCTACAAGCTTTAACCAGTGCTTGGCTGGATACTGATAGAAGTCATAAGACAGCTATAGACTGCTGATGATAAAAGGTATTTAGCAGTTTATATTTACTAAAATAATTGATTTTCCATGTTCTGTGCACTGTGGGAGACCAGATATAGTGAATGCAGAGTCCTGGGTTTAGTAACACTTTAATCCAATATATTAACCTGTATTTGGCCTTTAAATAGAACTAAGAGGTCTATGTGTAGTACAGAGTTATCACTACTAAAAAAAACTATAGCTCATTTGTTCTTATAAATATTTGTCCATGTACATAAATATGGGCTGTTATGTTTATATTGCTTTGTGGTAAATGGCATGTGCAAAATGCTCATTACTATAGAGCACCGCCCTACATGATCAAAACAACGATTCATTCAAGTAAATAAAAAAGCATTTTCAAATTTACTGTGGCAATATAATTTTAAATTAGGTTTATAATCTCAAAAAATAAAAAATACAGTACATGTAGAGCCTATGACTGTGTCATTTGAGAGTGACCAGAAAATGTTCTTGAAGTATATTACAGATTTTTTTTAAAGCTCTTTATATTTAAAAATCACAGTGTAACTAAAAATAAAATCTGCATGAGTTGACTATAAAGTGAAATATACTCTTATTTTACAGTCAGCTCAAACAAGCTGTGTGCTTGTCTCTCTGTGTCCAAGAAAGAAAAGAGTCTGACATAACAAGAGCAATGTCAAGTTTAATCTTTTATATTATTTTTGTCCATTACCTGATGTTAAGGGATTTTTTCCTAAGCTCATTCCATCTGATATTCATGTTTTCAAGCCGCCTGTGCAAAAGGGCTCCATCTTCAGATCCTTCTAGTGATTTAAGCATTTTCTGACCATTTTCATCCAAAGAATGAAAGACTTCTGTGTGGCCATCAATTTCTGTTTGCAGCTCCTGGGATACCACCAAAAAAGATAAAAACATTTCAGTAATACAATACTCAATCGCAATAAAACAGCATTTACTGATAAAACATTTGATTTATACTGATGTTTCAAAGAGATTAAATATGTACATATATATATATATATATATATATATATATATATATATATATATACAGTATTTACAGTACTAAACCTTTGGATACTCCGGTTTCCTCCCACACTCCAAAGACATGCTGGTAGGTTAAGTGTTTCCTGTCTAAGTTGGCCCAAGTGTATGTATGGATGTGAGTTGAGGCCTAAGATTGTAAGCTCTTTGAGGGCAGGCACTGATGTAATTGTACAATATAAATATGTAACGCGCTGCGTAAATTCTGTATAAGTACCTGAAATAAATAAATATATACTGTAAATAAATATATATGTAAATATATAAAATTTAAATATATATACATATTAATGTAGGGGGGGATTTACTGAGTTTTGCTTCTTGCATGCAGTGAGTGGTTGTGAGGCTTCAGCAAGCAAAACAATGTTCAATAATAAATCATCTATGTACCATTGCTTCCCAATGTAAGCAAAATGGAGTTAGCTCATGTGGAACTTTATTAAGCAAAGAATATAAAAACAATTTAAACAAGTGTATTTTCAAACCAAATGTGGAAAATAATCTAAATTACATTAAAATAGACCAATGGTCACATTAATGTATATCTAAAGCCATTTAGTTAGATTTTTTGATAGAGCAGGGAAAAATAAAATTTGTTTCAGTTTTTTCTTTTTGCCCATTTGTGTCCATTTTGGAGAGCTTCTTTAAGTGCACTTCCTCTCCCCTTCCAAAGTGTAAAAGATTCTCCCTCAGACAATTGTCCCCACAACAACAGTAATGTTAGGTACACACAATCCCAATGACTGCCTTTTGTTGACGGGACATGCTGGAAAACCAGCATCCCACCAACAGCCAATCAGTGCTGGCAGCCAATGGTTGTGAGTGCTGATCAGTGTGTCCTAACGAGGGGGGGGCACGGTGTTCAGTTTCCCTGTCAGAACACAATAGCTCGGTGGAGAAGATCGCCACACTAACTTTGCATAGTTGGTACCAACTTACTTTGAGTTCCAGTGATAATGGGCACACAAAGAGAGTTAATACCCCAGCCGGGACACAGACAGCAAAAAAGAACCATGATAAGGTTGCTAAATACTTTTGTTTACATATACGTGCAAAGCAGATTAGTTAGACCCCCTTTCACACTGGGGTGTTTTTCAGGTGCTTTTGGGCTAAAAATAGCGCCTGTAAAGTGCCTGAAAAATGCCTCCTCTGCAGCCCCAGTGTGAGAGCCTGAGTGATATCACACTGAGACGGTGCGCTTGCAGGACGTTAGAAAAAGTCCTGCAAGCAGCATCTTTGGGGCAGTGGAGGAGCGGTGTATACACCGCTCCTCCACTGCCCTTGCCTATTGAAATGAATTGGCAGCACTTTTCGGGCTCTATTAACCCTTTCTTTGTCCGCTAGCAGGGGTTAAAATCACGCCGCTAGTGGCTGATACGCGCCACTAAAATGTCGGTAAAGCTTCGCTAAAACTAGCGGCTCCTTGCCGTTAACATGGCTGACAGCCACTATGAAAGGGCTCTTGAGACATAAAGGAAGACAGAGTGCACAGGGACCTGAAGAAGGAGGCCAAGCTCTCTGAAACGCATTGTCCTGGCAACCACAAGCATCGTTTGTCAACTGGCGTTCCCCCTGAGTCATGTGACATTGAGGGCAGCCCCAGCCCTGTCATGGCTGGCAAGCTCTTGGAGACAGTGAGTGGCTCTTGTGCACCTTGTCTGTGGCTGCATGCTGACACTGGAATCAAGCCCTCGGATGATTTAGTTATCACGGCACACGGTGTGTTCATTATCCAGGGAGCCAAACTGCAGGATATTGACGCATGCCTACACTTAATTTTGTAAGTGCATTGATTTTATTCCTCTTTTAATCTTAATAAATGGAATTTCACCAGGAGCCTGTGCATTCTGCCTTCACAGCTCTCAGTGTCTCGCTGAATATAAGGAGCTGCAAGGTGGTGTGCACATCCATGAGTTATCTCTTTTTATGGAGGACTAATTATTTTGTTAGCTTCACTTTGCTGTTGTGGATACTGTGGACTTTAGCACAAGGACTGCATTACTTTACAAAACTGATTAGTTAGCTGCAAATAATCATATCACTGGTATGTTAAAGGGTTAGTCCAAAGGAAGCTGATGTTTCATTGTGTGCATGGGGGTAGGGATGAGCCAAATATTCAAAGTTTTGCACATCCAGCCTTTTGTTTATTGGGACCCGAGCATAATATATATAGAAGCTGTATTTTTACCACTTCTATATATGACAGTCTCCCTCTGTCACTGGTTCCTAAGAAAACAGGAGGTGCTTGCACCCTTAATGTCCCTAAGAACCACTGACATCAAAGAATTTTGCCTTACATGACCGGAAGCCCCTGGCCACATAAGTAAAGGGGCAGGGTTAGCAGGGCCACTGGTCATATTTGGGCCATGATGTCATCACTATCCCCACCCCTTCCTTTATATAGACGAGGAGCTGTATTTGTGTCATTTGGTTAGTGGTACCATCGGGATTGTCATGTGTGCTAGGTCATCAAGAATGATGGGCATCATGACTGGTGGACATCATGACTGATGATGGATTAAGAATGAGGGTCTTTTCGGGAGATTTTTATTTTTTAAATAAAGAATTTATCCAATGTTTTGGTGTCCTTATTTCTAGGTTGCATCTTTTTTTGTGTGAATGAGTAGGGGTATAATATAACCCATGCTTTCTCATGTGGGGGGGTGGGTATCTGGGGGCCCCCTTATTATTAAAGGGTTTTTCCAGATTTTGATAAGTACCCTATCTACAGACTCCCACAACCACTGGCCAGGGTTGTGATGAAGAGACCCTTGTCCTTATCAGCACGGGGCAAGGTGCTTTGCCAGGAGGTCCCCCATATTGAGGGCATGTAGCCCAGTATATTATTTTTGTGTGAGGTACCCCCTAAAAATCGATACCAGAATCAAACGTTCTAGTAAGTATTTTGGGGGTACTCTAAACATTTTTTTTCATTCTTGCTGTAGAATGTGCAATAGCAAAAATGACATTTACAAAGAAAAAAGTACAACTTCAATTACCATCAAATGAAATTTCATTGGCTTTTAAAAAAAAAACAGTGCACAGATACCTCCCAAAATACATAGTAGACCATTGAAGGGTCTGTGTACTTTTTTTTTAATAAAAAAGAAGCCGGAAATGAAATGTCGTTTGACGGCATATTTAACACTTTTCCTTTGTAAATGTCAGTGCTACTGTAGCACTTTCTGTGCATGACAGAGATGTGCCCCTTAGTAGACAGGATTAGGACACCCTAAGGCATGTTATTTAAAGGACTTTGGCATTTTTAATGTTTTACTTTAAGCATTAAAAAAAATCACTGCTCTTAGTTGAATAGAACTTTTTGACCGGCCACTGTATATATACGTCATTACTTTGAAGATGGATATCTCGGTAACGGCAGCAGCTGCTGCCACAACCCGAGGTGTCCATCTTTAGGGCCGGTGGTTCTGTACACGATAATGGTGGTCACTGCAGTGGGTTCGCCGTGAGATCACCATTATCGGTGGCAGGAGAGGTGCCCACCCCCTCCCGCCGCTCTCCAGCGCCCTCCGCCACTTACCGGAGCCGTCTGTAGCGGCGGATGCGATCGGGTCCTCTCACTTCCTAGGTATGGAGACGAGTGAGGCTAGGATGGCCCCCACCCCTCTCCATACCATAGGAGGGCGGAAGCGACGTCATGACGTCAGCTCCGCCCATTTGTCTTAAAGGCACATTTTTTTTTTGTCATTTTTTAAACTACTTTTTTTTTTGCATTAAAGTCCAAATATGAGATCTGTGGACTTTTTGACCCCAGATTTCATAATTTGACCCCAGATCTCATATTTAAGAGGACCTGTCATGTTTTTTTCTATTACAAGGGATGTAATAGGAATAAAAGTGATTCAATTTTTAAAAAAAAAACATGAAAAAAGAATTAAAATAAAGTAAAATAAATAAATAAAAAAAAAGTTTTTAAAGCGCCCTGTCCCGTCGAGCTTGCGTGCAGAAGCGAACACATACGTGAGTAGTGCCCGCATATGAAAACGGTGGTCAAACCACACATGTGAGGTGTTGCCGTGATCGGTAGAGCGAGAGCAATAATTCTAGCCCTAAACCTCCTCTGTAACACAAAACATGCAACCTGTAGAATTTTTTAAACGTCGCCTATGGAGATTTTTAAGGGTAAAAGTTTGACGCCATTCCACGAGCTTGACTTTTTTGTTTGTTTAGCAAAAAATAAAAACCCCAGTGGTGAATAAATACCACCAATAGAAAGCTCTATTTGTGTGAAAAAAGGATAAAAATGTAATTTGTATACAGTGTTGCATGACCACACAATTGTCATTCAAATTGTGAGAGCTCTGAAAGCTGGCCTGGGCAGGAAGGCGGAATACATGCCCAGTAAGCAGGGGGTTAAACAAAAAACACTCGGACACAGAACTTTTAGCATTCCTTTTGCATGAAATCAAAAGTGCTGGAAATATAGTATAGTTGAATTATTATTATACATTTAGAAGTAATTATAGAGGTTGTAGAGATGATTACAAATGAAATCTAAGCCACTGATATTTTTATAATTCATTCTACTGACAAATTTATCTACCTAATCCCCCCGTTCACATCGGGGGCGATTTCAATAGACATCTGTGCATGAACCTGCACAGATGTCTTTCAAATCACCCTCAAACTTGCACTAAAATGTGGGTTTGAAGTCGTGCAAATTCAGCGAAACTTGCAGGATTTCAAACTCGCCTTCACTGTGAACAAGGGCTTAAACTTTCATATAAAAAATTATCCAGCAATGTATGCTTCTGAACATTGTTATTTAAATTTAAAACAATGTTTAAATGCCAGTTCATTTAGGTTGATAATTTACAGGCTTAAAACTAGCAAAGCTAGGCAATTAGGAAAGGACCGGCAATATGCTGTTGCCTAGTCATGCATCAATAAACAAGTGTGCATGTCATGTGTATGTCAATGTGTGATTATATCACATCACAATTAAGGGAATACTTTCACTATATCTTGGGATTGTTGGTTCCTGTTATGATGTTGTTCACTCCAGTGTAGGCTCCCTATAGAGGCAATTGTAACCTCTTTTAAAAGAGAAGTATAGTATATAGATATTTTCTAGAATAAAGTTACGATGCAGTGCTGATAAGCAAAAACTGCTCTTCTTAGGGTATAAACATATAGAAATGGAAACATTAATTCAATTTCCTCTGTTGCAATTAAAAAAATACATTTTAATTTATCCTTAAGTCTCATTTGGCAATTTCAGTCAAGAACTGTTTTATTGAGTATGCAATTAAAGCTGCAATGTCTAAAACTCTAAAACAACACATTATTGTTTAATATTTATAACTTGGAAACATAATAGATAGGTGCACAGATGTATTCAAGAGCAAATTAGACATTGCATTTTTTTTTTCTGGAGAAGTTTATAAAAACTGGTTGCTGCAACAAACAATAGACAAGTTCAGCAGTAACCCCCTAATGTTTTAAATTAGTAGGGTAAGTGGCAAAAACAGCAGATGTAATTACAAGCATAGTCAATAAATTTGGTTAGAAAGAGCAGAATAATTTTAAGTATTTTTGCGTATGGCTGCTATCTTCCCACAGACCAGCTCTGTGCATAGACAAAGTAACTTAAGCGAAATCAGAGCTCTTGGGAAAATTGCTCCTCAAACTGTTAACAAAGACAAATCTCTGACCTTCACATTATATTTCTTCCTGTGCAACATGGTTTGGAGATGGTAACGTCAGCTGTGTTCGGTGGCTGCTCACTACTGACTGTACACAGATAAAGTCTCTAACTGGGTTACATAATGTTCTCAGAATCACACTACAATATGAGATTTGACAATGAAAATAAAAGGCCACTTTGTTTTGTGGCAAAACGCTGGTCACATCATCATTATGCATAGGAAGAAGGACAGCTATACTAGAAATGTGTCAGAGAAGACAACTTTTAACTGTTGTCACAGTTCCTAATCAGTGGTAAACATATAAATTACTGGATATTTATGGCTTTCAAATCCAAACTGGCACGTAGGGGTTAACATACTGTCCACAACTTAGGAAGATAAAAGAGAGGCAGTTTTAATTTTCTCTCTCATTCAAATGTGCCAAGTGTTACCAAGGAAAAATTCTTTCACAGGCCGCCTGGCATTCCTCTCTGCCTACACGCTGAATGAGTGCTTTGTTTTTCAAGGAATCTTAATGTTTATATTCTTCTGTTGTGACTTTTTATTTCTCATTGACTCCTATTGATTAAGCAAAAATGAACAGAGCAAGCCGTTCTAGCAGTTTTAAAGCATAATAAGCTATAATGACTTTGAGCTCTCACTATATTCGCCAAGCAGGTCACAATATTTATAGAATACTTGTTACAAACATAATGGCATTTTAAATACATACTGAAAAATGTATAAGTAAATACATATTTCTTTTAGCATGTGATACACTTATATCGTTTATTTCTTGTTTACACTCATGTATGTTTGAGAATAACTACACATTTCCTTTTGATTTTTTATATGTGTTAATATTGACAAAATCTTTTTTGCACACCATGAAAGAAAAAAATTGTGGAAGTGCAGCCAAAACATTTCATTTTATTTTAAGAACCTCCTACTAGGTCTATGGTGAATACACTTCAAAGAGGCAAATTTTCACTCAGACCACTGCTCTGGTAGTAACTAGGAGAGCATGAAAAACTGAGAATATCTAGTACACCCATACAGTGTGCAAACACAAATTCAAGGGGGTACTGAGTGGCAGGCAAACAGAGCCATCACTCAGATTCAGGAGTATCCAAATTTCACCAGCATATCGTAATAGGTCCACAATTGGACATTATTCTTGTTACAGGGAAAAAATTTACATTTTACGAGAGCAAAAGCTCAACTAACATATCTTGCTGCTGCTTCTGTGCCCTCCTGTCTTGGCAGTAGTGTGCATTTGGTCTGAATGACCCAGCATTCCTGGAATGTACAGCTATTGATAGGCTCACTCCTTTGCCAAGCTGAGATCTGAACCTCATGTCAAACTGCTCACATACCCCCACACTGCCTTAAATCCCATAGAGCAGCCCTGAATTATGTGCCTGATCACAGGGTCTCATGTAAGGCAATCTATGTCCTACATTTCTATGAAGTTCCCCACTGTAATGCTTGTCAATGAAATGACAGACTGATTTAACAAATATGATTATAAATGCAGCATGTAGAGTATTTATGAAAAAAAAAAAGTTTAAATATCTGTCACATTGCAAGTTCACCTCTAGGTATATATGGGTTTATGTAGCTCAGGTACTATACATACTGGAAAAAAGGTTATTTATACTATCAACACTGGTGGTATTTTTTTGAAAAAGCACCTTATGACTGGTAGATTGATTATGAATAGTGATGAGCCAAATGTTCAGGTTTTCGATTCAACGTAAGTTCACAAACTTAAGGAATACTCAAATGTCAAATCTGAACCCCCTTGAAATTATCTGGAGCCAAATCTTAGAAATCAGTAATGGCCATTTTCTGGGTTAATAGGCAAGGTGTGGTCAAACAAAGCGAGTAAGCAGTGTAAAAAAAAAACATAAAAAAATAAATTAAAGATGTTAAAAAAATTATAATACAGTACAGAAATGGTCTTTTCAGGCAGCTTTAATTTACATGTTTGAGGGATACGCCAAAATTGTATGTGGTTTTACAGAACATTACGAATTTCAGGGACAGCTTTAGTGACACTGTATTGTAGCATCACATTAATAGCATGTGTTATAATTTAGCTTACTTTTACATTATTCATTTACTTGCATACAGAAGCAACAGCCAAAAATTATTGTTTTCCACTCAAAAAGTCTTTATTAGGTATTTTTTTTTAAAAAACAACAATTATTTTGTGTAGCAGTGATGGACTATAATTGATTGCTGAAAGTAGCAGAGAAAATATAGCCAACATCTGTTGCAAAGTATTATACTAAAAAAGACATTAGAACTAACACTATCAACACTTTCATACATACAATATTACCAAACAGTGTCAAAAGAAATCATATGACATATCGTGTAATCTCATTTTCAGTATCACACTGCATTGTGTATCAACCCAGAGTGCACCAATATACCTGAAAACCACAAACCCACATTTTAGAGATAAGGCAGTTGTTTAGTTAAGCTAAAATTACCATGCTATGTTTTAAAGGCAACAGCCAAATATATGGAACAGTGGCTGGAGAATAAGTAAGCAGTTTGATAGAGACCTAGGCTAACAATATAACAGGGAGAGATGGCCAAGGATAGCTCCACCGAGTGGGCATATCACATATCAGGTGATTTGCTGAAAGATGGAGTTCCTGGAATAGTAATTTACTTTGACCACCTGCAATGGCTACAATGTCTTCTGGCCTGCCTGCCTCTTCTGTGCTGGAAGTGATGTACCATGAGGTTGGGGATGCATGCCAGGTAAGGCACGTTGATGAACTTTCCCTGCCTAAAGCAGACAACAGGTGGCATGGAGTTAGCCACCTCTGGACCTGCCCCTGCAGAGCTGATAGAATCTCTGCCCCGGTGATCTACTGTCCCCTAGGCATAACAGCTGCAATACTGTGTGGCAGCATTTTGCCTGAGCTGTTTCATAGCCTCTTGGTTACTTGGGGGGAAATGGTGGTTATGAGAACAACTCACCAGAAAAGGACATTGAAGAGGAGGAGGTGAAGGTTATCTCACCAGGTGACAGGACATGCCGCGGCACAACAAGCTCAAGCAACATGCTCCATCCTGAACCCTTCCAGGCCACCAGTAAAATAACCTAGTGGATATTGAATGAGATATAATGTGTCTGCCAGTGCATGCTGGACCATAGATTTGGGGTCAGGTGGACACTGCAGCTGACTGCATGGGACATTACAAGGAACATGGAGCATAATCTTCCACATGATGATGGAGGGAAGAGGTTGGCTTACAGGTGAAAAAATTGCAGCTGGTAACCTGTCTCTGCGGTACAGCACAGGCTACAAATTCCAGAAGAAAGGCAGACTCAGCAGGTGTAAAGCCAGAAATGTAGCTAAGCTGGCAGTAAAATGCTGGGAATGGGGGTGGCTAGTTACTTTTTCTTAAGTTCCTGAAGTAGGATCATAGAAATCTGCCTGCTCTATAATAAACCTGGACATTGCGGGGTAGGGTTGACAAAATCAGAACATGGTTGCAGCCTATGCTTGCCCCTACTCTGCATGGCCCCATGCTGGCACTGTTCCCCACTGAGTGTCATAAAGTAATCTAACATCCCTTTAAATACTATAATCCCTATTTCTTGAGCCTGCTGGCAGGGAATCTTGTATAGTAGGGAAAGAAGTGGAAAAGGAGGAGCTGGAAAGCGGGGGAGCAGTGCAGCCCTTTTGCAACTTCAAGCATGCAGGTGCTGCTGCCACCAAGCAACATAAAAAAAAAGTTTCTTCGTACACATCGTGCCCGAATGATTGATTTTTTTTTTTTACCATGCTTAAGATGTTGGTGACAAATACTGTGAATAACTAAGGTGTGGTCTGCAGCATATATTGAAGCAGGTCCACACAGCTGAGTAGAACCATGGGATTATAGTGGCCTGCACCCATGGAGCTCTGCCATCTGGTGGAATAGGCTGGCTGCTTACTCCACTCTTGTGAGTTGCTTCTGGAGGACTTCCAGCCTCGCTAATGTTGTGCCTTTTCCTCACTTTCCTTCACCACTGTATCTGGCATCCAGGTATGGTTGGAGACCTCATCATCTTCCCTTCCTCCTCATAGCTGCAGCCAACTTGGCAGTAAGCATCAGTGCAAACTGGTTTTCCCTGCCTGTTGACCAGGGCTGGACTGGGACAAAAATTTGGCCCTGGACTTCATCCTGAACGGCCCACTTTAATTTTGCAAACACGCACAAAAACAAGTGAACAAGTGAAGTAGGAGGGCTAACATCATGCAGGAATATTGTTACATCCTCATTGGCTGGAATTTTAGAAACCGACATTGCTGCACAGCCTTTCAGCAATGCAGCGGTGCTGAGGCTGAGCCAGGTTGCGCACTGTGAAGTGAGGTGATGGGCAGTGCAGATGACAGGTCTCTCTCATACCGGCTGGCCAACCCTGATGGTCACCCAAGCCCCCTCCTCTTCACTGTCTATTAGCCATTCTACTTTTTTTCTATTATAGGCAGTACACAGTGGTGACTCTAGGAACAATATATATGGGGGGCATATAAGATACCACAGTCAAAACTGGGGGGGGGGGGGGGGGGGGGCAATGATCATTTTTCATGGTATAACTACTTGAAGTCCAGTGACATACTTGAAAATATAGTGTATATAGTGCAGGAATGTAGAAACGAAAAAACATTGAATAAAAATGTGGCCACACACAAGGGCAATGGGGCTAAACTGTAACTATAGCAAGACATACTAGATCTAAACTAATTGAATAAGGCCTTCACCCTTCACCATTACAAATTGGCAGCATTGTCAAATTGCACTCCCTATAAGGTGTGGACCTCATTCAGCTGCTATAAATCTCAATGTCTATACCTAAAATAATGATACATTAAATATCATGAATAGAAGTCTCCCTGAAAAGCTCCACAGAAATATCCTTCTGCATCTACCAAGAATCAGTTTAGCAGCAATCCATCAATATAATGTACATATTACCCAGCACTGGGCATATATGGAGGTGCTCTCATGTCAGTGTACATGGTCTGAGGAAAAGAAAATTAGTGCATCCTAATACTGCTCTTATTAGACTTGTCAGTAGAAAGCAGATACTTTATTCCTGTTCTTATATCAATTTACTGCAACCTAACATGACAGCATAAGGGCCGGTTCACACTGCTGCAATGTCAGAGATCGGATGTGATTCATACCACGCTGCAGTGAAAATCACATGCGATCGCTGTGCGATGTGATTTCAGCCAAAAAGGCTGAATTTGCATCGAGCTCGCACAGGACCCTTTTTTGTCCGCAGCAGAATCGGATCGCATGAGTGTTCACACCCATGCGATCTGATTCCTGTCTGAGTTTGCAGGTCGCACTGCGATTTGCAAACTGATTTTGGGGTGTCATTAACTTTAATTAACACTCCCAGCAGTTGGCATAGGGCAGTGTTAACTGCCGCCTGTATACAGGGGATGCGGGAACCTGCAATGGATTCGCAGGGTTCCTGCATCGCAGCAGTGTGAACTGGCAATAATAGATCATTGGAAAAATAAATGGTTTAAACATATAGCACATCCATAGATACACATGCAATGCTGTTTGTGACTTGACTAGAGTCCCGATGTGTTTCATATCAATGGCATAAGATACTGTGGCTCTACTATAGTGATAAAATAATGTTATCTCTCCACATTTCAAACACATCCTGAATACTGATCCTCAGGTAATGATTCTGGACACTTTGGTCAGCTACTCCAGAGCATGAAGCAGCAATACAGCAAAACTTGCAAACTAAGATAAGGGGAGAGAGAAGCTTCCACTGACTAAATCAGAGGTACAAACTAACCCCTTCAGTCACTATGGAAGGTAACTGACTGCACTGTTACTAAGTTAACCCCTAAGGGTTCACAGCTTTCATTCAGAACTAGTTTTGTTTAATGTTACAGAGCTTACCACTAAAACCGATCCTCCCACTTTTCACTGATCCATTACCTTGTACATTGATGTCATCTGGTGTTGCTGATGTTCCCACTTGTCATATTTCCTGCTGCTTTCTGCTTGTTTCCCTATTGATCAATACCGTGCTGTAGTTCAGGAGCTAGAATGGGCATGCCTGATGTCACCTGACATAGTGACAGCTGCCTGCAGATCCCAAACAGCAACAGGTAGCAGGGAAACGAGCAGTGGAAACACAGCGGGCATAGGAAGGCATGTCACCGGAGCAGAGGAGGAGGTGAGTGGAGCTAAGCACTCGGCGCGGAGAAGGAGAAAGTTAAATCCTGCTCCGCAATCCTGCTCCGCTGTGAATGCTGGGACCGTCTCAGCCTCCTTCTGTGTCTGTGTGCCTGACATCACTGGTTGCTAGGCAGCAGGCGGCTAGCAACCAGTTTAGAAATCTCGCTTGAGAGACCCAAATTTGTGCCTGTGTCAACTACGTGGCGGCCAGAGGAAGATGCGGGGCTGCATAAAAAAAAAGAAGGCATTTCTGTCACTGAAACCGACCCACTGAGCCATCGGCCCACTGGGAAACTCCCGGTAGTCCCGATGGCCAGTACATGCTTGCTGTTGACCCCTCCCTCTATACTCCTGTTTCTCCTCTTCAACCTCAGATGCAATTCATTGCTGCACATTCTTTTGCAGCAGGTGGCTGATGCTGTGCGTGAATAATTCAGCCAACTCCTTGGTGACAGTTTGTGGGGCAATGGTAAGAGTAGCTGTCCTCCTAAAATACTACTCCTGCCTTCACACTGCCAAACAGACCTACTTTATCACACTCATCAACACCTTCTCATCCAGTCCACGTCAACTCTTCTCTACCTTCAACACTCTACTCTGTCCTCCACTGCCTCCACCCACCAACTCAATCACCGCCCAGGAGATTGCCAATCACTTCAAAACTAAGATTGATACAATTCATGAGGAGATCGCCAATGCGCAAAAACCTCCCCCATGCAACACCCCATGTCCACAGATACAGTCATTACTTCCCTCATTCAACCCTGCTACTACTACTGAGGTTGCTAAACTTTTATCTAGCACTCATCTAACCACTTGCCCCCTGGATCCTGTTCCCTCGCAAATGCTACGCTCACCCTCTGACTCGATTCTACGCTCTCTAATTTCAACCTCTCCCTCTCTTGTGGCATCTTCCCAAACTCTCTAAAACATGCACTAGTCACCCCCATACTAAAAAAGCCCTCACTGGATCCCACCAATCTCAACAACTTACGTCCCATCTCCTTACTCTCCTTCTCCTCCAAACTTCTTGAAAGATTGGTCTACAACCGATTAAGTGACCATCTGACCATGAATAAACTTCTTGATCCCCTTCAGTTCGGTTTTCACCCTCAACACTCCACGGAAACTGCTCTCCTTAAACTCTCAAATGACCTACTAATGGCTAAAGCCAATGGACACTATTCTGTACTACTTCTCCTGGATCTCTCTGCTGCCTTTGACACAGTGGACCACCCACTCCTCCTCGAAAAACTCCACTCCTTTGGTCTCCGTGACTGCACTCTTCGCTGGTTCTCATCCTACCTATCCCACCGCTCCTTCAGTGTCACTTACAACTCTACTTCCTCCTCTCCTCTTCCTTTTTCCGTTGGGGTCCCCCAAGGTTCTGTTCTCGGACCTCTCCTTTTCTCAATCTACACCACCTCCTTGGGTCAGTTGATTGCCTCCCACGGCTTTAAATATCATCTCTACGCTGATGACACCCAAATCTATCTCTCCACCCCCCAGCTCTCTCCATCTGTCTCCTCACGCATTACCAACTTATTAGCAGACATATCAGCCTGGATGTCACATCACTTTCTCAAACTCAACCTATCCAAAACCGAGCTCATGATATTTCCTCCCTCAGGTGCCACTTCCCCTGATCTCCCTGTCAAGATCAACGGCTCAACTATCAACCCATCTCCCCACGCCAAGGTCCTAGGTGTAATCCTGGACTCTGAACTAACCTTTCGACCCCACATTCTATCACTATCCAAAGCTTGCCGCCTCTGTCTTCGCAACATCTCCAAGATACGCCCCTTCCTAACCATTGACACCACAAAGCTTCTAATCCACTCCCTGGTCATCTCCCGCCTTGACTACTGCAACTCCCTCCTCATTGGTTTACCTCTAAATAGGCTATCCCCACTTCAGTCCATCATGAACGCTGCGGCCAGGCTCATCCACCACACAAACCGCTCAGCGTCTGCTACACCCCTCTGCCAATCCCTCCATTGGCTGCCACTCAGTCACCGAATTAAATTCAAGATACTAACTATAACTTACAAAGCCATCCACAACTTGGCCCCTAGCTACATCTCTAACCTAGTCACAAAATACCAACCTAATCGTTCTCTTCGCTCCTCCCAAGACCTCCTGCTCTCAAACTCCCTTGTCACCTCATCCCATGCTCGCCTTCAGGACTTCTCCAGAGCCTCCCCCATCCTCTGGAATGCTCTACCCCAATCCGTCCGTTTTTCTCCTACTTTATCCACTTTCAGACGATCCCTGAAAACTCATCTCTTCAGAGAAGCCTATCTGGCCCCCACCTAACAACTGTACATTTATCTTCTCAATCAGCACATCACCCACAGTTATTACCTCTTGTATCTCTTGACCTCCCCTCTTAGATTGTAAGCTCTAAGGAGCAGGGCCCTCTGATTCCTACTGTATCAAATTGTATTGTACTTGTACTGTCTACCCTCAAGTTGTAAAGCGCTACGTAAACTGTTGGCGCTATATAAATACTGTATAATAATAATAATAATAATAATAATGAGGAGGAAGAACGGGGTGCTTGACATCTGAAGATGACTTCATGCTACTCTGTGCCTGAGAAATAGAGGAGAAAGATGATGATATAGATGAAGGCTTGGCTAGCCACTCTACCACCATGTGCTCTGGCTGTATAGCATGCAGACTGTCAAAAAAAGAAAGGCATGTGTGCCTTGCCTACTGATGCTGTCCCATGACAACTGTTTTGGCATGTAGATAAGGATGCTGCTTGCTCTCTGAAAACTGCATTGGAATAACCTCTACCTCCCTTTAGGCCTTCCAGACATTATGTTGATGTGAGAGTCATTCCCTACTTCCCTGTTGTGCCTTAGAGAAAAAAATACTGCTGGACTTTGGAGGACTAAACTGCATCATGATAGCATGTAGTGTTCCTCTGCAAACAGAGTGCAGTCAACAACAGGCTGCTGCTGATAACCCTGTAAACAAATAAAAGAGGATGAAAATGACCCCCAAAACATTACAATAACTAAAAAAAATACAAACCAGCCCTAAAACATTAAGGCTGGCCATAGGTTATACAATTTTCCTTTATAGTTACCAAAACCATATAATATGAGGTAAAACCTGAACACTTTCAAATCTAAACGAAATTGAACAAGAAAATGGTATAATGTATGGACAGCCTTAAGCAGAATTAACCTCAAACACCCTTTTTATAAATGTAAACAGAAAAAAGGATGTGAATAGAAAGTAGAATAAAAAAAAATCAATAAAATGTCCCCAAAGAATAAAGGGGGGTGTGTGTGTGTGGGGGGGGGGGGGCTGGGGGCAGCAGTGTGTGTGTGTGTCTCAGAAGTTGCCCTTGACACACACAAAGAACGAAAGAATAATTGTCCAAAAAAAGACTGCCTTTGGGACTGGGAAATAACAGTTAATGCAGGTAGACTTACACTCCACTCTCCCTAGCACCACAACATTCAATTCACTGCAAAAATCTCTGGGAATATACTGTATAGCAGCAACTAATATAGCACTGTATCTACCACTCTATCTAGCCTGTGCTGGCACACTGCACTTTAAACCTCTCTCTCCATGCAATACTGTCAGCTATTCCTTTCTCCCACTAAACTCCAAAACACAAAAATTCCGTGTACACACGATCGGACATTCCGACAAAAAATGTTCTATGGGAGCTTGTTGTCGGAAATTCCGACAGTGTGTGGGCTCCATCGAACATTTTTTGTTGGAATTTCCGACAACAAAAATTTGAGTGCTGGTTCTCAAATTTTCCGACAACAAAATCTGTAGTCGTAAATTCTGATCGTGTGTACACAATTCTGACGCACAAAATTCCACGCATGCTCGGAATCAAGCAGAAGAGCCACACTGGCTATTGAACTTCATTTTTCTCGGCTTGTCATACGTGTTGTACCTCACGGACTTCTTGACGTTCGGCATTTCCGACAACATTTGTGCGACCGTGTGCATGCAAGACAAGTTTGAGCCAACATCCGTCGGAAATAAATCCAGGATTTTGTTGTCGGAATATGCGATCGTCTGTACGCGGCATAACAATGTAGCCTTTTACAGCGTGCGGACTTGAATTTGGCCAAAAATTGTCACTGGCCAAAATCTTGCACATTACCTCTGGCAGGTGTCATAACTAGAGGTCAGATGCAAGTCTTTGGCCAATGATGGTTTTATGTAAAGCATTATAGGATTTTCAGCTGCTGTCAAATGTCCAGAAAGTTCATATTTAATCTCAAACATTAGAACACAGAAAGTTACACTTGAACCTGTGTTCTGACCAAACATGGAGTTCATCCTTAATTGCAAAAAGATTTCAGTCACTTTTGTTTACAAGCATGCTGTTAGATAAACACCAATAGCTAGAGTTTTATGTTAAAAAGTTTTGCATTGCATTACATGAAGGCATTTGTAATATTTTAATTCTCACTCTGAACTTGGTATGGCAATGGAGCTTTGTTTCTCAGGAATGTTGATTGTTCAATCATTTAGTTTTATTCTCTACAATTCAGAGCTGAATTTAGAGTAAGATTGTAAGGATCCCACAGAGGACATCCTATTTTCTGCTTCAACTTACCAATACAGTGATACCTTGGTTCATGAACTTAATTCATGAAACAACTCTCTGGTCGCGAACCAACTGGGTGCGAACCAAGGCAAATTTACCCATAGGGTTCAATGTAAACCAGGTTAATCTGAACTTTTTTTTGTATATAAAATTATGAAATGTATGAACAAAAAATAGATTTTAAACATATTACATACGGTCTTTTACATTTTACATTTGACCTCTTTCATCTGTACATCTAAAAAGAAAAAAACTATAGCTCCTCTTTAATCCTTGTTTGAAACAATCCCAAAACCCAATTTAAATGACTAATCTAGGGGCCAGAAAACAGCACTGTGCAGCCAGGAAAATATCTTATGAGGGCACGATAAAGTTGTAGAATCCATATGAACTGTTTTCCCATGATTCCCAATCAAGTGAGCCCACCCTCATGGTAGTAAGGGGGCATAAACCCTTATCTAAGTAGACAATTTTGCCTAAGACTCTCATCTTGCACTGCTCTTCTCAATATGAATGTGTCAGAGCAGGGAAGATGGCCGCAGCTCGTGTTTGTGAACCTAAGCGGAGTATGCATACAGAAACAAATTTTTGTGAACTCTTTTGTTCGCAAACTGAGTTGTTTGTGAACAGAAGCGTTTGTGAACCAAGGTATCGCTGTACAGGCATACCCTACTTTTAAGTACACAATGGGGTTTATTTACTAAAGCTGGAAAGTGCAAAATCAGGCTCACTTCTGCATAGAAACCAATGAGATTCCAGGTTTTATTACCAAAGCTTAATTGAACAAGCCAAGGTTGGGAGCTCATTGGTTTCTATGCAGAAGTGAGCCTGTTTTTGCACTTTCCAACTTTAGTAAATAAATCCCATTGTGTACCTAAAAGTGGGGTATGCCTGTATTGCTAATACCAGACATTTTTGTAAAGGTGTTGACATAGGTGCTCTTAGGAATAGACAAGAAGGTAAAATTTGTAAATTGACAGTTTTACTTTCCTTCAGCAGCACAAAAGAGTGCATGCTTTCAGGTTTAAGAAGCTCTGTTAGGACACATCTGCTTCAACATGGAAAATTTTCTAGAAAGTAAAGCTGCACTGTTATAACAGTTTAAGAATGGAAAATTAGATTCTTTAAAATGCTCAGGATCATATATACAAAAACAACCAAACAAAAAAGTATATAGAATTATAACATACAATATGTAATGATCCCTACTGAAAAAACAGCATTAAAATATGTTATTTAATGACACATAGTTGAACTGGCTCTTCAGGTTAATATAAAATGAAATGTATGACAAGGAAATAAATGAAACTGTCATTTTTAGTACATGTGACAGGATAAGCTATAAAATTCCTTCCCGTGCAAGTTAATTTTTTCTGGATTTTCATATGCATTACATTCCATTGGCTACCCCAGTTACCATGGTAATCCGTGTCTGCTTAAAATGTGTGAATGGCACCAGCCTTTTTACATTTTAAGTGTGGAATTCTCTTTATCATGAGAAAAATTACATTATCATTGGGGGGAGGGGGACATTCCAATATGGAGTCAAATATGAAAATTCTTCAAAACCAGGTGAAAATTGTTCCTCAGTCACTATGTTTAAACTATATGCATTTATAGTTAACAGAGCTATTTAGATTGGAAATAATGCTCAAACATAGAAAATAATACCTACGTACTAATAAAATACTTGATAACAAGCTTGTTAGAAGTCTTAAAAACACTCCTTAAAACATACATATATACCGAACATCCATACACACAAGTATTTTTTTTTTTTTCAGCATGCTGTCTATTGAGAGCACAGTGCACATGCGCTGGGGACGTCTTGTGCTGATTCACATATAATAAACTCCTAAACGGAGCAGGTTTAGGAGATATTTAATGTACCTACAGGATAACCTTATTATAGGCTTAGCTGTAGGTACAAAACAACAAAGGGAGTTTACTCCCACTTTAAGCTGTATAAGTGTCAGCCAATGTTTCTGGATGTACAGTTGGCCATAGGGGAAAAGGGATTGATTTCCATGGCTCTTTACTCTATCCTAATATAAGGAATAAGTCACTGCTTTGTGGTAATTGTAATGGAAATGAAACATGTAAATGCCTTCTTAGCAACCATTTGACTCACAGAGCTTTCTAAGCAAGTGAAAGAGTGCTGAAATGTCAATATTTGTAGCAGAGGGGGTGCCCTGAACAGGCATAGATTTGATATTTCCATATGATGCAAATATCAATGTAATCTTCAATGTAAAAAATGAAGGCAAAGCATGACAAACCTAAGTTTAATATCCCATCATAAAAAGATAAATGTGGTTATGTTAAGGACACTAGAATAATGAAAACAAAAGTTAATTTACCCAATTATTCCAAATTGTGCGCAAAGAAGATACATGAGTTACCTAATCTGTAATGGTAGTAAATCAAACCCTGATCAACTTGCTGTTTATTCCTGAAAATGTTTCAGCACTCATTCAGGAGTTTCTTCAGTTGCAGTAGAATGAGGATTGAAAATATTTAATAAATAAAGGTAATTGTCAAGTCCAGCTGTGTTTGATTTTTTACCATTAGAAATCCTAGGACCTGGATGGTCAGTCCCCAAAAGAAATGTGGGCTTTTTCTTTCCAGCTGAAGGCCCACCCAAGCTTGAGAGGTGCTTAGGGAGCACTACATAAAATTGTTCTGTCTCCCTCTTCTGGGCAAAATAAGTCTTTTTCTCGTGCAAACGAAAAAGTAAATGCCTAACATTAATGTGCACAGGCTCCTCAGTATGTCTGGTGTAAGCTGATGTGCCCCTGCTGAGTATCTGCTGCTTCAACTGAAGTAAATCAACTGCTTCCTAGACAGTTTTGTTAAATCAAATGCATTGTCTGGTTATGTGGTGTATATTTTTTTTAAACATAGTTTATGTAAACACTGTTATAGATAATATCTGCTGCAACTAGCAGAGACTGGAAACCAGAATAATTACATACAACATGCCCATAAGCACTAAATAACATGTGTTGATAACACAAATCCACTCATTATTGCTTTATTTTATTGCATAACTGTGACAGAATGTGGTGAAATAACAGGAGTTCAAAATGGCAATATTAGATCCCTAACCGTAATACTGTTCAGCTTCAAATTTAATTAATTTTATGCAACATTCAGGATTAATATGAAGTAACTGTCAAAGTGATGTAATAAACTGCAGTTTCTACTATTGCATTGTGTTTTTAACAATTATTCATCAAAGATGTAAATTATAAATAAAAGCAAATTGACATATAACAAGATTTCTGCAATCTGTACTGTTTTGTTGATAGAAAACAGTGTAAAATGGTTCCATTAAGAAAAACAAATTCTTGTCACAAATCAACACATGAAATGTCATAAATGCAAATAGATGATTAATGTTAATAAACATGTAATATAAATGCACCACTTGTGCCTACATGTAGACTAATTAATCAAACAACTGCTATGCAGCCAATAATTGTCTTAACAAGTTTGACTCTAATCCAAGGTGGCAATGAACTGCAACTCTCAAAATTCTCAGCAAAGAATTGAAAAAAGTACAACAGTAATTAGTCAAAAATTATGTAATATGGATAATAGTGTTTAAAGGATACATCTAAAATATAATGAGAAAAGAGTGAGCTTTCACGATTTTGCAGTCTCCTTTCAAAACATACATATAGCCATGTCTGCAATTCATCAGGTGTATCCTCATAGCTTTCATTGGCCACCAAGATGCCTACTTGGAAAGTTAGACATGTATGAGCATGAACTGGAGAGAGAGTATGAGTATCAGAGAAAGGATCAGTGGAGCTTGGGGACCGGAGCAGGAGAAACTAGCAGATGCCACATGTGGTGCACAGCATGAGAGCAATATAGCGGGAGGTGATTGGAGAGAGAGGACTGAGCAGTGGATAATTAACAAAGTTAAGGAATTGGCACAGTTGGGGAGTGCCGCAGGATCATCAGAGCTGGGGAACTGGAGTGGGAGAAACTACCAGATGTCACATACGGTGCACAGCATGGGAGCAATATAGAGGGAGGTGAGCAGAGACTGGAGAGAGGAAGATCAGCAAACCAGGGTATCATCAAAACTGGGGGTTATTACTAAGTGGGGGGATCAGCAGAGCTGGGGGTTACTACTGAGTGGGGGATTGGCAGAGCTGGGGGCACTATTGAGCAGGGATAAGCAAAGCAGGGGATATTTCTGAGTAGGGGATCAGCAGAGCTGCGAGTACCACTTAACAGGGGATCTGCTGAACGTGGTAGTAATGAGCTGGGGATTTGTTGAGTGGGGGTACAAATAAGCTGGGGATCTGCTAATGTGCTGTGAATCAGCTGAGCACTGCAGTGGTACTAATGAGCTCAGTGTTACTGGGCTGGAGATTCTTCCGATCTGGTGTTCTACTGAGCCCTTTTCAAACAAATAGAAAACAGAACATTTGCCAAGCTTCATTAAAGCTTCAAAAATGTGTCACAAAAGCATAAAAAACAAATAAAAATGCATGTTAAAGTTGTATAATATTATCTTTGTAAATGTCCTTTTTGCTGTGGCACATCCTACAGCAAGAATACCCCCCCCCCCAAAAAAAAAAAATGCATACCAGACCCTTTAAGTCTAGTATGGATCTTAACCATATGGCAAAAAAAAAGTATGCATGGGAGTCCCGCTAAAAAAGCAACCAGTGATAGCAGGATACTGTCATATATAAAAGTGGGGGAAATACCACTTCTATGAGACATTTTGTCTCCCATCAAACAGTTGGTCAAACTGGCAAAAGTCCACGTGTTCATCCAAGCGACCAAACGGCCAAAGCTCTGTCCAACATCATATGCATATCAAGGGTCACTCCTATGATCTGCAGATTAAGGATGCTTGTAAACAGTGTTTACAATGTTTCCAAGCTCCATTTTTGACAGCTTCTGCTGTGTTAATACCCAGCAAGTTCCAGCTGTCCTTTGTCCTTTGGACAGATGGGAATTACCAGCAATAATGGAGGTTGGAGTGACAGAAAAGGGGGAGGGGGATCCTATGTAATTGTAAAAAGTTTTTTTTGGCATACATATCTCCAAGGTACATAGGAACTTAAAATTGATTTTCATTCTTCATACTGGAAAGTTAAAATCTGTTCAGTGCAAATGTGTTTATATATATTTGGACTAAAAAGGGGAGTGAGAATACATTTACTTATTTAAAGTGCTCTCTTTCAATTAAATACATCTGATTTCTCAGGTGTGCACTGTATTTCCCATTGCCGATGCTCTAAGATACCTGGTTGCTCTCGTCTGTGCTGCTCCTCCAGTAAACTGACCATAGTAGCATGGCAGCCGACCCAAGCTACAATGGTCAGTTTACATCTTATTGTCATCACGTCAAAGATACAGGTGTGCTGTGCAAGAGCTCAGCATGCCTGTATCTTCCATGGTCCACCAGTCCCTCCTCTCGGATGAGGAAAAGGGAGGGGGGTGAAATGACATTTGTTGCTGAGTCTGATTGTGTTCTATTGCCATGGAAACACTGAAGCTCAGCAGCAACATCACTTCTGGTTCTGACGTACTGACCTGACACTGGACACGCCAACTGACAGGTCTGTGCATCGCTATAGTGAGGTGCTATCACATGACCTGTAGTTTGAAAAATGCAATTTTCCTTGCAAAACAAACAGTCTTTTTGCCTTTAGTAAATCAACCCATTGACTCCTAAAGACTCAGTGAGGAACACAGAAAAATCTATTTTTGGTCAAGTCATAAAATAATGATACATTCTAAAATATGATCATGACAAAAGCATATAATGCTATTTATGAGAAAAAAATGTAGTAGGCAGTTAGTGCATTAATGTCACAAAATTATCATTCTAGCCTGTGCAAAGTCATTTTGTGCTGCCTAAGTGAAATACTAAAAATCACTTCATGCAAGCATTTTGTCAGAGGTGTTTTACTGAATTGCATTGATTTCTTTTTAAGTTTATTATTATCATAATACTTTATTTCAATGTCTCATTTCATTTGGACACTCTGAAAATGGAAAATAAAGAGTATCTTGTCATAAAATGTTCTTTCCACTGCAAAGCTGACAAGTTTTAATGATGCTATTGGAAGATTATAGCAATAGAGAAGTCTTACAGCAGTGAAAATCACAATTTTGAAGCATTTGGATTCAGAAATGACATTAATATTTCTTTAGGTAGAGTATATAAAACTTGTATAAAACTCACATCTAGCTCACAAATTATAATGCACTTTTGAATATGCTCATTTTTCCAATTGATGCATGAGAAGTCAATAGTTATTTCCCAATCCTCAGTTGTAAAGCTGACATTTTTATTTGAAAGTCACATTTTATAGGTATAAGTTTAGATGTCATTTAATAGAAGACAAAGGGGTTGATTTACTAAAGGCAAATCCACTTTGCACTACAAGTGCACTTCAGGTTCATTTAGAAGTGCAGTCGCATTAGATCTGAGGGGAAGATCTGAAATGAGGGGAAGCGCTGCTGATTTTATCATCCAATCATGTACAAGAAAAAAATGCTTTTTTTATTTTCCTTGCATGTCCCCCTCAGATCTACAGCGACTGCACTTCCAAGTGCACTTGTGGTGCACTTGTAGTGCAAAGTGAATTTGCCTTTAGTAAATAAACCCCATAGTCTGTAAAATAAAAACATTGTTGTTCATTTCTTGCTCAGGTCCTTATACTCAGATATGCAAAAATGTATAACTAAACCTAGCAATGTACAGTTAAATATTGCAAAAAAGACTAGTGATTTTGCCTCAGCCATATAATTTCAGTGTCTACAGAGTGGTAAAAATCACGGCAGAAACCCTTTGACAACTAGTAAAGAGCTTGTCAATTGTTTTGACTGGGTTTGAAAAGACCGTTCACTTTGCAGGGGAAGTTGTACTTTTCAATGGCATTTCCCTAAAGCTTAGTGAATGAGGTGAACCTCTGCTTGCGTCCATCATCCAATTTTTTTTAATTTTTCATGCACAGGATTGGGTATTCTATGCAAAGTGAAATTAGTAAATTAACCCCACTTTGTTCTCTTTTGACCAACTGGAATATTTTCACTCTGTTCTACAAAGTGTAGGAAGAGGGTTGGACTGATCTGTTAAGGTTCTATTTATTTAGATAAATGGTCAGACTACAGATTTCTAGGCTTTTGATATAAAAGCTCACTAAATTCTCTCTAATACAGTAAACAACCTTTTATGTTGTTTTCAACTATCCCCCTGCACACTCCTGATCAGTGGCAGACCACAGGAGACCTCTTTGTTTTTGCAAATCAAATTAATCTTCAAAAACATTGTGGCTTACTAAAGGCAAATTTTGTGTTCACTTTGCAAAAGAATTTTAATAGCAAAGTAAATTTCCCCTTACCTTAGTGAATGTGGCAAAAGTGTAGAGCAAATAATACCCAATCACATGCAAGAAAAAAAAAAATGTTTGCTTGCACATGATTGAATAATGGAAGTCAGCAGATCATCACTTCATTCACTAAGCTAAACAAAAATTCACCTGCCATGCAAATAGCCTATTTGCCTTTAGTAAATCAACCCCAATTCTGCCTTGGCCACATCTTATCTCCCATGAAACTGTTAGTGTATGTGGGGACAGGTACTGCTCAATGTTACCATGTTGTTCCACCCTTTATTTTTAGCTGCACCCCTAGGCTTTTGCATGGGTAAAGTTTCTTTTTTGCAGTTGTAATTTTTCTTTTTTTTTTTTTAAGTGCAGCTGTACTACATGACTTATTTTTTCCAGTGGTACCCGATAGTCATCTTTAAATCTAAACAGATATTATAGCTTTTGAAAGAGTAAAATTATAACCTGCCAAAATATTTTTCCAATAAGGCACATAAAGTTGTTAAAATAATGTATTTAATTCACAGTTGTGAAAAAAATCCATACATCATCATGGCATAAATCACCCATCGAAGTAGCTGCAGTGTCTTGACCCCACTTTAGCACCTTGGTGATTGCATCTCAAAATCTCATGCAAATTATTTCATTAAAAACACCATTTCTACTATCTGCTGGGTAGATAAGTCCATGAATATCATTAAAGATAATTCTAAGATCCAAGCACAGTTTTCAAGATAACAAGAGGATAAAAGGTATGTACTCTTCAGGGAAGAGAACACTGACAAGTGAGAACAGAAAGGGAAGAGATGCAACCTCAATCATTGTACTTCCAAGGTGTACTTGCTGTTGTTTCAGATCCAGAACTCAGAAAGCAGAGACAGTTACAATACCACAGAGTACTTTCCAAAGTAAAAAGAGTGATACTACTGAAAGATATTAGAAAGCTTGTTTGATAAAGTGAGTGAGTGGGAGAAGGCGATGTTTCTCTAGAGTGTTTCTATCACCTGAATAATATTAAATGATGTTACAAAAGCACTAGCCTAATACTAAAACACATGAACTAAGCTGTTTTACTGCACTTATAACTTCATTGCATCCCAATGACATCTTGTAAAATTGCTGAAAGAAAGCCACGGGGAGCAACTATATTGACAGACAGCATTTTTGGAAAAGGTTGAAACCAACAAACCAGAAATCCATACTTATTCAACAATCGATTTAGGTCAGACTACATTCTTGATCACCAACAACAATGGGGCTGATTAAAAAATAGAAAGATACATCTCTCTTACAGCAATTCCAATTACATAAGATGTTTTGTTTGGCTTTCTAACTCATATTAGAGCAAGAGCAAATTAAATGGAACAAAATATTTCATTCAGTTTTTTACGTTTTACTCTCCTAAATAGGTGTTCTTAAAACTAAAAGAATTAAATTTTTATTTTTGTTAATTTTTAGGACTACCATTTAAGAAAAATAAAGAAAACCAAAAAGAAAAATTTTAAAAAGTTATAAAGACACATAGTAGTGTATACTAGTAAAAAAAAAATAACAAAAATGTTGTAAAAGTCAAATAGTTAACCATAACAACCAGGCTTAAAAATAATACAAAATAGATTGGTTAGAATTGGTAGGACCGTGTATAGCTCAGTGATCGCATATGGAGGTTTTAAAAGTTTTACTTTCTATCTTCAAGGGTTTTTCCCTCTTATGTGGACATAATTTTACAAAAGGTTAAGAACACTAATTAAATTTGTTCACACTAGAGGCGTTTTTCTAAGCCTGCAGAAGTATGTTGGAGGAAAACAAAAAGGTGTGACTCTTGCTTTATTTTGTACTACATTTAATTGTATTTTCTGAACTCATTTGTATTCATGAGGTTTTCCATGTGTGCTTTTACATGTGTATTCACATGCATTCCCATACAGTTATATGTGATAAAATACATTTTCTACAAAAAAAAACTGGATAAAAAATGCACAGAATTGTACTTATATACTATATGCATTCATGTGCATTTATGTCACTAAACATTTCCTCTGCACTATATCTTCAGAGCATTGCAATATAGCACTCATATACTGCAAAATATTTTGTTCTTCTAAATGAAGCCAAAGGGATCACAAACTAAATTAAGGTATGTCACACCTAACACTGAGGCCGGGTTCACATATGTGCGGCCGCTGGTTCATGCCTGGGGTCCGGTGCATGTTTGTTCACCGGTTCAGGTGCGATTCAGGTCAAAATTTTTGCCTGAATTCACACCTGAATAGGACTCAAACACACATAGGACCCTTTTGCAATCTGCTCCATGGCCGCCCTGGACCCGTATGAATCGGCTCCATTGAGAGCTGGCCACACTCGCCTGTCATACAAATTGGATTCGGGGAAAACTACATCCAATTTGCATATAGGTGAACCCAGCCTCAATGTATTGATGTTAAAATTCTTGACTGTCCATAGAAGGATATTGAAATGGTTTACATATATACTTAAGGCTGAAATCAAGGATGATAAAACTAATTCCTGCAGGTATGTTTATTAGAAATCATTAAAGCATATCAAAACCCAAAAACAAAAAAAGAGGGCTGGAG
Source organism: Aquarana catesbeiana (assembly GCF_042186555.1). Classification (NCBI taxonomy): domain Eukaryota; kingdom Metazoa; phylum Chordata; class Amphibia; order Anura; family Ranidae; genus Aquarana; species Aquarana catesbeiana. Next base: position 330,086,176 of record NC_133325.1, read on the forward strand.
TGCAGAGTAAGTGTATTGGCTGTACTGCTGTAAAGTGACATGTTTCTGAGCATGTGTGAAAAGCGCGCTCCTTTCTCAAGGAGAAAGTCAGTAAACAAGCCAAAGGTCAGTAATAAAAGGTTGCAGGTTGAGTTCAAACAGAAGCATAGTCATGGAACAAGCCAAAGTTCAGTAAGCAAGTGGTAGACAAGATACGGATGGCAGCAGGAGTGAAATAAGCAAGATATTGGCTGGAGAGAGCACAATAATCTGACAAACAGGAAGTGTAGGGACATGGCTTAAATCAGGAAGTTTATGAAAGGCGCAAATGGTTTAAAGAAACAATGATCAAGGCAAGATCATTCAAGGAGTTGTCCCAGGAGCTGTCCAGCATCTGACACAGCAGAGGTCCCTGGTTTGGGTCTAGGCCCTGACAAATGTTGTTCTGATGTGTTATGACTACAAACACCATCTCCTCTTTATTATATAGAATGTTCTGTGTTCCACAAAAACAAGCAATAAAAGCTAATAACATTGTCAGTGCTATCAGTTTAGTACACAGGAAGTTACACACTGGACACTGGAATTCCAGCAAGATCAACAGATATTTTTCTGTATATAAAAAACAAAAATGCAGGGTTACCAATTGTGTCAAAAAAATGGTGACACCCTCCTCCAAGTGCCTACATTATATATCCATGTATCTATATACCCACTGGCTAAAATAACAATAGCAGTGACGCCCTCTTTTAAAAAAAATCAATATAAAACTCAAAAATTTGTAACGTGCAATAAAGTGAATATTCACAATTAATTATCCAGTCCTTGCAATTTCTGTGTGAACCATTAGTTGTGCAGATATCGATTTACAGATGCAGTCCTCTTTAAAGCATATATTATCTTAATCTAATTAAGCATGAAATTGTAACACCATGTGAATCCTCCACCTGATGTGCTAGCAGCTCATCACCATGTGTGGGCCTCTAACATATAGGTCAAACTCGCTGTTTCCCCTTTTAATTCTGGGTCATCAATGGTGGACGATTCTCCTCCTGGTATACACCTTGTGGTATCCGGTAAGTATTTTTATGGATATCTGGTATGTAATACTCTTTCTTAATCCATTGCCATAAAGAGATGAGCTCAGAGAAACAAAGTTAAAACCATCACTGTGCAATTTGTAAAACAAAAAAACACTTATGAAAATAGCATATGTTTATGCATTCACATAACAGTATGAAAACGTATGCAATATATGCTTTAAAGAGGACTGTATCTGTACATTGATATCTGCACATGTATGGACTAATGGTTCCCATAGAAATTGAAAGGACTATATATTTATATATTTATAGCACCATATATTTTTTTATTTATTTTTTATTTTAGCCAGTGGGTATATAGACATGTGGTTATATAGCAGTGGTGCTCAAACTGTGGCCCGTGGAGCACTCTGATGTATCATGTTACTTCAAACAAGGGAAGTGCATGCTGGGGCTCTGGGATGGTGGGTCGGCAAGCCCAGATCACAATCAATGGGTTGCCGACCCGCCATCCCAAAGCATCAGAGTGCATGGAGCCGGAGCAGGCAGCGGAAAATGCAGGTGGCCTCATAAGTTGATGCTTCCTCTGTAGCGCTGGCTCCTGTCCAAGGTGGAGTGATACAAAGTGCACTTCTCCTGGAAGCTTTCTAGCAACCTGAAGAATGATGCCAGCAGAAGCTGGAAGAGGAGAGGGTCAGTGTATTAAACATCACATACACTGCACCACATCACAACCTGTACACAGGGTTATTTCACACTGATCTGCAGGTGCAGAACAGTACACATGTGGCTTTCCTGTGGGTTAGTCACACTGAGCCATAGACTTCTATTATATCCTGTGGATTGTGTATGCTTTCTGAAAGCGCACCAAAACTCCTGAATGCCGGAGTGCACCACTTTTCAGAAAGTGCACCACTCCCGCAAAATGTAATAGAAGTCTCTGGCAAAGTGCAGCTAACCCACAGGTAAGCCGCAGGTACACTGCTCTGCACACGGGTAAACTGCAGCACATCAGTGTAAAAGCAGCCTTATATGGCACCTTTGTGGTTTGAGAGGTGGTAAAAGCCCATAGTTCATTGTGGCCCACGACCGCTTACCAAATCACTTAAGTAGCCCTCACTCCTTAAAATGTTGAGCACCCCTGATATATAGTGTGGGAACTTGGAGGAGGGTGAGTTATTTAGTCACTTAGGAGGTAAAAGTGTGGTTGAAAAATTGTTTTTTTTCTTTATTTATATTGTAGGTATTTTTCTGTACTTTCAGGAAATGTATTTAGCCTGAAACAAGAAAATGAATGTGGCACCACGTATAAGGAGTGCTACGTATAAGGAGTGGTTAGCCTCAACATATTAATGTTTTAACTGGGTGGAGTTATCCTTTAAGTATAATGTTAAAGCAGCTAGTGTAAGTATTTAAATCTGACTTGATATTAGCCTCCTGAAATACCCTATACAGTAGAACTCAGATTGTGAGAGGTAGAAACAGAACAAGGTGCAAACCAGTTTTGCTGCATTGTTTGTGTGCTAACACAGAACATGCTGCAAGGAGAGCAGAGCAAAGTGACAGAGAATAGAGTTCTATACTACCCAGCCATAGGCAGTGGGCAGGCTTAAGATCTAGATGTATTACTTAACTTAAGTGGTAAAAATTCAGGTCTCCAGACTGCCTGCACTGTTTGGCAGAGCTGTGTAAATCCTGGTAAAACAGCTCCCTTATATGTATTTCATCTGTGCATTTTGCTGTTTGCTTAGAGTCCAGCTTTAAAGAAAGAGCTCTGATGTTTAGATAACATTAACATTGTCTTGGTCTATGAAAAAGGCCAAGCGTTAAAGCTTTTCATATTACTTTTCATTTTATAACACTACGAAGCTGTAACTATTAATAAGGACTTGATTCTCCAGCAAAGACTATTTATCTCTGGCTTTATTGTTATAAGCAGTTGCTGAGATAAGCAGAAATGTGTACATAAAACAGAGAGAGTCATTATCATTGTGATATCCAAACGAGTTTTGAGTCATTGTTAAATAATGGTCTCCTCCTTATATTTATTAGTTCCATTTGCTGTAATCATTTTGTCTACCCGTTAGCTCTTATATATTATTAGGGTCACACTTGTTTTTAATCAAATATGCAGATTTAACATTTTTAACACATTCATGAAAAGGGACATGCTGGTGTTGCTGCTGCTGCTGCAAAAAGAATCATACTAAAGCTAATTTTTTTTTTTTTTTACATTAAAGAGGTTCTAAAGCCCTAAAGTAGTGGTAAAGTCAGACGTTTTTTTTTATCTTAATGCATTCTATGCATTAAGATAAAAAGCCTTATGTGTGCAGCAGCCCCTCTAATACTTACCTGAGCCCCCTCTCTGTCCAGCAATGTCCACGAGTGTCTCAGTAGTCCAGGATTCTCCCTCCTGATTGGCTGAGACACTGAAGTGACACCATTGGCTCCTGCTGCTGTCAAAGTCAGTTAGCCAATCAGGAGAGAGAGGGGGCAGGGCCGAACTGCAGCTCCATGTCTGAATGGACATAGGGAGCTGCAGCTTGACTTGGGTGCCCCCGTAGCAAGCTGCCTGCTGTGGGGGCACTCAACAGGAGGGGGGGGCAGTAGCACAGAAAAGGTACCCGAGAAGAGGAGGATCTGGGCTGCTCTGTGCAAATCCAATGCAAAGGACAGGTTAGGACAGGTATGTTTGTTTTTTAATTAGAATTTACAATCACTTTAAGGTTTTTCACCTTTATGCATTAAGGTAAAAAACCTGCTGTGCTGCAGCTCCCCCCCAGACCCCTCCTTTTCCTTGCCTGAGCCCGATCCGATCCAGCGATGTGCAAAAGCGCAGCAGGTCTCAGACACATTGATAGCAGCAGGAGCAATTGGTTCCCGCTGTTGTCAATCAAATCCGTTGACATGCTGTCTGTGTCAATGGACGCAGCAATGGGATTCAGGAGCGAGCACCCACGGGTGCCACCATGAAAAGCGGCTTTCCCTGGAGGGACCCAATGAAGAGGAAAAGGGCCTGGAGCACTGGCAGGGGACCCCAGAAGAAGAGGATCGAGGCTACTCTGTGCAAAAGCATTGCACAGAACAGGAAAGTATAGGCATGCTTGTTATTTATATTTATAAAAACCCGAAGCTTTACAACCACTTTAATACAAGGAATGCATTAAGGTAAAAAAACATTTTATATTTCTTTGTCCTCCCCTTCCCGGTGTGAAGGGGAAGAGAGGGGAGAAGAGATCCAGTGCTGTGCATGGCTGCATCTCTTCTCCCCTCTCTTTCTCCTCACATTGGGACTTGAACAGTCAATCAAGTGCAGTGAGGAGAAAGTGGGGGGCGGTGGTAAGTGCAGCTCCATAGACACACAGCTCAGGATTGAAAACTGCTTGCTATGGGTATACAAGAAGAAGAGAGGAGCCAATAGAGGTGCAAAGTGTTGCTGTTCATTTTATTTTAATAGCAGCTCCAATGCTCTTAAAGCTCTGGCAACAACAAAGCCCCCTCTTTGGCACCCCTTGAATTTAAAATAGCTGAAAAAATATTTTTCATCATATTTATAATGCATTTTCTTATGCAGTCTATGTATGAAAAGGATAAAACAGAACAGACTGCGGTTCAGTTCAAGTGCAGTGTTAGCTTAGTTTTAAATTTTCAACTTGTAAAATCTACACTATGGGTTCCCACGCTGTCATCTGCCCTTCTGTGCTGGCCCGCGGTGTCTGTGTCCAGCAGCTCTGTTACTCCTTGGCTAACAGTGCTATTCTTTGAGACTCTTCGATCCAGATCAACTGATGGTTCCCCTGAGGCTTTGTTTGACGAGTTTAAGTATGCTTAACATTCACGTGAGCGATCAATTGTTTGTTTTAACTTTAAGGTTTACCATACTACACTTGAATTGCGCTCTCTGTTCTGTTTCATCTTTTGCTATCTGGAAGTTTCCCAAAGATCTCAGAGAGTGTGTTTGTGAAGGATGTCCTTTTTACCCTATGTATTTTGAAACTTGCTTTACATGAATATTTATTATTCTAATGGATATTCTTAGACTTTTTAACTTTTTACCAGTTTTACGTGTTTCTTGTCCTAAGTTAGTTCATTTACTTGTATTATCATCTTCCCTTTTTAGTTTTACTAGTTGCACCATTCTTTGTACAGATACATTAAACCATGTATGAAATGCTTTGTATTGTTCTCTTACCTTTTACCCAGACTTCAGATTTGCCATTTAGTAAACAATATTTTGCATATTTTTACAGAAGTAATATGTAATGCAAAGATTTGTACTTGGGTCACTACTTGCTCCAGTAGAGCTTACAGCATTATGTCCTTACCACAAGTAATATACATGCACTCAAGTATTTTAAGGTCAATTTAATTAAAAGGTGTAAGTGATACAATATGCCCACCTACACAGGAAGTGCATTCTTTTACCACCTAAAGTCTATATTTGGATGTTTCTAAAAAGTCATTGGGTATTTATCATTCTACTGACAGCTTTTACCTTTCCTCTAATCTTTTAAATTGGAATGAAATGCAATATTTCATATACAGTATATGGAGTATCATTACTCCTTGTTCAAGTCAGCAAGCTGGGACTGTGTTCTTGACCAAGTCATATTACTGTTGATGCAATGTAGACAGAAGACCTGGTTGTGCTGTCTGACAGGGGTGGCTGAATTATAAAACTGCACAGTATAAAAAATATTTTAGTGAAATGTATTTAAAGTGTAAAATGTATTCAAATGTATTCAAAGTGTGTATTTAACTGCATAACCGAAGTCCAGTGTTGAGGGTATTACATTGAAATGTTTTAGGTTCCTTTATTAAATCTATAGCTTATCAAATATGCCTGGGTGATCTAACAAAGCTTTTTATTAAGTGCAACCCCATTTTCCTTTAGAAATGCACTTACCAAAACTGATTCCTAATCAATAGGACTGAAATAAAAGTGCCACCCTAAAACTCTTTTGCTATAGTATTGTTAAAGTGGTTGCAAAACTAGTTACACCACTTTTCCCTATAGGTAAGCCTATAATAAGGCTTACCTGTAGGTACTGTAAATATCTCCTAAACCTGCACAGTTTAGGAGATAGCTACCATATACGTTTGCGGCAATGTCATTGCCGTTTCTAAAGGGCCCATGCCGTGGCCGGTGGCTCCAGCGCGCATGTGCGGGAATGAGGTGATGCAACTCCAGCCAGTCACAGAGCTGGAGTCAACGGCCCTGGAAGGAAGAGGGGTGAAGATGGATGCGGCCACCAGCGGGGACATCGCAGGCTTCGTTTGCAGGTAAGTGGAATGGGCTAGTATGCGATGCATACTAGCCCATTATGCTTTTACTTTGCAGGGGAAAAAAGAGGAAGTAAAACCCACCCCTTTAACAGGTATATAAAACAATACTTAATCATGCGTATTACAACTGCTATTCATAAGGATTGATCAAATTGTTTCATTTTCTAAAGACATATGCAGTTAATCTTAAGTTGAAGCGTATAGTTTTATTTCTCAGTATATCAGTCACAGGTATTTCTTATCACCTTTCTATATTACACCCCGTGCACTCACCTCTGCTGTGTCTGGTCATTTCCTGTAATGAATCTCATGGAATCTTGTTGTTATGTTTTTATGTAATCAGGGCCAGGATCTGCTTTATTGAACTGTCTATTTTAGCATATTACCAAACAATTCATATACTGTATATATTCAGTATAAAGTTATATAGTTTATATCACAAAATATTAATGACAACTTTCAGGACGAGTTTTAAATATACTGGAGCTATAGTGTGTGAAGGAGACACAGACCTGCACTTGAAAGAAAAACCTTATTGCTTAACATCAGGAAAAGCCTTAAAGCTTTTACAATGTTCTTTAAGCTAAGAAGGTGTCATTGGAATCCCACCTATGCATGAAACTCTGCAGTGTGTCTGACCAAAGAAATCATTATGACAGCATAGCCTGTATGGATGAAAGTACTGTGAGGCTGGGTTCACACTGGTCCGACAAACGCTCTGACATTGGGAGCTCATGTTGCATAACGTGTGAAAATCAATGTTTCCCTATGGAAGCCGTCCTAACTGGTCCGACACAAAATGGTCCGACTTTAGAAATGCTCTCTGTACTACTTTGGTCCGACTTTGATCCTACTTCAGCCCATTGACTATCATTGAAGTTGGATCAAAGTCGGATCGCAGTCTCGCATGATCCGACTTTGGCATGCGACATGTGCTCAGATGATCTTGAGGGGGAACTCCGCGCCAAATTTTAAATAAAAAAATGGCATGGGTTCCCCCTCCAAGAGCATACCAGGCCCTTCGGTCTGGTATGGATTTTAAGGGGAACCCCCTACGCTGAAAAAACGACGTGGGGGTCCACCCCAAATCCATACCAGACCCTTATCCAAGCACGCAGCCCGACCAGTCAGGAAAGGGGGTGGGAACGAGCGAACGACCCCCACCCCTGTTGCCATACCAGGCCGCATGCCCTCAACATGGGGGGTGTGTGCTTTGGGACAGGGGGGCGCCCTGCGCCCCCCCACTCCAAAGCATCTTGTCCCCATGTTGATGAGGACAAGGGCCTCTTCCCGACAACCCTGGCCGTTGGTTGTTGGGGTCTGCGAGCGGGGGGCTTATCGGAATCCGGGAGCCCCCTTTAATAAGCGGGCCTCCAGATCCTGGCCCCCCACCCTATGTGAATGAGTATGGGGTACATCGTACCCCTACCCATTCACTTAGGAAAAAAAAGTGTCAATAAAAAAACACACAACAGGTTTTTAAAGTAATTTATTAAGCAGCTCCAGGGGTCTTCTTCCGACTCCGGGTCTTCTTCCGACTCCGGGGGTCTTCTTCCGACATCAAGGGTCTCTTCCTTCTTCTCCACGCTCTCTGGCCTCTTCTCTGGCTCTCTTCTCTCCCGCTCTCCGGTATCTTCTGCCGGGCTCCTCCACTATCTTCTGCTCTTTTGCCAGCTCTTTTGCTAGCGGTGGCCCGGTCTTTTCCGCCGTCTTGACATCACCCAGTGACCACGCCCCATCCCTATATATGTCATTGCGGACCGGACATTCGGCATTACAGTGGGAAAGAGCGTTGTGTCAACATCGGAAGAAGAGAAGAGGGAAGAAGACGGCGAAGACCGGGCCACAGCTAGCAAAAGAGCCGGAAAAAGAGCAGAAGATAGCGGAGGAGCCCGGCAGAAGATACCGGAGAGCAGGAGAAAAACCGGAGAGCGCGGAGAAGAAGGAAGAGCCCCCCGAAGCCGGAAGAAGACCCCCGGAGTCGGAAGAAGAACCCCGGAGCTGCCTAATAAATTACTTTAAAAACCTGCCAAGTGTGTTTTTTTATTGACACTTTTTTCCCTAGGTAAATGGGTATGGGTACGATGTACCCCATACTCATACACATAGGGTGGGGGCTGGGATCTGGGGGCCCTCCTTATTAAAGGGGGCTCCGGATTTCAAAAAGCCCCCTGCCCGCAGACCCCCAACAACCAACGGGCAGGGTTGTCGGGAAGAGGCCCTTGTCCTCATCAACATGGGGACAAGGTGTTTTGGGGTGGGGGACCCCAGGGCTCCCCCCTGCCCCAAAGCACCCACCCCCCATGTTGAGGGCATGCAGCCTGGTATGGTTCAAAAGGGGGGGTGCTCGCTTGACCCCACCCCATTCCTGACTGGCCAGGCTGCGTGCTCGGATAAGGGTCTGGTATGGATTTTGGGGGGAACCCCACGCCATTTTTTTGGCGTAGGGGGTTCCCCTTAAAATCCATACCAGACTGAAGGGCCTGGTTTGCCCTTGGTGGCGGAACCCATGCCGGTTTTTTATTTAAAATTTGGCGTGGAGTTCCCCCTCAAGATTAATACCAAACACAGTGCCTGGTATTGGCGGGGATCCAGGTCGGATCCCCAATCATTGAAAGTTGGACGTATGTCTGCTTTAAGTCATGGGGGAAAGTCGAATCCAAAGTAGGACGGCTGTCGTGTCGCACCAGTGTGAACCCAGCCTAAGTCCTGGAGTGCTAAGCTCACTTGCATGTAGGTACCCTAGATGCATATTATATGGAATGGGAAAAGTACACATACAGACTTGTGAATGTGATGTTGACATGCATTAAAATAAATAAGATAAACAACTAAGGAGATCATATATCTTCATCTTTACTGGTGTGTTCAGTTTGCAGCAGACATATCTGCATGCTATATGTTTCTAGTGGGACTATTTTTATCAAGTGAAACACTGTAATATGTACCATATGTACCATATTCACAACTACTAGTGACAAACTATCTCTTCTGTGGCCTGCACTGAACATGTCACCCAAAGACAAGTACAGCAGCAAACTAGTGCATCAGGAAATACACACTGCCTTCAAATCTGTTTGTACCCTGACAAGTAAGTGATGAGAAAGAGTAACCACCATAGATTTAAGTGAATTCAGTTGTAGTTTCATTTTTAGGTAAAGCTAAAAATAATGAAAGGAGTATCAGTTGAGTGTTAATGCATTTTTATATTAGAAAGAATTGCTTGTGCTGCAGTGGGAAACACAAGGATCATATATTTTCATTCGGATAGACAAAAGCATCATTCACAAAATCTAATACAGTTAGTGTCACAAGATGGATGGAGATAAGACTTCTATAACAAAGTAATATCCTGTGCAAACCACACTATCAAAGCCAAATAATGTCTCTAATGCCATGACTTTCTCAACCAGCATATCCACCTGCTCAACATCCTAACTGGTATCATCTGGAGAACTTTTTCCTTTTGTTATTATGAATTCCAGTCACAACTCATAACACTACTGGTTACTGAATTACATGATTTCTGTTTTTTCAGAAGAATCATGTGTTAGGTTTTTTGCAACAGTTTTGTAGTCAGCAATACTATACAACATTTAGGAATTACTTAAATAACCTTTACAATCATTGTATTTATTTTTTTAAATAACAAACATGTCATACTTACCTGCTCTGCGCAAGGGTGTTGCACAGAGCAGCACTGATCCTCCTTTTCCGGGGTCCCCCAGCAGTGCTCCTGGCCCCTCCTCTTCATTGGGTGCCCCCACAGAGAGCTGCTTTCCAGGGGTATACTCGTGGGGGCACACTCCAGAGTTCTGCTGTGGTGTCCCTGGCTCCAGTGTCACTGGATTTGATTGACAGCAGTGGGAGCCAATGGCTCCAAACAATAAAAAGTATATGGCGCACTCTGGATAAGGCTATAAATCAATATAGTTAAAACAATTGCAACTAAGTCACTAAATGGGGCAATATGTTCAAGTCCGTAACAATAAGTCCATGTAATAACAACAACAGAGCTGTTCTTAGAAGCTGCTGGCTGGAAAAAGCTAGAAAAGACTCGGAAAGATGAATGGAACAAAAAGCAGCGCCTTCTTAGTGTAGCGACAATTAAAATTGTATATTTAAAATAATAGTATAAATACTCAGAAACGAGCGATTAATACCAGCATTGTATAGTGGAGCATCTGTTCTCTCCCGGGATGGTGCCAGGTGTCTGTGGCTTGCTGGAGCTGTATGCACTGTGACTGCACTGGTGGCTCCCAGAGGGCTAGGTGGTATTCAGCGATGCACAGGGATACTCTGACATGATATCACGTCCGGGTACAGGGTCGGCAAGCGGTGCGCACGTTCAGAGCATGCGTGCTCCTTCCTCATGCTCAGCTGGGGGCCATCTTATTGTAGGTATATATATATACACACACACATAAAGATGCTGACTAGCATCTGGAATGGGAAATGGGAAACCATGGAAACGACTAAACAAAGATCATACTATGTAAAGAACAGATGGTATTACGATGATACTTACAACAATCGACCAGAAGGGTCATAATTGAATGGCTCCTGCTGCTATCAATCTATCCAGTGAGAATCAGAAAAAGTGTCTGGAGCTGCTGGGCTCGTCTTCAATGGCTCAACGATCGGGTTCAGGTAAGAAAAAGGGGGGCTCTGGGGGGGGTGCTGCAGCACAGAAGGTTTTTCACCTTAATGCATAGAATGCATTAAGGTGAAAAACTTTGAGACTTTACAACTCCTTTAATAGTATAATTATGCGATAATGTAATAAAAAATTATTTAAAGATGAGTAATCAAGAAACATATAGTAGAGGTTCTAAGAAGGCATGGCATAGACATTAGTACTGTTACTTTCAAATTTGGGGCACTGAGTTTGATTCTTAATATCCTTCTTACATGATGCAGCTTATGCCTCGACATATCTGACTACTTAAATGAAAAAAGAAAAGCATGTGTGTCTTCCAGTGGTTTAGCTTAAAAAGTTTCAACTCTATTATTTTTTAAGAGATTAAAAACCCCAATCTGATCTTTTTATATGCATCTTTTACCAGTACTGGCTGTTAGACCAATGTTCTTCTGGGGCCCTTACACACCGTATATTGTTTTGTTTGCACAAACGTAAAAAAAAAAACTATCATACACAAATACATTATGTAATCAACAGAAGAGATTCTGTTACAAGAGAGGGCAAGGGGCAGACTGCAGGAGGTATGAAATGCATGCACTTAGACATAGCTGCACACACCTGCTACAATGTCCAAAGCATTCCTGTCATTGCAGATTGCTGAGCCATTCTGACAAAAAATGCTCCAGTGCTTCCAGCTAGTGTCAAAACTTGCCACTAAGCCTACTTCTTAGTACTGGCCAACTGTATCATTTTGATACATTGTCTCAATGGCAAATAGGCATAGAGGCCCTATACAAAATAACTTGGAGTTGTTGACTAGGGACAAGGAGAAAGCAAATGTATTAGATACTTTCTGCAGCAGTGTGTCAATCGAGGTATATATGTTTACCTTCTATAGTAGGAAAGATACTTGAGGCCTTCATAAAGAACCACGTACAAAGTATCTGCTAGAAAACAATATCTAAGCCAGGGTTTTTTGACCAGGGTTCCGCAGCACCCTGGGGTTTCACAAAGAGTCCCCAGGGGTGCCACAGCAAAATGACACAAAACTATGAAAGGGTTACTGTGCTAAGTTCGGTGTACAGAGATAAGGCAGAGCAGGTCCTGTTCCTCCCCCGGGCTCTCTCCCCCTCTATGCTGTTATCTGTATTTTGCTGGCAAAAGTGAAAGCTGTCTAAGCCACCATCACATCATCGGTTGCTAAGGGAAGGTCAGACGGCCTGTACAGCTTTCAGTTTTGCCAGCTAAATACAGATAACAGTACAGGGGAGAGAGCCCACAGGAGGAGGATGTGCTCTCCCTTATCTCTGTAAACAGAACTTAGCACAGTAACCCTTTCATTGTCAGACTGTACAGGACTTTGTGTCACTTTGCTGCAGCAAGGGCAATGAAAAGGGAATTTGTGCTAGCAGGGGGGCTTGTGTCAGGAGGAGGGTTTATGCAGGGGGGAATGATGTCATCTGCGCATGTGCTCTGAAGGAACGGCCGCCCGGGCCATTTCGTACCTGGCGGCTCCCGCTGGAGTGACGTCATGTGGCTCCAGCCTGTCACACAGCCAGAGTCCATGACCCCAGAAAGGAGATGGGCAAAGCCTGTAGCGGGGACAACAAGGGATTCGTTTTCAGGTAAGTGTCACATAATGTGCTAGTATGCGATACATTCTAGCAACTCTGCCTTACAAAGGACATTTATGGAAAATTGCATGTTTGTTTACGTCAACTTAAATGCATGGTATCACAGTACCATGTTTTTTGGTGGGGCTCAACTTAGAAATCATGCCAGACCTTTTTTTGCCAGGTATTTTGCAGAATTCAAAAAGGTTGAGAAGCACTGATCTAAACAATAGAACATACATTCACACAAGACTGATGTCAAACAAATCTTGTTATGAGGAAGCAAACTTTAATAAAAGAGTGGCTTTGGATATACTTGGACTTGGCCAAAGGGTTTGACACAGTTCCCTACATATGGCTAATGTGTGAATCAAAGGGGTTGTAAACCCTCGTTTTTTTAAAATAACAAACATGTCATACTTACCTCCACTGTGCAGTTTGTTTTGCACCAAGTGGCCCGGTCCTCCTCTTCTGGGGTCTCTGGTGGCTCCTCCCCACATCCAGTGTCCATGTTGGAGAAGCACTCTCCTTGGTGGACACCCGTGTTGGTGCGCTCTTGAGTCTGTGTCCGTTCACACAGAATGCGGGACTTGGCCCTGACGCTGTGTCATTGGATTTGATTGACAGCAGCGGGAGCCAATGGATGCGCTGCTATCAATCTATCCAATCAGAACATGAGACACCAGCTACAGATGGTGTGCTTGTTCCCAGACGGAGGATGACAGCGTTCAGGTAAGTAAAATGGGGGACTGGGGGGGGGCTGCAGCACTACAAAAGGTTTTCCACCTTAATGCATAGAATGCATTGAGGTGAAAAAACATGAGGGTTTACAACCCCTTTAAGCTCTATGAGTGTAGAAAATTCCATCTTGGATAGAAAACTGTCTTAAAGGCAAAATTCAGTGAGTAGTGATTAATGATTCATACTCCAGGTTTAACCATTTTACTGCCATTGCAGTATGTAGTACACGTGTGTAAATCTGACAAGCCAATTGTCAGCTGTCAGATAGAAATGATCTCGTAGCTGCACAGCCACTGGATCACATCCACACACCCCTATAGCTGCTGATTTTCCCTGCATTCCCTTGCCACGGCAGGTGCTGCCAGGTGAAGAAAGGGAGATCAGTAAATGGCTGTTTGCTGATCTCCCCTTCCTTCTAATTACCCGGAAGTGGTTTGTAAAATATAACTTCCATGTCCTGCTGTCACTGGGAAAGAAGCGAATAGAGTGCGATTTGCGCTCTATTAGTGTCACAGGAGGATAATAAAGAGAACCTGTCACCAATATGCACCTCTTAGGGGAATGTTTGTCCTCTATATGATTAAAAAAAAAAAATTGTAAAAAAGGTATAACAAATTAAAGTTATAACCAAGCACCATGCACACCAGGATGAGAACAATACTTCTAGGTCCATTATTCATGGTTGCCTCTAAACTGATGACCTGTGGGGCTTTTAAAGGATATGTTCACATTTTGGAACATGTTCCACCAATATTTAGGGTGAAACGTGTAGCACTGGTAGATTTTTAATCTACTGCTGATAGGTAAATTTAGTGGGTTATCTGTTCATACATAGTCAGATTTGCCTCTGTTCCAGCTTGGCTAAGTTGCATGTAATTTCACACTGTGCCTGTGCTTGTCGTTGTTACTATGGGCCAGTGTTGGAAAAACAACACGTTGAAGTATATAAGTGCTCCTCTGTCCCGGAGATAACTCGGTGGAGGTGGTCCTCCGAGTTGCATTCTGGGAGAGGGTATTTATGGGACAGATGCCATGTTTCAGGGGTGACCCCGCCCCCTCTGACGCACGGTGACTTGACGGGACTTCCCTGTGACGTCACGAGGAATGCCACAGGGAAGTCCCGTCAAGTCACCGTGCGTCAGAGGGGGCGGGGTCACTGGGTGGCCCTGCCCCCCCGTTATTTAAGAACTGTCAGACGAGGAGCGCCGTCACACAGCGGGAGCCTCCCTCCATGCCAGCATGGATTGCGGAGCGGCCCGGAGAAGAAAATGAAGAAGAAGAGAAGAAGAGAAGAAAAGAAGAAAAGAAGAAAAGAAGAAGAGAAGAAGAGAAGAGCGGGAGCCTCCCCCCCATGCCATGGGTGCGGAGCGGCCCGAGGAGAAGAAGACAGAAGACGCCGCGGAGGAGATGCTGGACGAGAACGCCGGAGGAAGAACCAGAAGAACCAGAAGAGCCAGAAGAACCAGAAGATGAAGCAAGATAGAAGAAAGAAGAAGCATTTAAATAAAGGAATTGTCAAAAACTGTCTCTTGTCATTTTTAACATTTTTGACACTTTATTCGTGAAATGGTAGGGGTACTTATGTACCCCCTTACCATTTCACACAGGGGGGGGGGCCGGGATCTGGGGGTCACCTTGTTAAAGGGGGCTTCCAGATTCCGATAAGCCCCCCGCCCGCAGACCCCCACAACCACCGGCCAGGGTTGTGGGGATGAGGCCCTTGTCCTCATCAACATGGGGACAAGGTGTTTTGGGGGGCTACCCCAAAGCACCCTCCCAATGTTGAGGGCATGTGGCCTGGTACGGTTCAGGAGGGAGGGGGGCCGCACTCTTGTCCCCCCCTCTTTTCCTGCGGCCTGCCAGGTTGCGTGCTCGGATAAGGGTCTGGTATGGATTTTTGGGGGGACCCCACGCCGTTTTTTTTTTTTTTTGGCGCGGGGTTCCCCTTAAAATCCATACCAGACCTGAAGGGTCTGGTATGGAATTTAGGGGGAACCCCACGTCATTTTTTTTTTTAAATTTTGGCCGGGGTTCCCCTTAATATCCATACCAGACCTGAAGGGCCTGGTATGGAATTTAGGGGGACCCCCACGTCATTTTTTTTTTTAAATTTTGGTTCGGGGTTCCCCTTTGGGGAATTCCCATGCCGTTTTTATCAATGAACTTCTATGTGTATTGTCGGCAATGCAATAGCCGCGGGTAGTTTTAAATGAGTTTTTTCCTTCAAAATGTCATTTTGCTGTCAGACTGTTCTAAACACAGGAAACATGCGCCCCTTTACAGGCACACTATAGACACCCCCCAGGTACGAAATTTAAAGGGATATTACACTTTTATTGATTGACTTTAAGTATTATTAAAATCACTGCTCCTGAAAAAACGGCCGTTTTTAAAACTTTTTTTTGCATTGATCCATGTCCCCTGGGGCAGGACCCAGGTCCCCAAACACTTTTTATGACAATAACTTGAATATTAGCCTTTAAAATTAGCACTTTTGATTTCTCCCATAGACTTTTAAAGGGTGTTCCGCGGCATTCGAATTTGCCGCGAACACCCCAAATTGTTCGCTGTTCGGTGAACTTGCGAACAGCCAATGTTCGAGTCGAACATGAGTTCGACTCGAACTCGAAGCTCATCCCTAGTCCTGAGCTGTCTATCCTATGTGAAGAAGCTGGACAACTGAGAAGATCCCAGGGGAGGACCCGTCACGGAAGGATCATGCAGAGTGCTGGTCTGGAGAGGGGCCTGGTGACTCAGTTGGAGGACGTATCCTAAAGTAATCCTACCGCATGGCGCTGCCGGGTTGGCTTAAAGGTCCTGGTGCTGTGTTCGTTGTTCATGGAGAACAAATACATCCTGTGGCAGAAGATCGTATAGGTTTTGTTTCAATCAAGTCTGTGGCAGAGACTTTTGTTTGTGCTACGTACTGGCTGCTAGGTTAGTGAGAGAAACCTATCCAGGCAGGCAAAGATTCAACTCTACAGAGAGAGTATATTCAGCTACAAGTTTCAATCCCTAATGCTACACAAAGAACATTAAGAAAAGGTATTTACATTTATTAAACCATTGGAAAAATACTCAAGTGTCCGGTGCCTACAGTGTATATGGTAAACTCAACGGGACCCTAGACCCGGTTCCGGTCAAATAGAGGTAAAGAAGGTGATGGTAACAGCCCGCTTAAGCCAGCAGCTCCACGGAGAGTTATTGCTACACATGTAACTTGATCCAGCAGCTGCAGCCTCTCTCTCCCCCCTAGTGACAGTAAGCAGGGGTATTTTCCCACTGCCCACTGTCACTATTTGAAAAAAACACTGCTGTGCTGGGCTCTGCCCACCTGGTTGCATCATCCCATCACAGTTTCCTGTGAATGACTTGAAATACAAGTTCCATCAGCCTGTGCGGCTTATGGCTTGAAGTTCTGAATGGACTGCAAGGTTACTAATGAACAGCCTTATAGTTTATTTACAAGCCCTGAAGATTATAAACAGACAGCCCATATGAACGTACGGGCTGAAAGCTGCAGGGCTGGTTTGCAGGAGTGTTGCATTGCACCTCTGATCCACTGATTAGAGGTGCAATACTTTCCAGGCTCATTTTTTTTCCTGCAAAAATATGTGCATTTATTATTTTTTCCCCAAAAGGTGAGCTTATTCTTTAAAGCGTCACCTATTGAAAATATATGTTAACAAATGTTGTCATCATGTCACGAGCGTAATTTTAAGACTTGACATGTTGGCTATCTATTTACTCAATGCAACCTCCCACCTTTATTTTTTGCTAAAATGTTTATGTGCCCTATAATTAACTTTAATGTATCTTTTTACTGAAATTTTGTGTTTCATGAACCATTTTGCCAATATCATGTGACTTAAAAAATTGTAAGTACCACTATTTTATTATCTAGAGTGTCTGATTTCAGAAAATATATAATGTTGAGGGGATTTATTTTATCTTCAGGCCTAAAAAAAATTGTTTAACCGCTGCAGCCCCAGAAGATTTTACCCACTTCCTGACCAGAGCACTTTTTGCGATTCGACACTGCGTCGATTTAACTGACAATTACACGGTCGTGCTACATTGCACCCAAACAAAATTGAAGTCCTTTTTTCCCCACAAATAGAGCTTTCTTTTGGTGGTATTTGATCGCTTCTGCGGTTTTTATTTTTTGCGCTATATACAAAAAAAGAGCGTCAATTTTGAAAAAAAATGCATTATTTTTTACTTTTTGCTATAATAAATATCCCCCAGAAATATATAAAATAAAACTATTTCTTTCCTCAGTTTAGGCCAATATGTATTCTTCTACAAATTTTTGGTAAAAAAATTGCAATAAGCGTATATTGATTGGTTTGCACAAAAGTTATAGTGTCTACAAAATAGTTGATAGTTTTATGGCATTTTTATTTTTAATTTTTTTTTATTAGTAATGGTGGCAATCTGTGATTTTTATCAGGCCTGCGACATTATGGCGGACACATCGAACAATTCTGACACTATTTTGGGACCATTGCCATTTATACAGCGATCAGTGCTATAAAAATACACTGATTAGTGTGTAAATAACACTGGCAGTGAAGAGGATAACCACTAGGGGGCGATGAAGGGGTTAAGTGTGTCCTAGGGAGTGATTCTAACTGTGTGGGGGATGGGCTTCAAGTCACATGACAGCGATCACCGTTGTCGATGACAGGGAGCAGTGGCTTCTGTCATGATACTAACCAGAACGGGGAATTGCCATGTTTACATAGGCACTTCCCCATTCTGAGGCTCTGTGACACGGTGCCTGGGAGACCGGCAGGCACGGTCACACTGTACACGGTGGGCGCGCACGCCTGCTATCCCTGGCTCTTAAAGGGGACATACAGGTACACCCATTTGCCCACCGCTGCCATTGTGTCGGCGTATATTGGCGTGCAGCGGTCGGGAAGTGGTTAAACATGTGTGCAAAAATTACAAAAACAGCTCTTGCAGGAAAAGTGTCAATGTTGATATATGTATATTAATATAAGTTATGATATTTGTGAGCTAAAAATGTGTATGCTGCACGTATCATGCAATCTAAATGAGTAAATGATGAAGAAATATTTGGATAAAGAGTGGATTCATACCATAGAAGATCTCTATGCTAAGGAAAAAACCATGGCAATCCACCCCAAACTCACTCATCATTGTCTTTATGGACCTTGCTTTGTGCAATGGTCTAAATCATTTGGTGGAAGGGGATTATGGTGTGGGGTTGTTTTTCAGGGGTTGGGCTTGGCCCCTTAGTTCCAGTGAAGGGAACTCTTAAGCCACGTACACACGAGTGGAATGTCCGACAGAAAAAGTCAGATGAAAGCTTTTCATCGTCTATTCCGATCGTGTGTATGCCTCATCAGAGGAAATGGAACATGTTCTAAATATTTCCAATGGAACCAATTCCTATCAGGAAAACCACTCGTCTGTTTGCTGTTCCGACGGACCAAAACTGACGCATGCTCTGAAGCAAGTACGAGATGGAAGCTATTGGCTACTGGCTATTAAACTTCCTTTTTCTAGTCCCGTCGTACGTGTTGTACGTCACCTCGTTCTGGATGGTCAGGCTTTGGTGTGACTGTATGTATGCAAGACCGCTTGAGCGGAATTCCATCGGAGTTCCGCCGGAGAAACCTTCGGAGTTTATTCCAACAGCAAAACCGGTCGTGTGTACGCGGCATTAAGGCATCAGCGTACCAAGATATTTTGGACAATTTCATGCTCCCAACTTTGTGGGAACAGTTTGGGTATGGCTCCTTCCTGTTCTAACATGACTGCATACCAGTGCACAAAGCAAGGTCCATAAAGACATGGATGAGTAAGGTTGGGGTGGAGGAACTTGACTGATCTGCACAGAGTCTTGATCTCTACCCGATAGAATACCTTTGGGATTAATTTGAGCGGAGACTGAGAACCAGGCCTTCTCGTTCAACATCAGTACTTGACCTCACAAATGCCCTTCTGGAAGAATGGTCAAACATTCCCATAGACACGCTCCTAAACCTTGTGAATAGCCTTCCCTTAGTTCCTATGGACTAATGCCCCGTACACACGGTCGGACTTTGTTCGGACATTCCGACAACAAAATCCTAGGATTTTTTCCGACGGATGTTGGCTCAAACTTGTCTTGCATACACACGGTCACACAAAGTTGACGGAAAATCCAATCGTTCTGAACGCGGTGACGTAAAACACGTACGTCGGGACTATAAACGGGGCAGTGGCCAATAGCTTTCATCTCTTTATTTATTCTGAGCATGCGTGGCACTTTGTCCGTCGGATTTGTGTACACACGATCGGAATTTCCGACAACGGATTTTGTTGTCGGAAAATTTTATAGCCTGCTCTCAAACTTTGTGTGTCGGAAAATCCGATGGAAAATGTGTGATGGAGCCCACACACGGTCGGAATTTCCGACAACAAGGTCCTATCACACATTTTCCGTCGGAAAATCCGACCGTGTGTACGGGGCATAAGACTGTAATGCCATTAAAGTTCATGTGTGTGTAAAAGCAGGCGTCACAATACTTTTGGCAATATAATATATTTGTACATTTCACATGAGACTCTCTGCACTAGATATACCATTCTGACCACTACAATAATTATTATAGTGTATATCGTTATAAGCTAATAATATGGAATACTAGAGAATTTGTCTCGACTAGATGGTCGAGACAACAACACGCAACAGTTATTGCATACAGATGCCTATGTATTTTTATTTTTAGTTTGTATTGATATTCTGCTGCATAACAATTGTATAGTCTTGTGCTTTTCCGATAGTTACTGCTCTTCAGTTCGTGCTTGTGGGTACATATCTGGTTTTCAGTGCGTGTAGTCAATTTACATCTGGTTTTCAGTGCAGGTTGTTATAGTACGTATTTGATTTTGCAGTGCGTTCTTGTCCGCTCATTTCTGATTTTTAGCTCACTCTTCTCAGGCCTTTTTTCAGTGCGTTCTTTAGTTCGTTCTGACTAGCCAACCATTTTGAAGCCATGTTGCGGGTACGTACTCATCGTAGAGTTCGTGCTGTGCAGGGGCTTGGTGTTGAGGTTCTTACTTTGACCCAAGCCCAGTCCATGAATAGGGCTGGGAGGAGTTCATGGACGAAGAATTGGTTACTCCAGCGTGACCAATTCTCTCATATGCCTTTGTTGCGGGAGATCCATGAGAATAATCCTGATGATTTCAGGAATTATCTCTGGATGACGGACCCCGTTTTTCACCGTCTGTAGGCTTTGCTGTCCCCCTATATTACAAAGCAGGACACCTGCATGCGGCAAGCCATCACTCTGGAACAAAGGCTAGTCTCCACGTTGCGGTACTTGGCGACAGGGAGAAGTCTGCAGGACATCAAGTTCATTATTCCAGAGACCTGTTCTGCCATCATTTAGGTCCTGCAGAAGAACTATATTAGGGTAAGTTTTATTCTTTAACATCACATTCTATGTATGTTTGCTAATGTATTGTATTTCTTTCATCATTCCCTAATTACCATGATTGTAATATGCTGTGACTGTCCCCTTTGTTCTCATGCATGCTTGAATTTTTTAAACTTCCTTTTTTGTCCTTCATGGATATTTGCCTTCACTAACCTCCCCAGCATGGTATCCTGGGCCCATACACACCTAGCCTAGTCACTTAACAATGTATTTTGTCAGCTCCATAGTAGTGCTTTACCCTAAACACCCCCTAAAATGTGTACAAATGTTATTTGTGTCCTTAAATTCATGCAGAGTGCCAGAGGCTTTTTCCAAAATTATTTGGAACCCTCCCCCCCCAACTGCTAAGTCAACCGATACCAATCCTCTATCTGCTGACTTTGCCAAACCCATGCACACTATACCTACCTCTTTTGTGGTCAGATTTCTGTATGAATTCCCCCAAGCATGTAGTGAAAGGGCCTGCCAGAATACTTTCAAATGATACTGTTTAACGTTTTCTTCTTCTATTATCTTGATAGGTAATTGTAGAATGTAAAAAATGTGCTTCAATTTGGACAGTGTGTATTCATATTTTTGTATTATGACACGTCTTACCTGTCCAGTGGGCTGCCAATAGTGTAAGTAAGGAGGGGCTGGCCAAAGTAAAACACATTATTTATGCATTCAGCTCTCAATGAAGTGGAGAGGGTTACCTGTCCAAAACATACCCCCCCCTCAATTTTTTACAATGGGCCATCAGAGAGGGTGAGAAATCCGATAAATGGACCTTATATTTTTGTCTTAAGATTTCCTTCAACGCCACAGGAATGGCAGACTTTGGCTTCCCAATTTGCCCAGTGGTGGGACTTTCCCAACTGCGGAGGGGCAATTGATGGGAAACACGTCCATATCGTGCCACCCCCCAACTCAGGGTCATAATATTATAATTACAAGGGGTTTAATAGCATTGTGATGTTGGTGGTGGTGTCGTCGACATATGATTTTCTCTATGTGGACGTGGGGCAGAATGTCCGGATGCCGGATGGTGGAGTCATCGCCCAGACCGAGTTCTAAGGACAGCTCCAGAGTGGTGGCTTGGGATTGCCACCTCCGGAAGACAATGTGGCTGGTCTTCCATTCGTCTTTGTCGCTGATGAAGCGTTTGGGCTGGGCGATCACCTGATGCGGCCATTCCCGATGAGGATCCTCACCCCGGACCAGAGCCAGAAGAGTGGTGGAGAATGCTTTCGGGATAATGGCCAGCTGGTTCCACCTATTCCTTACGCCAATCAACATGGCAGAATACATATAATCCTTGCATGCGGCATTCTCCACAACTATTTAAGGAGGAATTCAATGAACTATGTTGCCTCAGTTGGGCCTGAGGCTGGACTTAACGAACAAACCCTGACAGCGCTTGAAGCTGGCCCTCTTGGCTTGTCCCCCCAAAGTGCCCGCGAGGTCCGTATCAAATATATGGAGTACTTTGCGGGTAGGGGGGCCATTAATATGCCAGCAAATCTTTCATAAACATTTTAAAACTAAATTTTTTTATTTAAACTGAAATAAGTTTTCCTTTGATTTACTGCTTGTTTTTCTTTTAGCTGTCTCCTAGGTTATCCAATGGGCTTTTCTTTTTGGCCATTTTCTTCAACAGTGCAAATGTAATTTATTTGATACATGAGGTGACAATCTCTTCTTCAGCTAACTATTATGTTGTGGGTCTGCTACACACACACACCTTGTTTTTGTTGTTAATGTATGTAATGCATTAATGATAAAAATATTCATCAGTTTCAGCACCATGAATTCATTTTTGTGAGTCACGAAAATGGCCTGATTGTGGAAAATGTTAAAGCACTGTGGGACTTATTTACTAAAGGCAAATCCACATTGCACTAAAAGCGCACTTGCCTTTAGTAAATAACCCCCATTGTCACTGTAAACAACAACTTACTGAAAAAAATGCTATTTAGCATTGAATGAAGAAGCCACACATTGTTGCTTAGAAACATTTTTACTCTGTGCACATTCACATGTGCGTTAGAAAACCAACATATTTTTGAAATAACATTTTGGTGTTTGACATTACAAAATAGCCTTTTTTGTGGTAAACAGGCATGTTTAAAACCATAAAACAATACACAATTCAGAAACTTACAAAGTTCAACTTTGATAAATTGAAGGCAATATCAGACATTAGTTAGTATGTCCAAACTGTGTTGATCTTGCCTTCATCAGATGTGGTGATGTCACCCCTGTGAAAGCCAAATTTTGAAGATGCACACAAATTGGGAGACAAAATGGGGATTTCCCTCCTGATCCCATACCTAATGTCAACATGTGCTAGCTCCCATCATGGGGGATCAATGGACATGTTTCGGGGGTGAAACCCCTTCCTCTCAGCTACTTGAGTTGCGAAGAAGGGGTTGCACCCACAAAGTGTGTACATTGATATTGCGTGATGGCAGATAGGACATGTTGACACACTGTGCATCTTCAAAATTTGGCTTTCAATATACTTCCAAAAAAATTTAAAAAATATTCAAAATAACAACAAATTGAAGAATTTAGGTGTGTTTTATATTCTGCCTAAAACTTCAATTATGTTTTTTAGTCTTTTTTCAACATCATTGATGTCTTCCTTGATCTTCTGTAAGTCAAGATTGCACACCATGATCTCCCCGATGAGGATCTGTGCACTTGCACTTGTGAAATGAGTTTCTTCTTCCACAACATCCACATCACTTAAATTTCAAAAGCACAACATGTATTATAAATATGCAGGCATCCATCTATTACCTGACACTGTGGTCTCAGACACTCACCTGTTGTGGTCACTATTTCGCCCACTTCTTAAACCTCTCCTTCCTCAACATCTTCTGGTTGTGGTGTGGTTGTGGTGTGGGATCCCTGGTGTGCTCAGATGTCCCGAGTCTTTTCTCCCCTATGTGAATCAAAATAAGGTATACTTAGCACACAGATATTTGAGGCGAGAAATAGTAATATGAAATATTGCTTGGAAGTGTTGTACAATTGTCTTTCTTAGCAGAGTTCCAAGCTGAAGACATTATTTATTTCCCTTTATAAAGTTGGAATACTTTTTTGTACAATTTTCAAACCTGGAGACACCCCTAGTATCCATTGAAGCACCTGTGTGGGACACCCTAAAAAGGGTGTTCTGGTGTCCCACACTAGTGCTCCTGCGTCCAGATGTGTAAACAGCTGCTGAGTGTCCTCTCCTTACACTGAATCAAGTTTTCATTTCATTCTAGTACAAACCCATCTAGACAACAATGTCATAAACGTCTTTTAATACAAATAGGCCTGAACAAATGTAGTTAACCTGGATCTGCCAAAAACATTGTATTAGTGGGCGAATGAACGATGTTTACTACGAACGATTACTGTGCCCACAAACCTGAAAGTTGCCGTTTTAAACTGTACAACAGTAAATAAAAGCACATGGAGCAGCATGCAAGTAATAATAATAATAGGAACACACGACAATGACTTACTTTTTTGAAGAACTCTCTTGATCTTTCTGTACTGATCCTGCTCCCTCAATTTCAGGTCTGACCAGAGTTTCCTCAATTGATCCTTGGATCGTCGTACCCCAAAATTCCTGTGCAGACTTTTTACAACTTTAACCATGATCTTGGCCTTTCTGACATTTGGGTTTGGGTAAGGTCCATGCTTCCCATCATTGTCGGCCCTCTTCAAGATGTCCACCATCTCCACCATCTCTATAAAGGACATATTTGAGGCCTTAAATCTCCTCCGGGATTGGGACGTTCGTAGCTCCAGCCTTTCATCATTGCTGCTGCTGTCTGCATGCACTTTCTCCGCCATGTGCTCTCCCATTGCGCCGAAAGACAAGGGGCGGGGAATAGACTAGAAAGAACGTCAAGGGCAGGCAGAGTTTCACACATGTGCAGTGTATATAAAGCGTAACACCCATGTGTCGTACATACGATCTGTGAGTGGAGGAAGGAGTAGCGGAAGCTCTGAATGTAACAACAAAGGTACAATTTGCACTTGGTGCATCAGTGGCCTATACTGCTTAGAGATTGAGGCCTATATTGGGACAAGATTAGGAGAGTTTAGCCTGACATTAGGGTTTGTCTTGTGTTGTGTCTTGCAGAGAAAATGGATGGCTTCAATGATCTAACTTCCTCCCCCTATTCATAGACAAGTACAGGGAGTTGCCCTGTCTGTGGCAGGTGAAACATCCACATTATAATCATAAACAAAAGAGGCAGGCAGTGGTGTAGAAACTGCTTGAGTTGGTGAAGCCGCAGATCCCCATGGCAATCATCTCCTATTTGAAGGCAAAAATTGGTGGGCTGAGGAGCACTTATAATAGGGAGCACAATAAGGTCGAGGATTCCATGACATCAGGAGCAGCAGCAGATGCCATTTATGTCCCCAGGCTGTGGTACTATGACAGACTGCGTTTTCTGTCACACCAGACTGAAGTCAGGCAATCACTCTCAACCCTTCCTTCCACTCTTCCTTCCACACTTCCTTCCACCCCAGCTGAGGCTTCCGACGTCCAACCTGGGCCTTCTAGCCATGAAGAAGTGGAGGAGCCCAACTTGAGCCAGGTATAGCATTGTTCTACATATGTCTTATATTTCTTGTTGTAAAATTAATGATGTTAACTAGATATTATTGATCACTAATTGCTAATGTTTGGGACAAGAATGAAAAATGCTGGGGTCAGAATGATAGTCTTTTCTATTTGTTAACATTCAATTTGCAACAGTCATGAGCTGAAAATTGTGTGTGATTGATGAATAAAAAACTAAAACTATGTCCCTTTATCATACACAGGAAAGCCTCAGCCAGGAGGAGGGCGTGGAATGTGGCAGCCAGGAGGAGGCTGTGGAATGTGGCAGCCAGGAGGTGACGGGGGAAAGTGGCAGTCAGGAGGTGGTGGGGGTAAGTGGCAGCCAGGAGGTGGCCGGGCCCAGTAGCCTGATTGAATCCCAGGTCCCTCCCCTCCGCCTTCCAACCAAAAGGCCCAGGAAGGGGAGTAACGTGGAGGAGGCAGCGTTTGGGCTGATTCGGGAAGATAATGCTGCCCTCAGAACTACCCCCACTCTTCAAGAGGCCTTTGCCTCTATGGCTGCATGCAAAATGCAGGAAATGGAGGAGGGCCAACGTCTTATCTGTGAGGAAATTATGTATCTGTCCCTAAATAAAGGGTTGAGGGGCCAACTCACAACCAAAACCCACCTGTGTGAGTTCGACCATCCTCCTCCACCTCCTGCCACAACTCCAAAACCACAGCCTGGAAGCAGGCCTGGAAGGAAGAGTGGAAGGAAGACAAGAGTGTGATGGCATGGGTTCAGTCTGGTCTGACAAAAGATGCAGGCTGTTGTATGATCACAGCCTGGGGACATATAAGTCATCTGCTGCTGTTCCTGATCTCTCGTAGTCTGGGACCGGATTGTGCTCACTATTATATGGACTCCTCATGCTACTAATTTTGGCTGTAAAATAGTTGATGTGTGCCCTGGGGTACAAAGGCTTTGCCAATTTCACAAGTTTCTCCAGCGTTGCCTTCCTCTTTATTTTATTATGACCCATAATAAATGGCTATTTTGGATTCACAAATACTTGTCTATGTGTTTTACTTCAAAAAGGACAGTTTGTTTGTGAGTAGGCAGGTACATTTCCTAAATACAATGTCAAATTAACAAGGGACACCAACACCAACCAACCTCCTTGAGGTTAAAAAAATACAAGATAATAATGGTGTTGTGGGAACTTGACACACAAAACGAAAAACAATATTATGGAGAACACTAGAATTTTTTTTTTAAAAAAGCAGGAGATTTTGATAAAAAAAGAACACTATAAACAAAAATTAAAAACATTATTATGGAGATCTGACGAAAAAAAAAAAAAATATTCAGGAGATCACAAGAAATAAAGAAATAATTTTTTCAGAACTCCAAGCATTCTAAAGAAGAAGAGAATGCGCTGCATTAAAAGATTTAAAAATTTTCGCCGTGACGAATGTGCTATCTCCATTACGAATGCTAGTTTTACCAGACCGAGCGCTTCTGTCTCGTAATTGATTCAGAGCATGCGTAAAACTTTGTGCGTCGGAATTGTGTACACACGATCGGAATTTCCGAGAACGGATTTTGTTGTCAGAAAATTCGAGATCTAGATCTCTAATTTTGTTTGTCGGAAATTCCGATGAAAAAAGTCCGATGGAGCCTACACACGGTCGGAATTTCTGACAACAAGCTTACATCGAACATTTGTTGTTGGAAAATCCGACCATGTGTACGCGGCATAACAGTGATCTAGTGTTGTATGGAGAGACGGGATAGTGCTCTAGTAGCTCTGCCTGAGCTGCCATACAGCCAAAAAGTTCTGTGATATCACATCTGATGATATCACTTCCTTTAAATGTAAACACAATACAAGAGTGCTGTGTCTACTTTTAATTCTACAGACCTTTCATATGGAGTTGTCTGTAGAATTATCAGAATGCCGGCAGCTAAACATTTCAACTCTTTAGATTACATAAAAAGTCTGAATGTATTTCTAAATGCACAGAAAATCACTGAATATGAACATGTATGTTCTGCTCTTCATGTTTAAATTTGGATAGAATGGGAGGGAGTTGAACCCTTTCTTTGGCTTTGTTACAAACATTTTTCCACACTTAGATCTGAATGCATGGCTGCTTGTGTGGAACAGTTCCAAGTGTCCTTTATAATGGCACATCACAATGTGATGGGAAGAACTTTATTAAAATGTCAAACGTTAAATTTAATTTAATTATATTCACTGCAGAAGCAATGTAATGTGGTTGTTTGTGTCACAACATACGGCACTGAAAAGAAGTACTGCATGCAGTACTTTTTTTCAATGCATACCACCACAACACAGTAGTGTGAACTTGCATTGGAACTGCACTGGACAGGGCTATGTAGAACAGCCCAATGCAAATGGTGTGAATGTTTACTGTCTGCAAACAATGGTTTCATCAATGAGGGTGAATTTCTAACAGCAATACAGATAGAAATTACTATTTTTTTAAGTAGAATAAAAAAAAAGTTAGAACCTCGGTCAGTTTTGTTTTTGCTAGACATATGCTTTATTATTTATAAGACCTAACACTGTAGGTTGTTGATCCAGGGAATATATGATTGCCTTTTGCTGCATACACACGGCCTGACTTCCCGACAGAAAAAGTCCGATGGGAGTTTTCGGTCGGACATTCCGACCATGTGTATGCCCCATCTGACTTTTTCTGTCGGCATTTCCGACGGACTCAGATATAGAACATGTTCTAAATCTTTCTGTCGGAAATGCCGACGGAGTTTAGCCCATTGACAAGTCCGACCGTGTGTAAGCGGCATAAGGAGAACAGCAAGACATTTTTCCTTGTTGGAGCAAATGGGGCCATGTCTTATAAGAGTTTTTGCCCTCCTCTGGATCATTTGCAAGTTTAATTTATGAGGCAGTGATGCATATTTTTATTTTAATAATTTTTTCTCTTTTGATTGAAGTCAGTGGACTTCAGTGAGTGCCTTTCACCATGTAATCTGCATTTCCTATTTGACAGCTGGCAGTAGTAAGGATGCTAACTTTGTGACCTAACTGTAACTAACAGTTTTGGTCACCAGTAACCATTAGAGACCACTTTTATTGGTTCCTGATTATGTGATCACTATGTCAGCTACTAAGGAAAAAAGCTTACAGCCTGCAGATGCCATTGCAGCCTGGAGATAGCTTTGTACTTCTCTTTGATACTGTAATTGTTAAATACTCTTATGCCCTGTACACACGATAGGATTTTCCAATGGAAAATATGTGATAGGACCTTGTTGTCGGAAATTCCGACCGTGTGTAGGCTCCATCACACATTTTCCATAGGAATTTCCGACACACAAAGTTTGAGAGCTTGCTATGAAATTTTCCAACAACAAAATCCGTTGTCGGAAATTCCGATCGTGTGTACACAAATCCGACGTACAAAGTGCCATGCATGCTCAGAATAAATTAAGAAATGAAAGCTATTGGCTACTGCCCCATTTATAGTCCCGACGTACATGTTTTACGTCACCATGTTCAGAACGATCGGATTTTTATGCAAGATACAGTAAGTTTGAGCCAACATCCGTCGAAAAAAATCCATAGATTTTGTTGTCGGAATGTCCGATCGTGTGTACAGGGCATAACAGTTCTAAAAATAGTAAACAAATGCATTTAATACATTGATGTAAACATTTGAAAAAAAAAAATATATATTTATATATATATGTATATATATATATATATATATATATATATATATATATATATATATATATATATATATTTTTTTTTTTGTACATTTGTTAGCCTATAATTGAAAATAAAATCTTATTTTTACTAAAACAGTGTACCAAATACAAGCTTTAAATGTTCTTAAAAAAGTGAAAATTATTAAGGTAGGTAAATTAGTCATAAAATCATCGCCAAGTTATCCATTGCATTCTTATGCTGCTAATTTTGGCTTAGGCATCTAGGCTTTACATGCAATAAAGTGTAGTGTGTACAGCTTGTCCACGCTTGCTGGTGGGGAAGCTTTTTTATAGATTTTTAGAGACTTTTAATAAAGCTATTTTTAAGTACTACACTATGGGAGCCCTTCTTTGCCTCATCGAGCGGAGCCACCTGCGGGAGACTGACAGACCCACAGATGGGACACGGAGAGAGTGGAGGAGGATTTCCATTTACGGTTACCCACATATGCCCATTACCCCTGCAGGGGTTCCTTCTATTGGTGAGTGGGGACCTGATTTGGGGAGCACTACCAGTCACCTTCTGCTGCTGAGCACTGAAGTCACTTAAAGAACTACAACTGACCACTACTTTTTTGCAATATATACATGTTTGCACTACTTGTTCACATTGTGGGATTGGTTCTCTTGGAATATATATATATATATATATATATATATATATATATATATATATATATATATATATATATATATATGCATATGGATTTATGGACTTTAATTTAGGGCTGGCTTCCTTCAGTCTCTGTTGTGATTTATATAATAATATTTTTACTTATGGTATACACTTATATTAATTGGATGGGATGTGTAGGTAAAGTCTGAGTGATCACGCAGAGTATTTCCTTCATATGTGGTGTATATCTACTGTATTTGCTATATCAGACCTGTACTAGGTTACGGTCACACCCATCCCTGGATGACACACTTACACTTACTCATTTTGGGATAGCACATTAATGTGGAGTTGTTCATTTTAGTCATTTTTTCGTTACACGATTTTGCACATTACATACATTTTCCCTTCTTTCTTCTTTTTTTTTCTGATCACATACCCTCCTGGTACCCACTTTTTGAGGGTAGCGCCAACCACCCCATTTCTACATTTCTATTCATCTTAAGTTCCCTTGGGAACCTACAAGGGGGGGCTGCAACCCGTATTGTCCTGAGCGCGGAGCCTACCATTTATTTATCTAGGCTTTAAAGGCTCTTGGGCAAAGCTTAAAATACATTTGTAAACTATGTTATAATTTTGTATAAATCCAATTATCTCTCTAATTGTATTTATTTATTTTCACATAAATTTGGGATATAATAACATATGAGCATAGTGGCTGTATCTGAGGTAAATAGCCTAAATACTGTTGAAAATATAATTTGATATAATAAACGTAGGACTAGCAAATATCAAACACATGACATCTTGCAATCTTTGTTGTGGTTTGTTATTTCCAGTGTAGACATTTACACAATTAGTCTTGTTGTAGTTCAAATAACTATTTAACTCACATTTCCCCCATGGGAATTTATCTTACAGTTTGGTCATTATGCTATCGGTATAGCTTGGATGCATGCCTTCTTTCCTAATACAGTAATGCTGCAGAGTAATGATTACTGATACCTGCAATAAATCTGTGAATTAATGGTCCAGTAAAATAAATTGTTTTTAAAATACATATTTAATTAAATGAGCACAATCAATAACAAGTAGGATAATGAGAATGATAATGGCAAATCACTGGACTAAACAAACAATGTAACCATCAAATAGATTAAGATGTAGATCATTTACCAAATGACCTGCTTTAAAATTGTCATGCATACTAGCAGCCTGTATCTTTATTTAATCATGAACAAATCAGTATAACTGTACTGTAAAGGTACTATAACATGTTTACAGTCATATTAGGGAACAAGAAACCAAAAATGTAGGTATTGTTGATATCAACATAAGGGCCATCAAACCCAATATACACATTCTTTGTTGAAAATAAAATAAAATGTCAGATTTTAAGTAGATTCAAGCGATTAGATCAGCAGAATTTATCAATTAATCAATTACTATGCAGTGAAAAGTGACTTACTTGGCTTGATATAGTTTAAATTGTTTGCTGTGTAAGGGCCTCACTTTGGGGGCACACACTGCAATTACATTCACTGTATAACATCATTGAGCTGCCTAGGAAAGTGATCACTACTACTACAAAAGAATCTGGAGTAATGCATTTTTTTTGTTGTCTTGGCACTGAGTGGCATTGGTAAAGTTTTCTGAACCATCAGATCAAAGCTAAAGCCCCGTACACACAAGCAGAATGTCGGAAGACATTTGCTGGCTCAAAAAAAAAATGGCTGACATTTTGCCCGTGTGTATGTCGGACATGCATACTGGAAAACCAGCAGCTGATCGACTCCTGATCAGCGCTCTCAGCCAATGTCTGAGAGTGCTGATCGGAGTGTTCTGGCGGGGCGATCCCCCTGTCAGAACACAACAGCTCTGCAGGGAAGATCACTGAACAAACCTAGCATTAAGCTTACAGTTTTTTTTTTGTGCAGCCCGCTGGATTGCACAAAAAAAATTGTAGTGTGTACCCGGCATTAGGACATGGATAAACGGTGTTTGGTTAGTGATCATCTCCTGAGTAATATTAACCACTTCAGCCCTGGAATATTTGTCTGCTCCATTAACCAGACCATTTTTTGCGATACGGCACTGCATCACTTGACAATTGACAACTTGACAACTGATAATTGCGTGGCCGTGCGACGCTGTACCCGAACAAAATTGACGTCCTTTTTTCCCCACAAATATAGCTTTCTTTTCCTTGGTTCTTGCTCTGTCATGAGCGATCGCAGGTGCCCGGCAGTCATTGCACCTGCCGAGCACTCACATCGGCTCTGGGGACACGCTGCGGGCACGCGCACATGCCTCCTACAGCATCTTAAAGGGCCGATGTAAAGCTAAGATGGCTCGTCCAGGAGAGCCATTCTGCCGCAGTATAACTGTGGCAGCCGGTTAAAGTGATTGTAAAACTTATTTATTTAACATATTTTTTCTCTTATAACAAACATGTTATACTTACCTGCCCTGTCCAAGGGTTTTGATCCTCCTTTTCTGGGGTCCCCCGATGGCGTTCCAGGCTCCTCCTCTTCTCAAGTTCCCCCATGGGGAGCCACTTTCCATGGGGGCACTCATGCAGGTGTGCTCCCGAGCCCTGCTGCTGCATTCATTGACACAGACAGCAGGACTTGGCTCTGCCCCCGCCTCCCGTGTCACTGGATTTGATTGACAGCAGCAGCTGCCAATGGCTCCTGCTGCTATCAATCTATCCAATGAGGACCCGAGACAGCGGTTGGAGCTGCTGTGCATGTCCCCATCTCTGGAAGGATCGGACTCAGGTAAGAAAAAGGGAGGCTCTAGGGGGCTGCTGCAGCACTAAAGGTTTTTCCCCTTAATGCATATAATGCATTAACGTTAAAAACTGTGGGGGTTTACAACTCCTTTAAATTATGCAGTGCCATTTTGCAAAAATGAAGTAAGTCTGGTCCAGAGGGGCCTGTGATGAGTGGACAGGCCTTAGTATAAATTAGGCAGGACATAGATGCCAATGACATTTTGATACCCCTTCATATTGCCATAGGCTGAAAAAACATCTGGAGGAATGTGACAGAAAAATGTGCATGATTCTTTTTTTCTATGACCATGTTTTCTATTCAGCCTGTGCACTCTCTGTTTTGCACAAAGGGCTTTTATTCTTTATCCGATTTATACTGTGCACTGTGTCTCTGTCCTGTCCTCATTTTGCAAGAAAGAAATTATTATGAAAATACATAAATGAACACCTGTGTAATGTGGACAAACCATAAAAAATAGCCAGTGTGAATATATGTAGGAGAAGAGCTCTGGAGGTAAATGAACCGATGCCCATAAATTCCCAAATAGGGGAAGAAGTTCCACAAAACTAGGAAAACTGCTTCAAATCCAAGCTATATTTAAATAATATAAAAAAGATCTTTATGTGTACCTCAAATAAACTGCCAAATGTCAATACAAATGCAGGAAAAACCTGAAAAATATATATCTTTAGTCACATGATTGCACCACAAAACCATAACCCATAAATAAAAGCAAGCACTTAAAACAATTATATCTCCTGGCACCAACCAATAAGTAGAATTAAATCTAACAAACAAAAAATGTAAACAATCAAAATTAGACATAAATAATGTAACTAAAAAAACTATATTCTATGGAAACATGCAACATAAGTTATGTTGAATACAGAATTTGAAAAGCCATAAACAAAAAGGACTAATCATGCATTCCTCTACAAAAAACAATGCAAAAATACAATTAAGTAATTTATTGAGATAATGTAATCCTGCTGGAATTTATCAGAGATGGATAATCCCTGGGAGAGATTGAACTGATGATTACTGTGCAGTAGAGCTAGAATCATTTATAGGGCACTCATGGGGTGGAAATTGGACTACAACAGTGAACAAATCAACCAGGCTTGCATGTGCTCAAGTTTGTTTAACTGACACATTTGGCTTTTTGAATATTACAGAAATGAGCCAGTCAGAATAGACTACTGGCATATTAGGCATCACAATATATTCATAGATAATGTGTGTACAAGATATTCTGTGAAAGAACCACACATGAGCATTCCTCATGACACATCACAGGAAGCACCCTCATGGCTTACAGAAAACAGAATTAGAAATAGACTTGAAAAACTTAACACAAACAAGTCACAGGGACCAGATGGCTTGCACCCGAGGGTCCTTAAGTAATTGCCAGACCACTGTTCCTGATTTTTATGAACAGTCTACTGACTGGAATGTTACCAGCTGTTTGGAGAAAAGCCGATGTAGCACCAATATTTAAAAAAGGGCCAAGATACACCCCTGGGAATTACAGACCAGTTTGCCTAACTTCAATAGTATGCAAGCTCTTGGAAGGGATGATAAGGGACTATATACAAGATTTTAGTAATGAAAACAGTATCATTATCAGTAATCAGCATGGCTGCATGAAGAAGTGTTCTTGCCAAACCAATTTATTAACCTTCTATGAAGAGGTGACCTGCCATCTAGATAAAGGAAGGCCCGTAGATGTGGTGTATCTAGATTTTACAAAAGCATTTGATACAGTTCCCCATAAATGTTTACTGTGCAAAGTAAGGTCTGTTGGCATGGACTATAGGGTATGTACATGGATTGAAAACTGTCTACAGGGGCGAGTTCAGAGGATGGTAATAAATGGGGATTACTCGGAATAGTCTGGGGTGGAAAGTGGGGTCCCCCAGGATTCTGTCCTGGGACCTATCCTATTTAATTTATTCATAAATGATCTGGAGGATGGGATAAACAGCTCAATCTCAGTATTTGCGGACGATACAAAGCTAAGCAGGGCAATAACTTCTCCGCAGGATGTGGAAACCTTGCCAGAAGATCTGAACAAATTAAAGGGGTGGGCAACTACATGGCAAATGAGGTTTAATGTAGAAAAATGTAAAATAATGCATTTGGGTGGCAAAAATATGAATGCAATCTACTCACTAGGGGGGAACCTCTGGGGAATCTAAGATGGAAAAGGACCCGGGGTCCTAGTAGATGACAGGCTCAGCAATGGAATGCAATGCTAAGCTGCTGCAAGCAAAGCAAACAGAATATTGGCATGCATTAAAAAGGGGATTAACTCCAGAGATAAAACGATAATTCTCCCACT
This sequence comes from Aquarana catesbeiana, assembly GCF_042186555.1. Classification (NCBI taxonomy): domain Eukaryota; kingdom Metazoa; phylum Chordata; class Amphibia; order Anura; family Ranidae; genus Aquarana; species Aquarana catesbeiana. Next base: position 330,120,971 of record NC_133325.1, read on the forward strand.
CTACAAAAATCTGGTTTCGGCCGCAGAGTATACCATCCAGTTCTAGGCACCAGTTCTCTGGAGGGATGTGCTGGAACTGGAGAGGGTCCAGAGAAGGGCAACAAAGTTGATAAGAGCACTGAACTTGTTCTCTCTGGAGAAGAGACGCTTGAGAGGGGATATGATTTCAATGTACAAATTCCGTACTGGTGACCTCACAATAGGGACAAAAACACAGACCCCCTGTCAGGAGAGCTGCCGATCGGCTCTCCTCTATTCGTGTCTATCAGACGCGAGTGAAGAAAAGCCGATCAATGGCTCTTCCTATTTACATCGTGATCAGCTGTGATTGAACACAGCTGATCACGTGATAAAGAGCCTCTGTCAGAGGATCTTTACTGAGATCAATGTAGCAGTGTGTCAGACTGACACGCCACACCACCGATTGCCGCGATGCGCGCCCCCACAGCACACGCCGGCAGTTATCTTGCTGGACGTCCTATGACGCCCAGTCAGGAGGATAACTGAACCACCGCCCGGATGTCATTTTGCTATAGGCTGGGCGGGAAGTGGTTAAACTGCGTAGAGGGTTCTTTACTGTAAGAGCGGTGAAGATGTGGAATTATCTTGCACAGGCAGTGGTTTCAGCAGGGAGCATCGATAATTTCAAAAAACTATTAGATAAGCACCTGAACGACCACAACATACAGGGATATGCAATGTAATACTGACATAAAATCACACACATAGGTCAGACTTGATGGTGTCTTTTTTTGGCTTCGCCTACTATGTAACTATGTAACTTTGGATATGACAGTCAGGTATTACACCTTCTGCTAAAAATATACTGAATGTTGGGCCAAATGAACCCAAATTAATCAACTAATAGACCCCCATGTGGAGTTGAAGCTGTATGATGGAGCTGTATAATGATAGCTGGCACACAACTTATTGCAGCAGTACTGGAGGAACAAGCATGACTGGCTAAAAAAATTGATGAAACAATATGCAGGTCGCAAAACTAGGAGAGATCCCTTGATGCAAAATGTGGAGGTATTGAATATTATCCAAATATACAAAAGTGGTAGCCCAACAGCCATCCAGACTATTCATACATTTAAAGGCAGGGAATCCAGTCAGGAAAATCATAATAGTCACAATAGGAATATAAATTTAAAAAAAATCTTGAATACAAAAAAATACATAATGAGCCAGAGGATGTAGCTAAGAAAGAATCTGCAAACAATGACATTAAAGAACACTACCTATGGTGCAATAATGAGAATGACCAATGCATTTTAAAATTTTTAACCATAATTATATTAACCAGTTTGCGACCGCTGCAAGACGATGTACGTCGGCAGAATGGCACAGCTGTGCAAAAGGGCGTACCCATACGTCCTTCCGTCATCACAGGCTAGCAGGCGCGTACACGCCGCCGTTGCCATGAGCACGCACGCCGCACACCGTGGGAGCGTGCCCGAAGGTCTCGCGGACTCGATGTCCACCAGTGGCTCGTGATCGTGGTATGGAGAGGCATAATGGGGAGATGCCTATGTAAACAAGGCATTTCCTTGTTCTGCCTAGTGACATGACAGGGATCTACTGCTCCCAGCGATCGGGAGCAGTGATCTCCATCATGTTCTAGTAAGCCCATCCCCCCAACAGTTAGAACACGCTGAGGGAACACACTTAACCCATTGATCACCCCTAGTGTTTAACCGGTTCAATACAGGGCCTTTTCACCCCCTTCCTTCCCAGACCAATTTTTAGTTTTCAGTGCTGTCGCACTTTACACGACAATTGCGCGGTCGTGCAACGTTGTACCCAAACAAAATTGACGTCCTTTTTCCCCCACAAATAGAGCTCTCTTTTGGTGGTATTTGATCACCTCTGCGGTTTTTATTTTTTGCGCTATAAACAAAAGAAGAGCGACAATTTTGAAAAAAACACAATATTTTTTACTTTTTGCTATAATAAGTATCCCAATTTTAAAAAAAAAAAAAATTTTTTTCCTCAGTTTCGGCCGATACGTATTCTTCTACATATTTTTAGTAAAAAAAAATTGCAATAAGCGTATATTGATTGGTTTGCGCAAAAGTTATAGCGTCTATAAAATACGGGATAGATTTATGACATTTAAAAAAAAAAATTATTTATTTATTTTTTTACTAATAATAGCGGCGATCGCGATTTTTTTTCGTGACTGCGACATTATGGCGGACACATCGGACACTTTTGACACATTTTTGGGACCATTCACATTTATACAGCGATCAATGCTATAAAATTGCATTGATTACTGTGTAAATGTGACAGGCAGTGAAGGGGTTAACCACTAGGGGGCGGGGAGGGGTTAAATGTGTTTCCTAGGGAATGCTTCTAACTGTAGGGGGTGGGGACGCACAAGGGGAGGAGACCGATCAGTGTTCTTCCGTTCTGGGAACACAGATCGCTCTCCTCTGAGCTGACAGGACGTGGATCTCTGTATTTACACAGAGAGATCCACGGTCCGGCCCGGTTAACGGGCAATCGCGGGTGCCTGGCGGACATCGCGGCCGCCGGGCACACGCACCGGGTCCCGAGCAACGCGGTGGGCGCGCGCCCCCTAGGCGGCCGTGAACCCGAGGCCGTCATATGACGTCCACCCAGGATGGGAGATCCCATCTGTGGACGTCATTTGACTATAGGCGGGTAGGGAAGTGGTTAACCCCTTCCCTGCTAGTGAAATTTATACAGTAATCAGTGACTATTTTTAGCTCTGATCCCTGGATCGCTGCCATTACTAATAAAAAAAATGCCATAAATCTATCCCATATTTTGTAGATGCTATAACTTTTGCGCAAACCAATTAATATACGCTTATTGCAATTTTTTTACCAAAAATATGTAGGAGAAAACATATCAGCCTAAACTGAGGAAGAAATTCGTTTTTTTTATATATTTTTGGGAATATTTATTATAGCAAAAAATAAAAAATATTGTTTTTTTTTCAAAATTGTCAATAAAAACCGCAGAGGTGATCAAACACCACCAAAATAAAGCTCTATTTGTGGGGAAAAAAAGGACGTCAATTTTATTTGGGTGCAATGTTGCATGACCGCGCAATTGTCAGTTAAAGCGACACAGTGCCATATCGCAAACAATGCTCTGGTCATTAAGGGGGTAAATTCTTCCGGGGCTGAAGTGGTTAAATCTATCATGTATAAAAAACAGTGGATCATTTTTATTTATAAAAAATTATAATAATTCATTCAAGAAATAGGAAAAAAATAATAGAATTGTTTAGGCCTGGAGATATATGGGCCTTTAACCAAAAAATCTACTCTCTAACTTCAGTAGTTGCTTGTCAAAATTACCTCCCTTTTCATTTCTATGAACCCCGTCTAGAACCTAAAACTTATAATGTCTATATAAAGCATGTGGGCTAAGATAACCCAAAGAAAGGTCTGACATAAAAAAAATTACTGCAACTGTAAAGGAGGTAAATAATTCCCTCTGTATTGCAGTTAGCAAAGTGTCTGGGAAAACAGAACCTTAACATTAGCTAATTCAATTTGGTTACTATTGAGAACATCCTTACATATGGTATAGGGCAGGGATATGCAATTAGCGGACCTCCAGCTGTTGCAGAAATACAAGTCCCATGAGGCATAGCAAGACACTAACAGCCACAAGCATGACACCCAGAGGCAGAGGCATGATGGGACTTGTAGTTTTTGCAACAGCTGGAAGTCCGCTAATTGCATATCCCTGGTATAGGGACAGCACTGATAAATGCCTTTAGTGCGACAGCATGGAAATCGGTTTCTCATAAACTTATTTCGGACCAGGTGGTCACCTATTGTTCTAGGCTGTCTATATGTAATAGAGGGTGAAGGAGGTACTAGCTAAAATATAATAGGGTCCCCTTGAAGCCATTGCCAGTGTGGACTCAAAATTCTTTTCACCCCAATGATTGTTTTGAAAATGTAGTAATAAAACAAGCAGGAGTCTTTGCTTGATTCTCTGTATCTGCTTGTGTCCCTGTCTATGGGTCTTTTTGTGATGATATGATTTCCTAATAAACTCAAATATTTTTACAAGTGAACCTGGAGCTATACCCGCATTTGAAAGAATTTATAAAGCTGCAAAACTATAAGTACATTATACACCATGGGTTATCTCAATTAATTTGTTTCCTTGTAGTAAGGTTACCATTCTCAATAAACCATCTCTTTCTTAAAAAGAAAGGACTTCCGTAAGGACTTTGTTTGAAAATTGTACCCTTGAATTGGTCCTCTCTCCACACTGCAAGGGAAACTGCTCATTTTGCGAGGGAGTTAAAAATAAAGTTAAGTTCTCACCTTATTCCTTACTCTGTAGGCTTCCTCCTTTCTGCAGCGCTCTGAAGTCATTATGTATTATGTATCGCAGGATAAGTGGTCCTGCATTGTACATGAGGAAGCTTAGAACCTGTCTACATGCTTGGAGCATCAGACAGTAGAGGGGAGTACTGGTGGCCAAGGGAGCAAGGAATAAAACAATAAATCATCTTAATTATCATCCTCTAGAAAAACAAAGCAGCTAACCATTGCAATATGGAAGGGGAACCACTGCAAAGGTAACTTTGTCTTTCACGTTCAGCTTTAATATGTACCTGTATGAACCTTTATACATAAACAAGTATAATAATACATTCATAAGGGAAAAAAGTACTCTACTATGTTTAAGCATTTCACCGATTATGCTGTAAGTTGTACTTTTTAAATTCAATTTGAGGTTGTATCTTGTGCATTGCTGTATAATTCCCAAAGAGTAGTTGTACTAAGCTTGCATACTGTATATTGAGTTGACTTTTGAAATTGGCAAGGGTTGCATGTTTTTTCTGCAAACACCTAAAGGTTGATCCAAAGGTCCTTTATGATAATTGTGGTGTTTTTAAGTAAGAAGTTATTACAAACCCTACATTTACTACCTTAATTGGAATATATATTCTCTTTTGCTTTCTCTCTGTTATCATTCTTAAACCAAGAGGACTATCTAAGCAGATGCAGTGCACGGCTTTCACGGGTCAGTGATTACAAGCTTTCTGCTTAAGCATTAACTATTTTGCAAGTATGTCAGTTTCAACTGCTGAACAAAACTGAGAAAATAACATTAGGACATAATTACAGCAATATTTCTGTGTTATCATTCTTCATTAGGAGCTGGACTGCTGAGATTTTCATGAACTAGTTTTGTTTACTGTTGGCTTTAGCAAAATGTTTGGGTGATACTGAGTAAGCAAGCTCTCCAGGATGCCACATTAACATCTACAATGCAGCTATCTTGAAGAAATTAATTTTGCCATCTAATAGCCAATTTACCATGCCTACATTTATCCAGCTTCAACTTTAAGCTCTATATAATGATGAAGGTAAAACTTAACTCAGTAGGCATTAAAAGTTTTTTTTTCCCCAGCATTGTTTTGATGTGAACCTCAAAGCTCTCTGTAATTAAAAAGCATCTAAAGGTTGCAGTATTAGGGTATATGGGAGCCGTGTGGCCACTGTATGTAAAGTCTGTATTTTATCAGGCACATTTTTTAAGTTTAATTTAGAGACTGGCTGTGAAATAGTTACAGTTATTTTGTTTAAATTTATTTTCTTAATTTCTTAATTTCACTAATCAGACTGCCCCAAGTGAAAACTGGCACCGTGTCCATTTACGACCCAAAAGAGAATAATAAACTATAATGGATACTCTTAAAGACACAAGTATGAGGTAGGGCAAATTTGGCCTTGCTTTTTAATTAGGTGAGTGCGGGAAACAGAAGTCAGGGAATTCTAGGATTTTGACAAAAATTTGCATTGGTTGATGGTGACCTCACCAAAAAAGGAACATTTTGGACTGATCTTCCAAGCAGCAAATGAACAACTGAATCTGCAAGAACTTGATTGCTGAAAATCAACCCCTATGAAGTTGAAGCTTATAGTTACTTTATAGAAAACAGTTTTAACTTTGGGTGATATAGCAAGAAATTGTTAATTTCCTAAAAGATGAATATAACTTGTGTTGGGTTAGGGGGATCCTCCTTGTCACCAGAAGGGTAAGGAACTTTCTCTGTGCTGCAAATCTGATGAGATCTCAGAACCACCAGAGCCACTCTTGGTATGGATGTTATGTTATTAACACACTAAATCTAAAAAGTTAAGTAGGTAACACATTAATTTGACCATAAGACCATTTAGTCTATAAGGGAACTTTTGTGGCTTGAAATAATATTGTGTTATAGAGAGAACGTTATGTTGTCAAAATTTAAGACAATGACTGAACCCACTGGTCTTTGAAAGACTTACAAATATAATTAAAGGCATATGCTAGAGTAGAGCTAGAGCTCATTGAGGTATAGGTGTAGGGAGGGAAATCCAAATCATGTGTTTGATATTATATTAATGATCTAAATATCCAATGTTCTAGAAATGTAAAAAAAAGTTAGGGATTATTTGGTAGCCTGGGAAAGCAAAGAAAGATCTTACTAGTGGTCCATTTGGCACTTCTGTGATCCTACTACAAACTGTGTGTTTTTTTAAGAGGAAGACAAAGACTTGCTGCAAATATCAGCTGAACAATGCAGATCGGGTGGGTAAAGTAGCTGACCTGTAGCTGATCCATTAAGCTGAATGTGTAACATTCTAAAGGGGCAATCCTGGAAAGTACTGCTGTGGAAAGCAATCTTTTCACACCTTGCTGGATGTGTTGCAGATGTTTTCCAGGTCTTTAGGTATTGGAATGTAACTTTTTCTAGTGGCAGATAAAAATCATGGGAAGTGTCACCTGTAAGGATTACTCTGGAAGACGAATAAGTAGTGGGGTATAGGTTTGGCTTTAGCTTATTTCTAAGTCTTATTTCTAAACTATTAGAGTCTTTAGTTCATGGGACCTGGCTTCAGAGAGAAAAAAAAGAATCATATAACATTCCACAGAGTGTTCATGTCTGGGCCTCTGAGTCTTTGTAAGCTCTCAAATATAAGTAGTTACTTGTGGGGTCTTTTTAGCATATCACTGAAGAGCCTTTGGAGGGCAAATATGAGCTGGTCTAGGGCAAATGGATCAGAGAATTAATGCAAATGTATTTTTTCCCTTGGTTTTGAGATCTTGCAGATAGGTATGCATCACCAGAAAGAGACAAGCCTATGTTGAGACTCTTGCCTTTGTAAGTAAATAAATCTTCAGTATAGTACTGCTTAGATGTGATCAGAAATACAAAATCAAAGGGATGTGGTTTTGGGATATGGTCAGTTTTGCCAGTAATCAGTCTGTGTGCTGCTTTGGAGGAAGCAATTGGCTCTCTGCTACAAAGCTACTAAGAAGTGCTTATCTTGTTACATGTCACACCATACTTTCCACAGATGTTTTTAGGAAGAAACGTAGCTTTAATGCTACAGGACAAAATGTAAATGTTGAATGTTAAATATAATTATGCTGTTCCTGCAACTATCTTATCCTTAAACGTATTTGGACTTGTGCACTTAAAGGCATTACAATATGCCCAAGGAAGAGTAGTGGTCAATCCAAGACTTAAAGCGAGAAGGAATAATGTGTGAGGGTCCCTGATTCCTTTTTTCAGAGTCAGGAACCTGTGGCTGCACCCTATTTGACCAGGAACAACTAAAATCTAGTCCTAGTGTTAAAAAGACACACCATCAATAAACATTACCAATGCTGCAATATATCAATACCAAAAAAAAAAAAAAAAAAAAGATTTTGCTTACAATCAGACATGACAGCACTGAATGTGTAGGAGACAATTTTAGTTTTCCCAAGTTTGTCACTTGCTGTGAAGTCTTCAAGCAATTAAAAAATCATATTTAATAGGTTTACAATTTATGTTTGTAGTGATACATACTTAACTGATCCCTAGTCATTTCCTCTTTGGCAACCTCAGTTTGAATAAATCATAAGGATTCATATGTTGTGGAATATGTGAAGCCAACTTCAAAGAGGCAGAATGAAGCCTTGTAGTAATGGTTGCACATCAGCGCCTGAAGTATAAAGCTCGGTGGAATTTATTTGGATAAAAAAGCATAATGCAAATTCAATTTGCTATAACTTCATAGTTTATTTTTACTTTTATTGGATTTTAACCTTATAATTACATTTGGCATATTTATGTGGATTAAAGAATCTGCCTTTGTAGTGCCTGCAAAGGAGGGATTGGCAAATTAATTCAGACTGTGAATTTCTGAGTAAAATACAATTTATCCAATAGGAAATCTCAAGTAACAGAATCTTCAAAGAAAAACGTGACAAAGAATAACAGTATTTATCGGAGTTAAGTATTTACATTCTCTATACTTGCAATAAATTTTTCATGCCTTAGTGTTGTCTTTAACGTTCCCAGCACAGAATGATAAGAGGGGCTGTCTCAACTGAAAGGACTCAAGCTAAGGTTGATTAAAAAGTAATCCAGGGGTTGCATCGCAATTAGTGCAAGTCTTACTGTGTTTCGGGGGAAATAAGTAAAACCATTTATGTGTGACATTTCATATTACATTTTCCTTTCACACTTCATTAAAGTGGACCTGTAACCTAAATAACAGGTTTGACATACTTAAATAGTTTAAGAAATAATTTCCATCTTCCTTGCTGGGTTTATAATTTTTAAGATATTTTACTTTTTTAATCACTAACTTCTCTTCTTGTATATTTAAATGCTAATTGCCCTTAGGCATAGAATAATAAGAGATTCACATTCAAAGCTTTCTTATAGTTTGATAAAACCTGACTGTATTTCCTAAATATTCTATATATACAAACACACAAAACTAATACAAACATACTAATACAACCCCCTGCAATAAGGGGTATAAGAGCTCAGAGAATAAAAGGGCCACTACTAGAGAATTAAGAAAGAAGTTGGGACATTTGGGATAATGGCAATCACTTTTTGAGTTTGGATTTTGTACAATCACTGGCTAGTTTATATCTGTGTGTGTATAAATCATCTTTAAATCACTGCAATTATTGCAATAAAATGATTCATAGAGAGCTACACATTAGCTAAGGAGAGAGCAGATTACATTTATTTCTCTTTCAGACTTGACAGAGCCATTTGCTGGGTATCTGTGAAATCATAAAATTGTCAAATGACTAAAAAATGTATTTAAAAATTCTCACTTTGTCCTGACAATAATTTAGAACATATTAAAAAAAAACACTTCATTCCCTTTACCCTGCAATGTGCATTTGGCTAATTAGAGATGGCTATGCAATAATAAATAACATAGACAACATTTGGGACTTCAAACAAGAGTGTAACTGTCAGGTATTTGAAATAATATTTGGAGATAAGCTAAACTGATAAAAAAAATACCATTCAGTGGGCAATAAAACATATTTTATAATGTATGGCATCAAATATTTTTCAGTATAGTATGACCTCATGCATACAGTATAGTCTTGAAGATGTCTTAGTCCAACAGCAATGTTCTGAAACATCCATCAAGGGCATGTTGGAACACTTACTGCAAAGCTGAGCTAAGGCTTGACATATGCTAGAAGAGCTGTCATTTACTGAATGATTCTCACCAATATCTATCCAGGTGATAAGACTCACCAGAAGAGAATCTCCCAAGAGAAGGTAGACAGCGGTAAAAATCTAAGAGAGCTTTTAACCCTTCCCTAATTAATCCACTGCTAAAAAAAAAAAAAAAAAATTTACTTAGGTTCCCTTTTTTTGTATTTTAAGCATGTTGCCATCAGCAAGTAAAAGAGGTTACCTCAGTGTGGTCTGGGACTGGCCCAGGTAACACAAAAAAGGAGTAGGGTGAAGTAAGATGACGCTGCTTCTGATGATGTCATAGCCATCAAAACACATTGGGCAGCGCTTCCTTATGTCACCTTCGTCACTTCCAGTTTGTTTGCTTCCAGTCCGTGGAATGCAGGAGCATCCTGGATACTTTTTTATGCGCTATTCGCATTTGCATAACCTTTGTGTAAGTGTTTGTAATGGTTTTAATTGAAAATAAATAAAATAAAATAAAACAGTAATACACTATTTGGAGTATCCCTTTGGTTTGTTCTATGTACATATGTGACAGTCCTGGAAGGAGGAAAAGTGATTCCTGTATACAGCTAAAGAGGAGGGAGAGAAGACCTGAAGAAGAGACCTTTAAGCAATATTAGACCCTCTTAATAAAATAAGTCATGGAGAGCTGGTGAGTGGGGTGTGCAGAGGGGAGAACGTGGACACAGACGCTGAAGTGAAAATTGCACTTTAATTTAATAAGCACCTTTGAACTAAGCACTGAAGACACTTTGTGCCAATTATAAGCATTTAATCTGACTTTTGGGTTATTTGTATATAAGAATTTTCATGTACGCATATGGCACGTTACACTGATTTGAATTCTTATTAAAGGGAAAATAGGGGAGGTGTATTATAGCGTTTTATCTATATATAGATAGATATACATATATATATGTATGTGAACATTTTTTATTGCACTGGTGGTATTTATATTGAGATAACATTGATTTAGCACAGAACATTGCAATAGGAGCAGGTGCATTCTATCACTGCACCAGCATTTTTGTACATATAATGTTTTTTAATTTAATTTTTGTTATTGGAATTTTTATTTTAAGAGAGATTTATTTATCACACTGAGGAGCACACAACACATTTACTATAAGGGAGGTGTTTTGTAGCACTGCACCAATATTTATAATTTTTTAACACATTAAAGGAATCTGTTTTTTTTTTTTGGTCCTAAACCTTAAGCTTAAGTATGTATTTTAGAGTCATTATTTTTGCAGATAATGATGCACTTCTAAATAATAAATAATGTAGCATTTTCTGCTTTGTGAATTGTATTCAGTAAGTTTAATATCAATGTCTTTGGTTTGTGAGTGAATCACCAACATTCAGTAGGTGTTTTAATCAATCTGTTTTGCCACAGTGTGCCAATGCTTCACACTTCTCTAGCAGCAGCAAAACTTACATTTCTGACATGGTGTCATTTTTAATTATGCATTTGAAATGTGCCTTAAAATATGAATACACATTACATTTTTTCAATTAATATAGTTTTAAATTAATGACTACATAACTCCCACACATTGAATTAAATAGGCCTAAAATGTAGAGAGATGATTTTCCAAAATACTGATTAGTAGAACATTTAAAAAATATAGAGATTGGGATACATTTCATAAAACTAGAATCTCCAAATGGGTTTTGAAGCCCATGTGTAGGGATGAGGTTTGCTGCTACCATGGGTTATCAGTAAAACCCTGGGATTTGTAAAGTTTGTGATTTAAATTTTTGGCTGAAAATATTGCAGGTTCACCTCCCGAAATAACAAACAGCCTATAATGCAGTGTATAGCCTTTGCCCCGGGTAGCTAAATCACAAGAGTTGTGATTTAGAGTTTGGAAAAACGATTCCTGCTGGCAGCCTAGAAATCTCTGGCCCCTGCTCTCTAATAGCAGGGACAGTGTATATATTCTGGACCTATTTTCATTACCCTATTGTTGTAGAGCAACTGCTCCATGAGCTGACATGCCGTTTCGTTACTAGGCTGAACTTCACCTTCTGAGACGTAAGTAGATGCTGTTTTATTCCTAATAAAAATGGAATGTTTTTACATACATTGCCCTGTGCTCTGCTTTTTTTTTCTTCTCCTGAGGCTGGTGTCACAAGATGGCTGTGCCCGTTGTGCGGTTGATCACTACTTCCAGCACTATCGTCGCTTCTCCTAATCCCCCCTTGTTCCTGGGAAAAGATCTCCATCATATTAGACTATTCTGACTCCTGCTGAGTCCACAGACTTTTTTGACTTCTATCTACATCCCAACAATACACAGGCTAGTGGTTTGACATATATTTATGTTTTGTGACTTAGAGTTGCAATCATTTGAAAGAATGAATAGGTCACCCAATTTTGTATAAAAGGATGGGCCCACAGCAGTCATATTGTTAATGTGTGTTGAAATTGTTGGGGAGAGCTGACAATTCTGAGAAGGGATAGTTTTTTCACTGTTATTATTTGCTTTTTCTTTGGGCTTATTAGCCCCACAAAAAAACAGAATCGAATCACAATATTTGTCCCTCCCTATAGACTTCAATAGGGTTCACTGCAAAGCTTTTAAACATCTATCAAGATCAACTGTTCACGAACCACACCCAACTCTCATCCCTTTCTAAGTGAACTAATCTGATGTTTAAGATTTTTTACAGTTATTAACAGAATGTGGAACATGTTAGTAAATTCTTTGGCAAGTACCTAATGATATTTTAATGTATGTACAGTATATCTTGAACTTCCTAAAAAAATTGTCAACACTTTCAGTTTTAAATTTCATTGCTTTTTCTACTTGATGTGATTTTTCTATATGATTTCATTGTTTTATTTAGATAAATTTTACACATATTTTGGTGCAATGCATTAACTTTTCCTGAGTCTAAATAGAATACTGGAAGCCAATTCAGGACCATTCGATCATTTGTAGCATTTTGGTTTAGATCCTCAGACAACATTGGTTTTCACATGGTTGTATGTGTGAAACAAATAAAACAAACTCAAAATTGATCACTCATAGTTGTTTTTAGCTAAGCTGTGCCATGTTACTTTTGCATTTACATCTCAGATGTCTGACTAGATTTTCTGAGTTGAGTATGACAGCAAGGGAGCAAGCATTTTCAAATGAAAACATGCCTGCATGTTTTTCTCAAGACAGTTTATCTATAAGGGCCCTCTTACGTGGATTCAGTCCGAATCCATCTGTCATTTATTTAGACAGATAATCATCTCTTTACATCTGCCTACATCCACATCCATTCAGGTCCATTTTTTAAAATGGAACAAGGCTGCATTCTTATTCATTTAGACAGATCTGAGTGGATATAAACAGATGTTAACTATTTATGTCTATTTTAGCCAAGAAACATTTATTGTTTATACCTTTGTCACCTATGATTGGTTTCTCCAACAACTAAAAAAAAAACCAGATGCAAAAACAGATGTAACCTACTGACCAAGGTTTTTTTTTAAATTGGCAACAGGATATTCCTTCCCTCATTGAGGAGGACTGCGAGAGCTGTATCTCTTCTGATATCTGCTAGGGACCACTTTATTCAACTAAAATTTCTACACAGAGCTTACTATATGCCGCACAGACTGGCAGTTATTTACCCTGATAGGTCCTCATCATGTCCACGTTGCGGGGACCTGGAGGTGTCCTTTATGCATATTGTCTGAACGTGCCCCCTCTTGCATGGCTTTTGGGAACAGGTCCTGGATGATTTTAATCAGGCTGCGGGAACAACTCTTGCACTAACTCTAGAGGTTATGTTGTTGAATATAGTTAGTGACCCCAAGGTGAGAAAATATACAAAACTGTTTATAATATATGCATATATGCCACATACTATGCCCACAGAGAGATTTTACTGAAATGGAGGGTTACATCACCACTCGCTGTTGTTGCTTGGCAAAATACCCTAAATAATGTCCTATGTTTATATAAAATAACGTACAAAATATAAGACTTGGCTGGCTCACGCCTAGCTTGGAGGTTATCTCCACCCACCCCCCCTCTCATCCTTCCTCTTCTTTTTCTACCCTTCCCCCCCATCCTACCCACCCTGTCTTTGTCCCCCTCCTTTGCCCTTGCCCCCCCTTCTCCTCCCTTTTCGTGCACACATTTCCCTCCCTTTATCTTTCCTGTTTCCTTTCTCACCCTGCTTTGTCCCCCTTTCCACTTCATATTGGGGATCTTCCAATGCCTGTTTAAAGACTCATTGGTTCAGGTGAGAATGTTCACCTGTATCTGTCAGTTACCTGGTATCCCCTTTTACCTGGTTACCTGGTATTGTAAACATGTATATCTGTACGTCTCCTTACATCCTGAAAATGTTTTATGTTACCGACGTGAATATTTCAATAAAGTTGGATATTTGTAAAAAAACAGATGTAACCTGATGTAAACTGAACTGAACTGCAGGCGAATGAACAAACTGATATTAACTTTGAATTCATATTAATTTCTTAACTAAAAACTTAGCTGGACTGATGACGCCCATGTGAAAGGACCTTAAAGTGGTTGTAAAGGCAGAAGGTTTTTTATCTTGATGCATTCTATGCAATAAAGATAAAACAAACTTTTGTCTATAGCAGCCCCGCTCAGCCCCCCTAACACTTACCTGAACTCGATCTTCCTCCAGTGATGTGCAGGAGTGCCTCAGCCATCGGGGACTCTCCCTCCTGATTGCCTGAGACACAGCAGTGGCGCCATTGGCTCCCACTGCTGTTAATCAACTCAGTTAGCCAATCAGAAGAGGGGGGTGAGGCTCTGTGTCTGAAAGGACACACGGAGCTGCGGCTCAGCTCGGGTGCCCCATAGCAAGCTGCATTCTGTGGGGGCACATGACAGGAGGGAGGGGCAAAGAGAGGCGGTGAGGGACCCAATAAGAGAAGGATATGTGCTGCTCTTTGCAAATCTATTTCACAGAGCAGGTAAGTATAACATGTTTGTTATTTTTAAAGAAAAAAAACTAGACTTTACAATCGTTTAGCGTTTAAATTGGAATTAAGTATAAAGGTACATGTGCACAGAGATTATATAGGCATTTTATATGTCTAGCATATATTTTTACAAGTGGCACCTGTGTCTCCCGGAGTATGGGAAAGCACCTGCAAATATATGCTGGGCATATAAAATGCCTTTAAAAACTCCCTGTGCATGAACCCTTAGGGGTCAAATACATGTATTGGTTTTACTGCTTAGTAGAATTGAATTAACTTTTTGTTGACAATTTTAACATTATCAAAATACAGACATGAATATTTTACAAAATGTTCCTTATGCTTATTTTTAAAACAGACATTAACCTTGCTGTCTCAGAGTAAACAAGGTGTAAAGCAAAGTTAAAAAAAGTGAGAAGATTTATTAGTGGTCAACACGAAACACTGAGATACCTGGACAGGTGTACCAATCTAAAGTATAGATTTCACATTAACTTATGCTGAATGTATGTACACCTGTTTTAGGCCAAAGCTCAAAACATCCAAAGTTTTTTTTTTTAAGTTTAAATAAGATCTTGCCTAAACAATGTTGGCCAGGATATACCTGAAAGTCACTCTGCTTGTGTGTTGGAGATTATCAAAAAAATCAACATGAAACAAAATGAGCTTCAGGCTGATGGGGTTCTTTACCTGATAATAGCACTCTGGCTTAGATTATACCCAGTAGGTGCTTCCAGTGGCCCCCATTAAGCAACTCTCCACTTATTCTGGGTTTTTGAAATGTTTGTCAGCTGTGCCTTGCTTTTGAGGCTTTAAACACTGTCTTTATCTGATCAAGGTGCCTCAAATTTTTTTCAAGTCTGCTTTATTGTGCCTGTGCCATGTCACTCATAGTTTTATTCTTCTTTACTTTTGATCATGCGTAGCATAACATTTAGTCTAGTTTTCTTAGTGTTTTGCTTTGTGGCTATTCCTACTCTTGTAGCTGGGTTTGTCATGTTGCTTATTTGTTATGCGTGTCACAATAAATGTACTTTTGTCTTCGATTTCGTATTTTAGTGTTGCAACACATCTGGTAACTGTGCTTCTAAAAAGGATCTCTAGATGGGAATCCTTAAAGGAAATCTTAAAAAGTTTATAGAGGAACTATAAAACAGTGTATCAATAGGAAGGTAGACCCATGAAATAAAAACACAGAGGTAAATACTGAGGCTAGAAGATTCTCTACACCTATATCCAGTATGTTCTAAGTTGTCATTTAACATGTTCTACAAACAATGACTCAAATGGTAAAAAGGTATTACATTGTATTCTGGGCTTTAAACCTTTTAAAAAAATATTTTTTTATTTTGTATTTTTTTTTTTACAATGTCCAAGGTTCAGCCGCCAAATATAACATGCTTTCAGTTTATATCATAGGGTAACATAGTTTTACTATCTAGAAATTATCATCAATTTAGTACATTAAAAAATAGTATAATCTCAAGGTTTATCAGTGCACTATATTTTTAGAAGCTTTGCTAATACAATAATCATTTGCTTATTAACGGTTTGATCATTGGTAAGCAGACTACTTTATTAAATTCTTTAAAATGAATGCACTGATGTAATTATGTATATAAAATTTAGTAATAGAAATTTTTGAATCTAGAAGCTCATCTTTTTTGGAACCTATAATGAGAATGTGATACAACACATGCATTTGAGCCCTAATAAAAATGAGCTTTATTCTATAAATAACAAATTTCTTATTCCATTCACATTAAGATTATACATGTAAAATCAATGTGCCATTAGAAGAAATATGGGCAAACTCAATATTAGTCAAGATGATTACTGCTGAGTTATGTATGCATTTTGTATTTTTGATATACATGTGGTCAATAATTAAGTTGTTTCATAAAGTTGTTTCCTATCCATGGTGAGCAGACATTTTAGAAGATCAACATTAAAAGAAAACTCAACCTAGTGTATGAAAGTGGCTCAATTAACTATGTATCTAGTAACCATGTTTTACCGCTTGAAGGTGAGGAGCTAATTGGTTGCTATAAGTAATTTATTACTTTCATACATGAGACTTGCTGTCCTCAACTTGCTTCCCAAGCCTATTCTGACACTTAAAAATTACTTAGAACCCCAACACATAATATTTTTTTATTTTTAAGCAGAGGCACTGGAAAATAAAATGATGGTTGTTGCAATTTTTTTTTATACGATATTGTATTTGTGGTACGTTTTTTTAATTGCACCTCCATAGGCAATGCTTTAAAAGCCTTTACAGGTTACCAGTTTACAGTTACATGGGAGGCCTGGTGCTATAATTATTGCTCCTACGTTCGTGAGGATACCTCACATTTGTGGTGCGATCACCATTCATATATGCGTGCAGGACCTTTTTTAATCACCTTTATTGCTATCACTAAAAGATCCCTAGTGATAGCATGAGCCATGACAGGTCCTCTTTACTGAGAGATCTAGGATCTATTAGACCCCATATCTCTCCTCTGCCCTTAAAAGCACACTTCTGCATTGAAATCCCAAGCAGCGTTAGCAGCCCTTCCTGAAAAGAAGGAAAGAACTAAAAAGGAGGTGGTATGGGAGGGCAGAAAATATTGAGAATGTATAGAAAATTAAATTATGTTACATAGTTAAATAGTTTTGGGTTGAAAAAAGACACAGGTCCATCTAGTTCAACCAATAAAAAGGAAAAAAATACAATCCCATATACACAATCCTTTACCCACAGTTGATCTAAAGGAAGGTAAAAAAAACTGAAAAGCATGATCCAATTTGCTACAGCAGGGGTAAAAATTCCCTCCTGATCCCCCGAGAGGCAATCGGATGTTCCCTGGATCAACTTTACCTATAAATGTTAGTATCCAGTCAGTGGCTTTGCTAGGGGGGCAGCGGGTGCAGCCTGAACCCGGGTGACACTCACAGAGGGGTGACACCATCCTGAGGGCAGCAGAGGGTCCTGGGTCCTGGATGGAGGCAGGGCTCTTTTCATCTGGAACATCCTGGTGCCATGCTAGTCCTGAGTGAGACTTGTTAGTCTCCCTCTCACTGATACGGCTGCTCACTCTCACTGATGCGGCTGCCTCCTGTCACAAGCCCGCCACCCGGAGAGTGACAGTATGAGCAAGCAACTCTCCGGCGGCGGCTGAACATTGAATACTCCTCTGCCCGCCTCCCAGGTGCATGAGGGGAGGGGGGTCTGTACTGAGGGGGATGTGGTTTATCCTGAGGGGGTCTGTGCTGACGCAGAAGCATGTGGTTTGTCCTGAAGGGGGTCTGCACTGCTCAAGGAGGGGGTGGTTTAGCCTGAGGGGGGTCTGTACTGATGGAGGAGGGGGTAGTTTATTCTGAGGGGGGTCTGTACTGATGGAGGGGGGTGGTCTGTACTGAGGGGGGTCTGTACTGATGGAGGGGGGTGGTCTGTACTGAGAGGGGGGTCTGCACTGATGGAGGGGGGTGGTCTGTATTGAAGGGGGTCTGCACTGATTAAGGGGGGTGGTCTATATTGAGGGGTTTCTGTACTGATGGATGCGGGTGATCTGTACTGAGGAGGGGTCTGTACTGATGGGAGGAGGTGGTCTGTACTGAGGTGGGTCTGTACTGAGGGGGACTTGTATTGATGGAGGGGGGTGGTCTGTACTGAGGGGGCCTGAACTGATGGAGGGGGTGGTCCATACTGAGGGTGGTCTGTACTGATGGAGGTGGTGGTCTATACTGGGGGAGGGGGTTTGTACTGATGGAGGAGGGGGTAGTTTATCCTGAGGGGGGTCTGTACTGATGGAGGGGTGGTTTGTCCTGAGGGGGGTCTGTACTAATGGAGGGGGGTAGTTTGTCCTCAGAGGGGATCTGCACTAATGGAGGAGGGGGTGGTTTAGCCTGGGGGGTCTGTACTGATGGAGAGGGTTTATACTTAGTGGGGGGGTCTGTACTTAGTGGAGGGGGGACTATACTTGGTGGAGGGAGGTCTGTACTGAGTGGGGACTATACTTCGCCGGGGGGTCTTACTGATGGAGGGGGTCTATAGTTAGTGGAGGGGGGTCTGTGCTGAGGGAGTACTATAATTGGTGGAGAGGGGTCTGTACTGACGGAGGGGGGTCTATAGTTAGTGAAGGGGGGTCTGTACTGAGGGGCGACTATAATTAGTGGGGGGGGGGGTGACACCATGTTTTACTACACCGGGTGACACTAACCCTAGTGATGCCACTGTGTCCAGTTATATCTATATATATATATATATATATATATATATATATACACACACACATTTAGGAAAGAATCCAGGACTTTTTTAAAGCAATTTACTGAACTGGGGCCAGAACCAGCTCTTGAGGGAGTCTATCCCACATTTTCACAGCTGTGAAGAAACCTTTACGTATTTGTAGATTAAATCTCTTTTCCTCCAGACATAAAGAGTGCCCCCTTGTCCTCTGTGATGACCTTTAAGTAAATAACTCAACACCAAGTTCACTATATGGACCACTTATGTATTTATACATGTATTTATACATGTTGATGATATCCCCTCTTAATCTTCTAGAGAATAAATTCAGTTCCTTTAATCTTTCCTCATAGCTGAACTCCTCCATGCTTTTTATTAGTTTGGTTGCCCTTCTCTGCACTTTCTCCAGTTCCCAGATATACTTTTTGTGAACTGTTCCTCAAAACTGAACTGTGAACTGAACTATGTAGATGAAGAAAAAGACAAAGTCTATGCTATGCTATGAACTTCAGTTTACCAATGACAGTCAGTAGGTGTAGATAGGAGCTAGCATAATTCTGGCAGGATCATCAGGTATTGCTTAGTACTTACAGTGTTTTAACCACCTGCAGCACTGCCATCGTGGGATGATGGCAGAATGGCTCCCCTGTGCGAATCGCCGTAACTGTATGGCGGGAACGTTAAGGGGTATAGGGACGCGCACGCTGCTGCCACGTCACTGAGGAGCAGATGCACATGCCTGGCAGCCGCAATGTCTGCCGGGCACCTGTGATCACTCCAGACAGAGCCAGAACAGGGATGTGTGTGTGTGTAAACACACATATCCATGTTCTGGCAGGGGAGAGGAGACGGATCATGTGTTCCTAGTATATAGGAATAACGATCGGTCTCCCCCAGGCAGTCCCCTCCTCCCTACAGTTATAACACACTGAGGGAACACATTTAACCCCTTGATCGCCCCCTAGTGTTAACCCCTTCCCTGCTAGATATTTATACAGTAATCAGTGGCTATTTTTAGGTCTGATCTCTGTAAAAATGTCAATGGTCCCAAAAAAGTGTCAAAAATGTCTGAGCTGTCCACCGCAATCCCAATAAAAATCGCAGATCACTGCCATTACTAGTAAAAAATAAATAAATAATAAAAATGCCATAAATCTATCCCCTATTTTGTAAAAACGATATCCTTCAATCCTCCAGAATACCACGCTCCCCCATGTTTGGCAGTGGACAGTTCCTGCCATCCTCACATCCAGAGCCCGTCTTTGGACGTGATGGTGTCAGGAACAGTTTATTCCCCCCACTGGTGGATTAGGTAAGTATATCTCCGCTCTGCATTCCTCTAGACAAAAACGATTTTACAGTGCTATAGGATCAAAAATAGAGCATCCAAAAAAGGTAAGCAGCATTTTTAAGTAATTGGTAAGCTACAGTATGTTATGTAAGAACATGTAACATATAAAAAGGAGGTGATCTCCCGATTTGGCTGCAAAAGTGGAAATACACTTTAAGCTAGTCTTAGGCATTAGAGGGTGATCAGACAGTGTAGCTAGATACCCAATCAGTAAAAAAACCCCAAAAAACAAAAACATTTTAGATGCAACAAAAAAGTAAAACAGGGTGCTATAAGTAACTACATATGGCCTAAAACAAATAAAAACATTTTAGGTTACAGTAATTTCCTTTTGTTACACAGATGGTTTGATAGGTTTCATCAGCTAGTGTTTTTGGCACATAGTTTATCCTTTACTCACTAAAGTATCTATGTCTACAGATTAGGTTATGTGTAAAGAATTCAAATGATGAAAAAGACACGAGTCTGCATTTAGATTACTGCAATGCTCATTTTATGAAACTATGGACTATCATAGGGAATTCAGGATGCATACTGGGTATGCTGAAGTACCCAGAAAGTATATGTAGAGGTTTAAAAAAAAAAAGAATACCTGAAATCACTTTGTTTTTTCGTTTTCTTGAATATAGGTAAACATATGACGCATAAACAATATGTACATAAAAGCAGCTTCACATCTGAGCAAAAACAATTTGCTTAGGAACTGATATATATATATATATATATATATATATATATATATATATATATATATATATATAAAAAACCTATTCATGCACTGTTCTTTACAGTGATCACACCTCTCTTGCTGCTTTGGTGAGTAATAATATTATGACAAGCTGGGGGATTTGTAGCTCATCAGTCGTGCCAGACAGTGAGTTTACTCCACATTGGAGATACATTTTGGGGCTTTTTTCTACCCACTTTTATTTAAAAGTAACACAAAAGTTCACATGGATATCTTCCCACTCAGGGTGTTCTCACCATCAACACAATAAGGAAAAACAACATTCAGCCGTGTGGATCTTTTTGCAGCTATACTGCTCAACTTAGTAGTTTTGGTCTTCCTGACCATCAAACACATCCAGTGCTCATGCACACATGCTGTACCTCAGGTCTGTGTCTTTTGTGCAGCGTCTGCACCATCTGGCCCAGACTGACTCTCTCTCACACGCTTGTGCCTTAATCTGTCCTGTCCTGGACATTACGATGCAACGTGCACCTCTCACTACTCCCTTCAGACACTGACCCCCTCAGGAGGTTAGGGCCCTGAGCTCTAACCCTGGCTCTAAGATGAGTGCAGCACATGCCGGCATCATTAGTGTACTTGCTTCCCAGAAAACCTGACCTATACTACCCTTTTAAACAGTGACACGGACTTGTCCTCCCATAAAATCTATTAATATATGATTATAATAAACGCATGTATTCTCTTTCATCACTGTCTATTATACTATAATAAATATAAATACAGATCCTGTCTAAATTGGCCCTAGTATGTGTATGAATGTGTGTTAGGGACCTTAGGTTGTAAGCTCCTTGAGGGTAGGGACTGATGTGAATGTACAATGTATATGTAAAGCGCTGCCTAAATTGATGGCGCTATGTAAGTACCTGAAATAAATAAATAAATAAAATAAATATAACCACTACAACCTGCTTTTCATAGCAGTCGTTATCACTGCAATACACCACAAAAAGGTTTCACTTACTGCAAGGCTTAACAACCTAAATGTGGTTATAGTGTACTGTGCTCCATTGTATACTTCCTTTTTAAGCACAGGATTCAGTTTTCATTAGTGCAATATATACAGACACATTTGAAACAAAAATGTACTAAATACTTTAGATCCTTTGCTTGTCCCACTGAGCATAGTGAAAGGAGTCTTTGGAAAGGCACCTTTTAACTTTAGGGACAGCTTCAAAGCACCCAGTTGGCTTTTACTTGTATCTCTGAAGAATGGATCTATGATAAGAGCCTATAGGCATCAATAGACTTTAGATGCATGTTTCTGATAACTGGTATAGCAAAACCACACATCCAAAAAGCTACAATCCCAGAATGAAATGTGTACTCCACTACAGATTCAGGCTTAATTACCTAAAGCAATCCAGACAAAAAATAAAGTGACAGCACAACTTTAAGAATCAACTGTATTCAACATAATATGATGTAATAAATTAATAATCCATACATACATGAGTTGAAACGGATGGCAAATCAATGCAAATTGAATTATAAAGCTCTACAAATATTTTTTTTCTGCAACAAGCGCTGACTGACTAAACTGTATATAGTGAATATTTACTATATGTTTATTAATTGCACAATTTAAAATGCTCAGTTCATATCATACACGCAACTTTGTCTATTTAAATTGCCATTAAAGGGTTTTTGTTCTTATTAAGTAATTATAGTGCACTGGTACATTTCCAATTCATGGTAAACCAACAGGTTCATGTTAATACTGGCTCCTTAACAATGCATACATACCATACTTCTCTCACTGCCTGCAATGTCTATCTACAGAAGCAAATCCCTTTCCTCCTATGTGGCAAAAGGCTGATTGGTGATTGATTGATAAGGCAACCATCAGCAGGAAAGCACCATCCTGCCCTGCATGGATATCACAGAAGTTAAAGGTCTCCTCAAAGCAATATTCATTAACACTAAATGTTACCCCTCTTATAGTACCCTAAGATGCAATAGTACAACTTTCTCCTTGCTATTTTTTAATTTAAAAAAAATGTACTAATCTACGCCTTGCAAAATAATTATGCAGGATCAGCATGGTAATATTTCAAATGCCCTGTCTAATCTGCAATAACATGAGAGGAAATGTGATTCATATGCACCTCACAGCAGCATAGTTTTCACTTTCAAAAGACTGAATCCATACTTTTATATTCATGTGTTTTTGAAGTTTGCAACTCATCTGTTTTATACAACATAACTGCAATAATTTTGCCTCCAAGTGTGCTTTGCTATAATTCACTTTCTGTACAGAAGTAATTGAGAAAACACAAAATGAGACTGCAGGCATTCTTCTCTATTATTTATTGTAATATTTTTCCATAATTTTATATATAAAAATCTTCTTAAGAAACTTTTATCCCTTCATGTTAAATTAATATACATGCCATAAACCAAGGTAAATAAATTGAGGAATGATCAGCAATACTCAAAATGTTAATAAAGATGGATTGCTCAAAAGGTGCTGCATACGAAATAATTCATTAAATCTATAGTTTAATTTCCCAGTCTGGTTCTGTTCATTGGGGATTGTTCTTAATTATTTTACAAAGGAATCAAAATGTGACAGGAAGAAAATGTTATCACCAGCAGCTCAAGATCTATATTAAACTTTATGTTCTTTCCTACCAGAAATCAAGGTTTTTTATACTTAAGGAACTTTGCAGTAATGCACATAAAGTATCTGCCTTAGGACAAGATCTAAAAACTATAAAAGTAAATATTTTCAAGAAACATGGAAAAGAATGTACTAAAAATGGTAAATGCATAATGCAACAAACATTTGTAAGCCATTTAATTTTTTTTTAGAAAGGACAAAAATAAAGTGTCTGTGTTATGTTATTTTCAATAACGAGTCGATATCCACCTATCATATTTTCATTATATTACATTATATTAAATGCATAAGGCTGGCCCATTTTTATTTATGCAAATCTGAATAACTTCTTGCGTTAAGAGAGTGCCTGATTAAAAAAAAAAAAAAAAAAAACACCCAGCAAAGAGATGCAGATATAATATTTTATTTCAGTTTCTGAAAAACAAATAATATATGGGTCTTTGGGGTTGATTACCTAAAGGACTATGGATTGTCCTCTGAATCCCTGTCTTGGTAACAATGGCCAGAAAATTAGGAGGAAAGTCACAAGATCACAGACTACAGTAAAAACAAGGTCAGTACCTAAGGTTCTATTGCTACTATTTCTTGTCTTAGTGATGATGGTGACAGTAAATGATGGGAATTATTCTCAAGAGGGATACCGACAACAATAAAAATGGACATAAATCTCCCTTATTCTAAATCTAGAAAAAAAATGGCTGAAATTGCATTTATATTATATGAACAGGATTTCTCTGCTTATAGATAATGGTTCAAACAGATTTAACGAAAGAGAATATGTATATAGTATACAGTATGAGATAAATATTCTACTGCCACTTCTCCATTTACTTTCCTACTTAAAGTAAACATGTGGCAAGGTTATGGGCATATTCTTGACAGAACTCAGTTCTTAACAAAGAACTTAAAATGCCAGAATACAAAATTATAGAACATAGGTCAGTCTGTATAAACATCTGAAGAACGTGTATTTAAAATTTGTAGTGTATTCAAAAAAAGGAGTCGTTATCTGTACAGTATCATCTTGAAAAATTAAGTAATTACTTAACAAATGTTACTTTCGCTTTCTTTGCAATGTTCCAATAAATTACATCATACATAAGTAACTTAGGTATACAAGAACAGAATGCTTCCTGGAATGCTCCAACTGAAACATGGATAGGCATTTTCAATAAAGAATCATCAGTTTTGCTGGTTAAGATCAGTCTGATGTTGGGATTTTGTGTGGCTGTAGGGCTTTGTTAGCACTCTAGAACGCTAGAAACATAAGCCTTTGATTATTTACTTTCCAAGGGAATTTTTCACCAAAGCTTAGAGAATGAGCTGAAGTTCTGCTGACTTCCATCATTCAATCATGTTCAGACAAAAAACTTTTTTTATTTCCCTTGTACATGATTGGGTATTCTTTGAAAAGTGAAATTTCACCACATTCAGTAAGGGAAAATTCACATTCACAACTTCCCTTGCAAAGTAAACCATCTATTTGCCTTAGCAAGTCAACACCAGTGACCTATGTTAATACACCACAGAAAATATATGCTACTGTTCTACTAGGTACTATAGATATTACCTGACTTTTATGAGGGTTATGTTGCATCACTTTGAGCAATTTAATCCCATGGGGTTATGGGAAAAACAAATAGGCCAACCTAGATCTCCCTATACCCAGGCATGAGGAAACAGGGGAAGCCCTGAGGAAGAGAGCTTACTCTCGAAACCCGTCAGTGTCTGCTCTTCATTGGGTTTCATTTGTGTCTATCAAGAGCTACAAATTGAGGCTACAGTTTGAGTTGTCTTTTTGTTCATGTTATGTGCCTTACACTCATTTGGGAGTACAATTGCCTGTTTTACTTTTTAATACATTTTACCACTGATAGTGCACTAGGTTGGTGTGTTCTTCTTTTTTGTTGTCAAGTGTCAGTTCAGGCTGCAGGCAGAGACTTGATAAGCATGCAAGTGAAAGGTTAGTCCAAACAGCAGATAGAAACAGGGTCAGGCAAATGCAAAAATTGTATGGATGTACACAGGTCAGTTATAGCCAAACAGCAGCTAGTCGGGCATGTAAGAAATACCTTTGCCATACCTTTACTAATATCATAGTGAGATATGGTGGCAATGAAACCTGCAGAGTAGAGATGCAATCCCCCCAATGCGGTTCATGCTAGAACTCTAGAACATTGCAAATGTTCGGACCCGAATGACGAACCCCATGATGAACCCCATGAAAAATTACATTTAATTTGACTTTCCCTGCAAGCTTTTTTATTTGGACAAGCTGTAATTTAGACACTTGGCATGCAGATGGCAGGGAGTGTATTTTATTTTCAATTCAGCAGCTGGAGCAGAAACATTTGCCTGCTATACTCTACAGCTGGTGGTGTGCTGCTGGCAGACATGTTGCAAGGAACTGTGACACCCTTTGATATACTTTCATCCCTGTCAGTGGAGGCTGCTGAGAGGTCAAGAGATATAGCGGGGGTAGACATGAAAGGTGAGGAGTGAGGAAGAGAAAATTTGTGTCCCTTGCGTGTGGCTTTCAGGTGCTCTTGCCAACAGGCTAGGTGGTGGGAGGTTAAATGCCTTGTAAAGCATGTGGTACCCAAATGGCTGGTGTTTTTGCCACGTTTGATATGCTTGCGGCAGAGATTGCAAATTGCAACAGTGCGATCGACTGCACATGTGCTAAAAAAGATCTAGACAGCTGAGCTGTAGGAAGTAGGCCGGGAGATAACAGCTCCACAATCTGAGGTAATCGAGTGGCTGCCCTCTACTCTTCATTTATGACTGCCTCTGGAAGACATCCTTCCTCATTGGGGTTGTTTCTCCCCCTCACGTTTCTCCTCTGCTCTATCAGGCACCTAAGCCATGTCAGTGACCTCATCATCATCATCCCCTCTATCCTTATCATCACTGGAGCCAACTTAGTAATACGCTGCGGCTGGGGGAACATGACTGCCAATGTGTTGTTTATCAGTGTTCTCCCCTCTCTGTAGGCTCATGTTACTCTCTTCCTCAACCTCAGAACCAACATCAGAATCAAGTAATGTCTGTGCATCCTCAAGAAGCAAGTGGCTAACGCTGTGTTCAAATACTTCAGCTGACTTCTCCATGTTTGATGCTGGGACTATGGCAGCAGTAGCTGTAGACAAGGAGGCAGAATAAGTCACTCTGGCAGCTGCAGGGGACTGCACACTAATGTTAGCTTGGGTCATAGAGGATGAGGAGGATGAGGATGGTTTAGTAAGCCAGTCCACCACCTTCTCTGCATGCTGTTGCTGGATAGCATGGGCAACATCACTAAACAGAGACATATGTGCCCTGCCTGAAGATGGACCACATCCAAGGGGGAACACCAGCGTCACAGTCAGAAAAATTGCGACTGACCATTTAAAAAAAAAGGGGGTGGGCAGGGGACAAAAAAAAGACAAAAAAACCCCAAACATGCAGCAACCCAAAAAAAAAAAATGGGTATACAGCACTGTATAGCAAAAGGGAGTCAGTGTAGTAGGGGGGAAGTGTGTAGAGAGGGTGGGACATACATGTCCAATATGTAGCATCATTTAGCCACACCGACTTTTTGTGGCATGTGCCTCAGGTAACCATATCCCTGGTAGTGGCCCAAGTGCATTACTTTGCCCAGGGGCCAATTATGCTGTTAAGGTGGCAATGGCAACATTCCACTGTTAGTGGAGAACATTTCCATCCTCTGAATCAGATAATGCCAGGGATGAACCTCTGCTTTCTAAAGTTTCATACTCTGAAATTGACTGTGAGGAGCTGCTCTCATCAGTCATAATATATTTTAAATGTCTGCCTACTAGTGTACTTTTTTGGACATTTTTTTCTTGTACTTTTCCTGTACTTTTCTTGTACTTTCAGCAATCTGGTACTCACTGGCACTGGTACTGGCTGTACAGGTAATGATTCTTGATAGTGCTCATACTGGCTGTGCAGGCACTGGTACTGGATGGTGCTGGCATTGGCTGTACAGGAACTGATATGGGATGGCAATAATACTGACTGTACTGTCACTGGTACTGAATGACATTGGTATTGGCAGCACAGACACTGGTACTAGAAGGCTCTGGTACAGTGTTGGATTGCACTGGATCTGTCTGTATAGGCACTGTTGCTGGTTGCAAAGTGAACCCTTCCCTTTCCTCTGACAGCTGGTTGATGTGTAAGAGAAAAAGGAGGACATGCTGCTATTTACATTCATTGTTTACATTAACCAACGGTTAGAGGAAAGGGAAGGGTTCACTTCTGATCTCTTATAGTATAGGGCCACTCTCATTGGCTCTGTGCCTTTTTGTGATTTTCACTGTCCACTCTCCAAAAATAAGCATTGCTTTGCTGTGTAAATGTTATTTTTTTTCTACACAAAAATGTATTTAGCCATTGAAAATCTTTTATATGAATAGCTCAAAAAAGCAATATTTTATCCTAATCAAAAATGTCTCAATTTACTCCTCTGTAAACACCTCATACATATCCCCAAATAGAAGTTAATGTTATGATGATGGATGAATAACCTATACAGTAATGTGCATTAATTGTCTTTATTGTTCAAAACACTACAAAATACATGTAAAAAGTATTTGAAATATTTAGCTGATCAATGTACTATAACCATTAAATTGAAAAAAATAAATTGTTTTTAGAGTTTTGCTTTAGTGAATTGGTCCAATTGTCATATAAACACAGAAATGCATGCACTGCCCATAGCAGCCAATAAACTTCTAGTCCACTAAATCATTTTACTATTAGGTTTTGCACTTTTCCTTCACAGTAGTATTCACACATGGCGGTATGTGTGTATAGCACACAGGATACTTCCTGTATTATACGGAAAAAACATGTAACATGTTAAAGCCCAACTCCAGGCAACCAAAAAAGTATCCCCTGCAGTGGGGCTGTGCCTACACTGCCAGGGTTAAATGCAATGGTTAATTGGACATGTTGATGCTGAGAGACAGTCTATCGCTGGAGTGCGGGAGGGTCCATCTTCCAGGGTAGTGGAAGATCAAGTAAGTAAAGGTGTTTCTCCTATCCGCCAGTCAAAATGAGGAATTAACCCTTGCAATGGGTGTGTAGTCCCACTGCAAGTGATAATTTTACATTTTCCTGGAGTTGGGCTTTAAATATAAACAATAATAGAGTGCCTGAGTGCACCCTTTTATGCGCTAAGATTTAAATCCCAGCAGAGAAATGAAAATGGCATAAAGAAAGGTCAATGACTAAATTAAATTACTCTGATTGAAATGAAGGTGATAGAGCAGCCTGGATTTATGTGTTCAATAGATTGCTGATAGAGAGTGAGTGATTCTCTCCTGCCTTGTGAAGACGCTAGAAAATCTTTGAACTCTACTTATTAGAAGGAAGGGCGCTTTTCAACTTCATGTTTTTATATGTTAAATTATTCTGGTCAAGCAAAGTGCTTTCTGGCAATGTAAAACACAAATTTATATTAGCAATTCAACATTAGACAAGCCTAAAATGTTATGAACAATGGCAAATAGTTATAGAAATAATATATGTGATTTTACAAGAGTTTTAAAAAAACATTTTTCCAAGTAATATTTTGTGATGTTTGAAGTGTTGAAGCGTAAAGAATAACTGTATACTAAAAACTTGTATCACAAACTTGTAGCCAGCATGCTATAATGGCAAATTTTAGACTTTGTAAAAGCCCAATCCCTATCATTGTTATACTCTCCTAAACAGTATTGCCTTACAGCTCCTGCTTCCACTGCAGGGGACACTAAAATCAAGGGTGTCAGCTGCTGTCGGATGCTGATAGGAGTGGTGATGTCATTCCCCCGGGTATTTGGCAGTGCGTAGACCTAGCAATTGGCTGCTAGACCTGAACATGGTAACTGTGATCTGAACCCTAACTAAAAGACATTTGATTTGCTAAAACATTTTGTATCATAAACAGTTGCCCTATTTTTTTTTTTCACAAAATCCTGGTTTCAAATTTTCTCATCCTTTTTTGCATCTCAATGATGCTACTTTCCTCCAGCCTTCTTTCAACATAAACTCACTCCACTTCATTGTCGTGGTTAGCTTTCTGATAATAACAACAGTGGACCATGCCTACACAAAGTGCATCGGCATGGTTGCTTGTTGACTCAAACATGGTCAAATGTGACAATATGACACCACTGGAATACAATTTGTGTGTCCAGAAGTAATTCTCAGCACGAAGTCTAAATTGGTGTTAGGGAGATATATGTGCTAGCTTAAGGATTTGTGAGCAGATGTGACCTTTGGGAAATAAAAAATCTGAACTCAGTGTCTGACTCTGAGATCATAAAATACTTGTTTCCTTGGACTTAGAGTTTGAGGAGGATTAATGGTAAATAATAGGCTACTGATAGTTATATTGAATTTTGTCAACCCTAAACTGCATCTCCTGTAAAATGGCAATCTGTGCCTTCTGACCCTATGTCAGTAAGACAATGAGAATTTTGAGACCCTTTAATTTTGAGACCCTTGACTCCCTGAGAAGTTGTTGAGACCCTTCATGCATTAGGAAATGATTTTGAGAGACATAGATCATATAGGGATGGGAGAGGCTCTCACTGACCAGGAGGAGAACAGGAAAAAAAAGAAAGAAAAGAAAATGGGAATAGAAAGAGGTAGGTTACATGTAGGTGAGATGGAAATGGGGATTGGAGAGTTTGAACACTAGTTAGGTGAGGTGATCAGGCCCAATAGTGAACAGGGAGAAAGGGTAGAATTAAAGAGAGAGGAGTGGGAGTAAGGGGAAGAAAAATCTTGAATTGTTATATCTCTAGCCACCAGGGTATAGAAAGACCTAGTGAGGGTTAGTGGTCAGGCACATCAGAACCCAAGGTGACTGCCAGGGCAAAGGGTGCCACTCAACGGCTAAACAGCAAGTATTGTAATAATAACAGACACATGAGCACAGAAAGGCTAATGACAATTTTGTAGCCCCTGCGCATTTACTGCAGCATCACGGAGAGGGGAAGGGAAGCAGGCATGAACTTCAACCTAGTTCCAGGTTACGTGTAATTAAATAACAGCATATATTATAGTTTAGCCATTACATTGTGGTCTCTGGTTACTTCAGGTTATACTGTAGGTACAGACAATTAGACTCGGCCAGTGCACACTGCCAAAGGGTACACAGGTGGCATGCAGAGAAAAACAAGAGAACATGAAACTTTTCACAGGGAAAACCCATTAGACAAATGGTTGTGAAGGATACTGTGTTCTCCAAGTGGTCTTATGAATTTGTTGCACACCTTCCAAGCTGGCTGTGACCAACCAGAGTGGGAGTCTAACCAACACTTATGCCCCGTACACACGGTCGGACTTTGTTCGGACATTCCGACAACGAAATCCTAGGATTTTTTCCGACGGATGTTGGCTCAAACTTGTCTTGCATACACACGGTCACACAAAGTTGTTGGAAAATCCAATCGTTCTAAAGGCGGTGACGTAAAACATGTACGTCGGGACTATAAATGGGGCAGTGGCCAATAGCTTTCATCTCTTTATTTATTCTGAGCATGCGTGGCTCTTTTTCCGTCGGATTTGTGTACACACGATCGGAATTTCCGACAACGGATTTTGTTGTCGGAAAATTTTATATCCTGCTCTCAAACTTTGTGTGTCGGAAAATCTGATGGAAAATGTGTGATGGAGCCTACACACGGTCAGAATTTCCGACAACAAGGTCCTAACACACATTTTCCATTGGAAAATCCGACCGTGTGTACAGGGCATAACACTTAAATCAGAGGAAGCATCCAAGGATCACCATAGTACTACACTTATGCCCATGTCAAAATGTAGGGCAAATCTTGACTCCTAAATTTCTTGTCCATAATAAGCCAAAAATGTCTTGTGTGTTAGTGAAGGGGGCCTCAGACAATCCACGTAGAGAAGGTTTTTTTTTTATGTGAAAAGTCATGTAATTAAAGCCCATGCAAGGCACAAAGGGTGGGCTATGTTTTAGAGGGGTTGGTTAGTACCATGGTATTCTTTTATCTTTATTTATGTATATAATAAAGATGTGTAAGTAGTTAGCTGTTTACATTAGTTCCTCCATGGCAGTGCATTTTGTGGTGGTTTGACTTTTTTTGTTGTTGGTCTACATAGTTTTGAGTCATGGTGAACTCCAGAGTACTGAATACAAAAAGGGGGTTTGTAGGCCCTTCAAGTTGTTTTAAGTTGTGTGTAGTCTACATTGTATTGAAGTATGATCCTATCCTGTTCTAGAGTAGAGACTCTAGCATCCAAAGTAGCTCTCTTGCTAGATCTCCTAGCAAGGCAGCCTCTACTCTGCTGGCCAGGTTCTCAAATTCTGATCTAGTGGGTTGGCTTTGATTTAAAATCCTACTCCCATGGGTTGGTGAAGCCAGAAACCCAGAGTCGTGGGAAACAGGGAAAGCAGTACTCATTGTGTGTGCCCCTTGTTGCAGAAGAAGAGAGGGTGACAATGATCTCACTGCTTGATTCAAGGCTGCAGTTAAGGCCAAACTGCCATGGGCCCTGCTGGAGCCATGTAATAAAGCCTGATCACTCTCTTCAGAACTGTTGTCTAGTGACAGTGTGAGCAAGCAGGCCAGGTACAGAGAAAGATTGCTTGGTGGAGAAAACAGAGGTATAGTGTGCAAAAAGGGGAAAAGATGGGTAATTAGGTATAACTGAGAAACACATATCAGATGTGTATCAGGTAGAATATATAAAAATACAAAATTGCAACTGATGTATACCTATAATTATATTCTATAGAGTTTAAAAAGTTTATTACAGGCTTCGCTTTGCATCTATTTTTGCAAGTCAATGCCCACGAAGAAAACAGCAAGCCTAAATCTGATTTTAAAGTAGTATAAAGTTCTGAACGGTATGCATTAGTGAGTAGCTTTTGGCATCATGTCTCTTTTTAAATTTGCCAGCTATCAGCTTTGTGGTTTTATCATTATTTATTTCCTTGCATTTAAGTAGCTTCTGAAAATTCTCTTTAACTTTTATAAATGTACAAGTCAACTCAGGTGGTGCTTAGCTGTCAGTTGTGACAAACGATGGATGCAAATGCATTCTCGTGGAAGCAAACAGTGCATTCATCATGCAAAGGTTTCTTATAATTATGTAACCTAATAAAATATACAATTATGATGAATTTACCACTATAAGGAAGCTTTATAGCTAGAAAATGACATTTCAGAACATATGTTTTGGATTGGATTTTACTTTAAAAAGGCCTATTCTAGATCTGAGATATCATTAAGACCCCTTTCACACTGAGGCGTTTTTCAGATGCTTTTGGGATAAAAATAGCACCTGTAAAGCGCCTGAAAAACGGCTCCCCTGCAGTCTCAGTGTGAAAGCCGTTAAAAAAACTCCTGAAAGCAGCATTTTTGGAGCAGTGAAGGAGCGGTGTATGCTCCTAAACCGCTCCTGCCCATTAAAATAAATGGGCACCACCGCTGAACCGCCGGCAAGCTGCAGCGCTGCTTTGTGGGTCATTTTAACCCTTTTTCAGTCGCTGGCGGGGGTCAAAGGTGCCCCGCTAGCGTTCAAAAACCCCTGCAAACACACTAAAAATATCAGCGCTTTACCGCCGATGGCTAGTGGATAGTGATTTAGGAGCGTTTAGGGGTGTTAAGGAGCATTTAAGTGCGTTTAGGAGCATTAAGATTCCATGTACACTAGCATTTTTTTAAGCTCCTAGAAGCTGTTATTAGCATTTTTTCCTGCTCCTAGAAGCTAGTGTTATCTTATATGTCCATGCACACTACTTCAGGCTATTTTTTGAGCTTCAGCATCTAGGAGCAGAAAAAAAATAGTTTTTGTAGTTTCTTGGAGCGTTTTTCCATCAGAAATGCTCCTAAATGCTACTAATAGTGATTTATGAGCTTTTTTTTCCTTTAACTGCAAAAACACAATAAAACGCTAAAGCTCCTAAACGCTTCTAAACGGTCCTAAAACACTGCTAAAACGCTACTACAAAAAGCTATTACCAGCATTTTTTATCCAGTAATTTGTCCAGCTTTTAGCTTAAAAAAATGCTAGTGTGTATGGAGCCCAAGGAGTGTTAGCATTTTATTAGTGTTTTTGCAGTAAAGGGAAAAAAAATCTAAAAAAATGCAATTATAGCGTTTAGGAACAATTAGAAGCATTTAGCAGCCTTTGGGAGCATTTCTGCTGGAAAAACGCTTCAAGAAACTCTACAAAAACTATTTTTTTTCTGCTCCTAGAGGCTGAAGCTCAAAAAATGCTAATAGCCTAAAGTAGTATGCATGGGCACATAGGATAACTCTATTTAGCTTCTAGGAGCAGAAAAAAAATGCCTTAACAGCTTCTAGCTTCTCTCTTAAAAAAAAATACATCCAGGTCCTTGATCCAAAATTGGCATGCAGCAAATTATGTCAGATTCCAATAAAAATTTCTGATATGCATACAGTACTTGTTTCAGGTCAGTAATTTAGAAAGCACCAAAGCCAATGGATTAGCATGGCAGCCAGGCAGCTTGCATTTTCAGGCTAGAAGTCAGCAGCAGACACATTGTTTATATTACAGGTATCCTTAAACTGTCTTGACAGTCAGTGATTTATCATATGCATCATAGGTGACCCTCTCTTGGGTAACCAGTGATGCATGGTTTCCATATCAATGGGTCAAAGGGTTAAAACAAGGTCAAGGCCGCCACAGGGTTACTTGGAGACTTCAAGGCAGATTAGCCTTAAAATAGATCTAAACCCATTCACAAAACTCTAATAAATCTTTACCTAAGTATTTTAAAGTAATTTCAAAAGTTGTTTTCAATCTTTTTAAATCTGTAGGTTTCATTAAACTAATACCTTGTGATCCTAACATGATGATCTTTATTCAACCACTTCCAGTAATAGGGTGACATCCCCAAATCTAGGTTCTTACATTTTCACCCCCACACTAGAGTTTAGATGGAGACTACAAGCAGTTGTGCCAACACACCTTGAAGCCAGTTCAGAGCAAAGATGTACTGCCGCAGCTACTACTGTTTGACTGATTGCATGTAGCTGATTTGAAAAACTACCACAAAATAAACCCAACATGTTTTGCTATATCTTTATGGCTTCACGGAACAGAGTGGCAATCTGAAAATTTTAAATCAATATCAGTGCACAAAATGTATTTGCCACTATTAAATATAATCTCCTTATACTACCTCCTCATACTACCTTGATCCAACCACAAAACAGCAATATGAGATGCTTACTTATTTCTCTGCTACATCTCACCGCTTTGCCTTATATAAGTAGATCTTTAATTCTATAAACACTTAACAGTGAACTTTACCCCATATTTTTTTCTGCTAGTACCTTTTATCCTCAATTAATATACTCACCCACCCAGCATATTCAACATTGTTCTCAAGTAATCCACCACTGCCACGAGCCAGGTCCTGCGCCACCAACGTCATCTGACATCATTAAGAGCTTGCTGTCATGTTCTTCCACCTCCAGCACTAAAGCTAAAACCTTCTGAGATATGTAATGTGGAAATCCCAGTAGACTAGAGCAGTGAGTTCACATCATTTTCAGCTAGGTGTGAATTGTGACAGGGGATGGTGTGGACTCTAAAATACAAAAATTTTTATAAACACTAAAGAAAGAGTTCTTTCTTTTACACTGTGAAGGGGAGGGGATCTAATAGGTCCACTTTTATCAAGACACAGATCTTGCAGCAATGGTTAGGTACACTCTTTCTGGTGGAGCAGTACTGAGGGTGTATATTCATCCAAAAATAATTGTTACTAACTATATCGCCAAAGGAAGGACTGGAAACCTCCTTTCCAGAGGTCCTCTGGGATAGGCAACATTAGTTTCTTTTGTTGAAACCCAAGAAATAACACTGATGTCACTGGCAACATGATTATAAGAGGCCTCATTCATAAACACACAGTTCAAATGGCTGAGAAACAATACTGTATTTCTTCCCCCACGTGAAGCCGGAGCAAATAGAGGAGATAGGAGAAACAAAAAATTCTCCCTGAACTACCTTTGAAATCAGATGCATATTTTAAATTAAAAAAACTAACAATAACTTACAAAGCCATCCACAACTTGGTCCCCAGCTATATCACTAACCTAGTCCAATACCAACCAAATAATTCTCTCTAGACCTCATGCTCTCTAACTCCCTCGGCACCTCCTCCCATGCTCACCTCGAGGATTTTCTCAAGCCTCCACCATCCTATGAAACTTCCCACCTCAATCTTTCCGGATATCTCCTACTGTGTCCACTTTTAGGCAATCCCTAAAAATCTTTTTCTACAGAGAAGCCTGTCCCACCTCCACTTTCTCCATCAGCTCATTCCTTGCAGTTATTACCTTTTGTATCACTTGACCCTCCCTTTCTAACAAGCAGGGACTTCTGATTCCTCCTGTATGGAATTGTATTGTTACTGTACTGTCTGCTTTAATGTTTTAAAGTGCTGCGCAAACTGCTGACGCTATATAAATCCCGTATAATATTGCATCCCAGCAAGGAATTTTTTGAACAAGTATGAAGTCTCTGAGCCACAGCAGTGTCATTCCCAGAGGAAAGACCTATACTTGGGCTCTTGGCTTCATGGCACCTTTGGCAATCTTCATATGCAGAGCTTTTCTTTTTGGCCTGTTATGTCAATATTTGTGTTGTGTATGGGAGTTTCATTAATTCTGAAGCCTAAAAAAGAATCTTGGATATTGTGTTATCAAAATAGTAGACAAGGTCAGACAAGGGGTGCCATTAAGTATAAAAAAAATATAATACTTGTATGCTTAATTCTATTGTCCTGTGTAGAAAATCTAGATGCCTTACATTTCTGGATTGTTCCAATATGCTACTCATTAGGAAAGGTTGCATGTTTGTCAACACCCTCCAATGTCTTATATAATAACTCCTGAAAGCCAACAAATACACAGGAGCATGTGAACACTTTGAACAAAACATCCAATATAACTTAGATTTTGGTATCTTCGACCTACCAGACACACTTCATACACTTTAGTTTGCCATTATTTCTTCTAAAATGTAATGCCAAATAAACTATTTCAGGTGCAATTGTTTCTTTTTTTCATAAAGGAACTTCTTTTATTAGCTATAAACTACTAAATTGCAGTGTTTGAAGTGCAAGGCAGGGAAAAATATAAGAGAGGAAATGTCAATTTTTTAAACACCGCAAACATCAATCGTTTTGATTCTATCAAGTTATTTGTGATGAGACCCACAAAGGTTTTTCTCTAAGGAACATGTAGAGTACTGAGAAATACTATAATACCATATCATACTGTACAGACAGTCTAGACACTGAGATATACAAAAAGAAAGAAATATGTATATTGCGTGAGCCTATTGTGTTTGTATCTCCTAAGGCAACAATAGTCCTTTAAATAACTTCTCTGGAGATCTGTAAATTGTTCATTTAATAATATGATGACTGTTGGAATTGTAACCATCTATCCATCATTCCACCACCTTTGGCACTGGTATACTATTCCTCAAAAGTATGAAAAGCAGCACAATATTTACCAAAATATATTTGTTAGCCAGTGCATAGGCTTTAAGTGCAGCATCATGCCACAAACAATAAATATTATGTGCATTTCTTTATTTTTTTCATTGCATGTTCATCTTTTGAGATTTAAAAGGAATTCTTCAAAGATCAATGGGGGAAAAGAACTACAGTGGATTTTAACAGGCATCATAAAGTACTTTATTAATTAATAACTTTAATTTTTAAGCTTTATTGTTGTTATTGTTGTTGTTATTTACTTAAACTGGAGCGTGCAAAATCTGGTGCATCTCTGCATAGAAACCAATTAGCTTCCAGGTTTTATTGCCAAAGTTTAATTAAACAAGCTGAAGTTAGAAGCTGATAGGCTACCATGCACAGCTGCACCAGATTGCACCAGTTTTAGGAAATCAACCCCTATGAGTTCCACTGTTGAACATCCTGGTTGTATGGTAACTAAGAATGAGCTCAGGTGTGTTAGCAACCCGCACGTGAAGAGGCCGCCAGGAAGTTGGCACTGCACATCGCTAATCGCAAGCAGTGAGACATTTTCCCGATCCTCGACTGCAGAGATCGAGAAATGTCTCACTGCCTGTGATTAGCGCTGTGCAGTGCCGACTTCCTGGCGGGCTCTGCACGTGCGGGTTGCAAACACACCTGAGCTCATCCTTAATGGTAACCCATCCTGGAATTTTGGATCCTGGTATCCATCCATCCCATAGGGATGTCAGGATAAAGTGCAGCTAGACCACCATCTTGGGGTCAGAGTAACTGGTAAGTGGCTTAAGTATTGATTGTGCACTTTTGGGTGTGTAGATTTTGCTATCCACACTGAAATATGCATTTTGTTGATACACAAATTTAAATGAACTTTTTGCACAAGAGCACTTCTCATCTTATTTTTTTCCGATGGACTTTACTGGATTATTTATGAATGCTATTTAACTAGGGTTGCACCGATACTAGTATCGGTATTGGTGCCGATACCGAGTATTTGCCTGAGTACTTGTACTCGGGCAAATGCTCTCAATGCCAATTTGCCCGTGTGAGTGGATATTATTTTTTATAATAAATGTTTATTGATACATACTCAGAGGCGCCCCATTTTCCTTGTTTTTTCTCAGCCTGTTTGGACCTTGCTTCTGGTCCCATTGGCTGGTTCCCTCTCCACGGCCGTGCTACCAGAGGAGACTGACAACATCACGGCACGGTTTGTGACAGGACCCGGTGTCCTCCTTCCCCCTCCACTGGAACCCACACATGCCTGGATGCTTCTACATACCATTACATCTCAGTTCTGTGTGCCAAGGAGAAGAACCGCTGTGCCCCACCACCTCACATCATCCTATGTGGATACGCCAGCCGTTTGTGGACATGCTGAAGCTTGCAGTCCCTCTCCTCTCATCCAGAGACATGCCTGAATGCAGATATGCTATCTTCCGTGTGAGTGGATATTATTTTTTATAATAAATGTTTATTGATACATACTCAGAGGCGCCCCATTTTCCTTGTTTTTTCTCAGCCTGTTTGGACCTTGCTTCTGGTCCCATTGGTGGCAGCCCTGACAGACCAGTCTCTCTCTCTCTATATATATATATATATATATATATATATATATATATATATAATCATCATATATAGTTTCCGACCCCCCTGGACTATCAAGGTATACTCTATAGAGGTACTGTTGCACTGCGCCTGTTTTACTTTTGAAAAGGAGATTGTGACCGGCTCTCTATGTAGCCACTTCACACCTCTTTGGAGCAGCTCCAGTGTGTCTTTTGGTCTGTTACAGGTCCAAATTTAGCCAAAAACTCGGGCTGAAATGGACCTTAACCAGTGAATGGAGACGCACCAGACCCCCTGCTGTGAGCCGCTCCGTGCTCTAGTGTGAACCCAGCCTTAAGGTAAAAGAGAGATTTGGGGTCTTTTTGACCCCATATTGCTCCATAAAGCTGACCTGTCATCCTTGTTTCTATTACAAGGGATGTTTACATTCCTTTTAATAGTAATAAAAGTGATAACAAAAATTAAAAATTAAATTAAAAAGGACAGTGAAAAAAAGGAAAATAAATAAGACAAAAAGAAGGATTGAGCAGTTGTGGATCGTCCCAGGATCAAGAATCCCATTGATGTAAATAACAATTACATTTTTGGTCGGTGTGCCTCCAGATTCTGACAGATTTTAAAGGGTGCCTTGGTTGAAAAGAGGTTGAGAAACACTGATCTAATCTTCCTTTGGTAGGCTAAGAACTCCAGCAATGCATTTTTCTTTTTTTTTTTTTTTTTGTTACTGATCTTCTGCAGTACATGGGGCTAAGACTGGCTTCATTTCTTTTTCCAGGTTTAGATAGAATGCTTTGAATTAAGCTATAACATATTTTCATAATGCAAAGAGAAATGAGCTAAGTACAGGCATACCCCACTTTTAAGTACACAATGAGGTTTATTTACTAAAGTTGGAAAGTGCAAAATCAGGTTCACTTCTGCATAGAAACCAATGAGCTTCCAGGTTTTATTACCAAAGCTTAATTGAACAAGCTGGGGTTAGAAGCTGATTGGTTTCTATGCAGAAGTGAGCCTGATTTTACACTTTCCAGCTTTAGTAAATAAACCCCATTGTGTACTTAAAAGTAGGGTATGCCTGTACAGTGACTTGGAACAACCAATCACATTCACCCAGTACCCATAATATCAATAAATTAAGCAAACATATATTGCAGAAAGATGTGATTACTTTGCTATCTTATCAAAAAGGACATCAACTACTCAAAAAACTTCAAAATGAATACAAAAACAAACAAAAATATATTTTTTTTACATATCTTGTCAGCCTTGTAGAATTGTCTTTACTAGGGTTCTGTTTTAGAATAATTCCACCTCTAGAGGTAGTTTTAGTGGCAATGCAATAAAGAACAATGCAATCACATCTTAGAAAATCTAATCTTGAAGTAATTCTAAAGCTGTGTATATGAATCATATTTTCCACTTACATATTACGCATATGTGGTGTATCCAATTTTATTTTTTTCACACTATGGACAGGAACTAATGGAACAGCTGCTTCATTGTCATCATTTAAATCATTGGCATATCACTGTAAAATTTAAAATAAAATGCAGCACACATTCTGCTACCTATTCCAAGTTTAGTATAGATAATGCACAAAAAGAGACATCACATAAATATTTAAAGGCATAGCAAGTTATTTGTCATGCACTTAGCACAAGTCTTAGTTAAATATGAAATACAAGTATTCAGTGTTAACGTTTTGCTTTTAGGCCTTGATCCAACAGGTGGAGCTTTAGGCCTCTTTCCACGTTTAAAAGAAGTGCTTCTTTGATTTAAACAGTTCAAAGACTTGTCTCCTTGACTTATCCGTTATGATAGGGCACAGTCCAAAGTTTTAGTTCTACAAAGTGTGCCTCAAAGAAGGCAGCTCTGCTGTGCTTTTTTTTGCGAGGGGCTCATTCACATGGGCACATAGCCCCGTACAGTGTGAAAAGCCATTTGTTTATATTTTTGTACAAGTGCTGAGCTGCATGCAGGCAGCTTATATAAGTGAATAGAGACCCATTGGCTATACAGACACACCCAAGTTTGAAAGTTATGCAGGGATGGCCACAGAGCCCCAGACACACAGGCTCTGCATCAGGAGCCATGCACCTGTCCTTGTGTGCCTTCCAGACTTGGCTGTGCAAGTGAGTTTCTGCAGCCGCTGAATAGCGAAATGCATAAGCATGCACAATTAATCTATGTTTATGGAAAGACTGGAATGTAAATGTATTTTTGACTGCCATCTGATGTCTATGGCAGGGTGACCAGATTTTCTAATCAGAATCCAGAGACACCCTATTGACTGTGGCTACTTTTAACCACACCCAAACAATATCATGCCCTATTTGTAGACACACCTACAAAATGACACCTTAATTTTTAAGCTCTCAAGACATTCAAGATATAAGAACAAAAACGTATTGAGGGGCACCTTGGAGGCATCAAGAAGACAAATGTCTGCTGAACTTTTGCAATCATGGCAAATAAGATAAGTGTTTTTTGTGGTGTATAGTTTGTAGTGTGGGAGTAAAATAAGCTCCAGCTGTCACCTGCTCTCTCATGTGACCAGTCATGTCCCAGGCTGCTTTTAGAGGCAGTTGCCAGCAGAGGGTACTCCAGTCACAATCATTTCTGTATAATAAGGGTACAAAATGTGTTGCTACTGATTAGCTTATCAGGAGTGTGAGAGTGTATTTACTGAGCCTTGCCAAAGTTATACTTTAGGACCTAAGTAAAGTATTTAGAATGACACTGAGGTCGGGGCTGACACTTGGAGCACAGACATCTGAGCATGTCAGTACACATTTTGGGTGACTGGAGATAAAAAAGTGGCAGGTTATATTTGCAAAATTGGTTGATTTGATTTCATTTAGTGGAGGAACTTATTCCTTCAGTCATTTGGTGTTTCAACAGACTGTATAGTAGTTCTAGTTTTTTTTAAATTTGGATGGCTTTCAGCACTGGTTGCTGAAACTAACATCTACAAAATCTTACCTTGATTTAGGAGAATGGAGCAGTGCATGAAAAGAAGTGTTTGCTAGATATAAGGTAGTGATGATGATCTAGGTACTTGAAATTCCCGAACAAGTGTTTTAGTGGTGAATACATTTATTATTATTATACATAACCTTTAATATGTTTTCAATTTAAACAGAAAATAAACGCAAATGACAAAAAGCATGCATGATTTCTGATTAAATAGTAATCTACTCCAAATACAACTGCCATGACTTAAAATTTGGGGGTATCAGCTGATCTTCTGAGTTTCTAACAGTAGACCAAGATTCTCACCAAGGTGCAGAATCTGAGAACTACCAGGTATTCACCATTGCTTGCTGTAAAGAGGGTTGAGGCTTGAGGCTGTGGAAGAAACAAGAGGTGGCACTTTCGGTGCCGCAGATTCAGCCCATCGCCACCCAGGAATGCGTCACAGCGAAGGGCGGAGCCGACCCATCAGAGCAAGCAATGGCTGACACGTGAATCCCCTGAGGTCATTGTCACCTAGGCAACGAGCAACGCCTAGCTCGGCAAGGTTGTCTAGGCAACAGAACGTGATTGCTGTAGTCCCCAGCAGTGCAGCAGTACCAGACCAACAGAACCCGGGGGCAGCTGGCTGCAATATATCAGTGCTCCTTGCATCTCAACAGCCTGTTTTCCATGGTAATGTAGAAGAGGCAGCAGAAGGTGAGACTCATCATTTAAAATTGATTAGTCAGCTTTCCTCTTATTTAGCTAGTTTTGTGGCTGAGCTTCAAGTTGCAACTCCTACCTCATCTTAGAATCTTCCTTTGTCTTCTATGCAATCGGTTTCTCATAATAATATTTTATTACATCAGGACCCCACTGCTGTCATTTGGTCAGCAGATAAGGGTTCAAGGTCAGAGGATGTAGTTCCAGCTGCGGATGTTTTTTCCAAGGGTAAAACGGCTCCGGCTACCTGTAATACCAGCATTTTGCCTAGTGTTAATGTTAAAGAGTCTATGTTTGTGTCCTTGTTTTTTGTCACCTTTGGGTTTTCATTTATCTGCTAATAAAGATAAAATATGGAAAGGTGAATTTATTGCTATATTATCACTTTTACCATCTAGTAAAGAATCATTTTTTAAATCGGATAAAGGTGATAGATCTGAGGAAGAACGTTGCAGAATTGTTCTAAAATCTTTTTCAAATTGGTTACAAGGTTTTTGTATCTTTTCTAGTGTACTTTGTGAACGTTTTCTGGATAGGAGTCTGAGCCTTTTTCAACATGTTGACATTATACAGGAAGCATACAAGTGTTTTTCAGGTTTTTCTTGGTTCACATATGACAAAGCATTTCGGAAAAAAAATGTCAATCTACCCTGGTTTACAGTGGCGTTCAAAAGATGTAGGTTTGTGGCTTAACCTTTTCCTTCCACAGAAGCCCATTCTTCCCAGATTAAGTACAGGTAATGTTACAAATACATCCGCAGTTCCTTACAAGAAAGGTATATGTTTTTCTTTTAATGATAGCCAATGCAGATGGCCCACTAAATGTAACCTACGTTTCTTGTTAAAATTCAATATAGAGGGCAGAGAATTTAGCCAACTCCTTCAAAGAAATACCGGTATATATATCATTAGGTTCTTATACTCTCATGTTTCGGCCTGTAGGGCAGGATGTGAAGGTATTACAGACCGTTGAAAGGAGCATAAAGCATTCAGGAAATGGTCAGTCTATAATTATTTTTATAGGCAGTGAACGCCCTCCTGCTTAGGAAAAATTAGTAGTCATGTTCTCCTGTAAAAAATATGGAAACAAAAATCATATCTTAGTGGCAGCTATAAAATTCTGTTTATAAATGGCATTTTTTGATAACAAGCCACAAAGCTAACTATGGATTCCTAAAAACTAAAACCAAAACCTTATTGATGACTAGAAATATAAGGGGATGATATGCTAAAGGAGTTGAGTTGAGAATAAATTGTGCGCATATTCATTTCAATTATTCATTAATGTGTAGATGAAACAAGTAAGCAGGAGAAAGCTTTTCACCTTACTGAATAAGTAAAGTAAATATTCACACTATTTTTTGTATGAAGTTTGTCAATGGCTTTCATCCTCACTATGTAGTCATAGTTATTTTTATATTTGATTGAAAACTAATTGAAGGATTGTGGCTATTTACAAAAATACCTTTTGAAGGAAATCTCTTTTAGTACTGCTTAGGTCAATGATTTATTGCACAAATACACAGACTAACAATCACAGTCTGCAATATTTAATGTTTTAGAGAATCGGAGATCATAGTGCAAGGTACATATTGAACACCTGAGCACTAGCCCCAGAAAAAGAAACAAACTAATGAAAGTTTTCCAGCACAAAGGGCTTTCAGATAATGACTTGATGACTTGCTCAGTAGAATCAAGGTCTGCTGCAGCCTGTTATACAAAATGCCTTAGGATGGTGATGAAGACAAATGAATAA
Organism: Aquarana catesbeiana; assembly: GCF_042186555.1. NCBI lineage: Eukaryota > Metazoa > Chordata > Amphibia > Anura > Ranidae > Aquarana > Aquarana catesbeiana. Next base: position 330,164,914 of record NC_133325.1, read on the forward strand.
AGCACAGGATACAACACTATATTCAAACACCTCTATTCTGCTTCATCTCAGGTGATGGATCATCTTCTCACCACAATATGTTGCAGCATTAGGAAACATTTCATCTTCTCATTTTCAAGAATTAAATTAGGGAAAACTAATTTCTTGCTTCCAGAAGAAAACAATTGACTGGAAATTGTATAATCACTAACTATGACAAATTTATTCATCGTTTTTTTTTTTTTTTGCATTTGGTGCAGTGAAGCATGACTTCAAAATCACAAAATACAAAGCTGCTTAGTATGTTAAAATATTTTTTCCACTGAGGTAAAAAAAAATTAGGATTATTTTCTTATTATTACAAAATAAAATTAGTTTTCTGTAATATACTGTAATCACAGCAAAATATATAAATGTGATATGTGAAAAAAAGACAATATTGATTTTTTCTAAATTGATTGTAAAATCAGACAATATAATTAATAATGTAAACTTTAGGATGGTTACACGCTACTTACTGGTCAAAGCCCAACCGTCCTTAGTTCACATTCATTCATTAAAGGAAATGTTGAAATAAAATCTCCCCAAATAATTAAATTGTCCTCTCACCACTTTTTGGCTGCTCTGAAATCAGCTGAATTTTTTTCTTAAAAGTAAACTCCAGGCAGGCGCTTAAATACAGAACTGATGTACATACATATGAACAGTTTTTCTGCTAATGGATTTGTAGTTTTGTCCAGCCAGTCCCAAAACTTACACAGCAATACTACAGAACACAAGTCGTTCAGTGACCCCACTTTTATCTATTGCATTTAAGCAGTGTGGCTTAGTCATTTCCCCAAACACACTGATGATATGACTCTGTTGCATGCACATGTGCTGGCAAGGACTATAATAAACTGAGAGGGAAGAAAGATCATATCATCGGTGTTTTTCCCCCGACCTCAATGATCAATTACGGGTTGGGTGTGGGGAAATGACTAATGCCTACACACTGTAAAAATAACTTAGGTGCTTAGATTATTAGTTCAGCGATCTCCACATTGAGCTTTTGTGTTCTGACAGGGGGACCGCCCCCCTGCCAGAATACACTGGTCAGAGCTTGCAGCCATTGGCTGCAAGTGCTGATCAAATGCCAATCAACCGATGGTTTTTCCAGCAGGCTCGTTTGACAGAAGCTGGATGTTAGGGAGGCTACACACTGGCCGAATGTCGTTCGGTCAGTGTACAAATCCTGTTTCTCCCAGTTTGGGTTTTACTTTACAGGGGATTACAAAAGAATGATATAAAGACTTTAATCACTGCACAATTCTAAACACTTCCCCTTTCTGTAGTGACCATACATGCAATTGTAATTGTTGAGTAAACAGTGTAAAACAACATCACCAATATCCACAAAAGCAGTTGCTGTTTCAGACAAAAATGTTATCCTGTTGTATACAGCCAATAACCCTGCCTTTAATTAAAAAATTAGATCAATGGCTTAAAATGTAATTGGCAAATAGTAATGCCTATGATATACATTGCTAAAAAAATAAATTGAGTCAGATTAAATATTGTTATAATTTATCTTTGCACATGGAATGGCCTGATACCTTTTTTTTAAAATCAAAGTACGTAATTGTGTTAGAAGGGTAGACCCTGAAGTATTAGTATTGTAATGTACTTAGAGAGTATGTCTGGGCAAAATCAGTCTCCTTTTTCTCAGTGTTCAGACTGTAACATTGAAACTTTTTTAGTAGACTACAAAGTCAGAGGTTAGATGAGGTGGCTGATTTGTGTCAGACATTTGAGGATGAGTCAAAAATAGCACATGCATCAGGAATTTACATGACTGTCATTCATGAGTTATCACCCAGTTCACAAGGTAGATACTGATCATGGATGGTGCTTAAACAAAGATGGCACCATCATTATAAAGATCAAAGCAGATGAAGGTATTTTTAGGGGAAGTACTATGATAATAATAAGGTAATAAATACCTGAAACTGTTACACTTACATATTACTTAGCATGGATGCGTATATCATAAAAAATATATCTTCATTGCTAGGTCCTCCTTAAATATAAAATACACATTCCACGTTCAAACAGTCTATAGTTCATTCTACCCAGTAACAAGGAGAAACTTACACAGATTTATGATTTTTAGAAATAACAGACTGAATATGTCTGCTTCAAGCAACAGGGCATAATGTACTCCATTTAATTTAAACATTTATGTGGCAGTGGAGGTAGATTCTTGTGAAAGAGATCTTCTGCCTGGAGAAGCCCTATTATGTGATTCCTCTATCAAGTGCCTCCAATAATATAACTTATTTCATACTGTTGCACTGCTCCTGCCCACAGACTACACACATTTTCTTTTTTTCCAAAACAGCACATAAAACAAAATGGCAAAGGACAAAGGCACTTTTTTATTACATAGATAAAGCTCTTCACATTATTCTGTTCTTACCTGCCATTGAGTCATCAGTTCCCGAATGCCCTGTGTATCTTCCAACAGTCCTTCTTTATGTTTTGCATCATGTAGTACATTGGCTGTAGTCTCAGCTTCTGTTAGCCAGGCAAGAAACTTTTCCAAGTCCAAGTAAAACTGCTGCAACAGTCGTAAAGCTGCCTCAAGAGCACCATCACGATCACTAACTCTGAAATATATAATGAAGTATATATACAGTATATAACACGCAATGATTCTACTTTATTTACTAGGGATTTTATTATTGTAAATAACACAAATAAATGAACAGCAATAAAGGTGCAGAAAAATACTAGAGTCAATCAGAAATAAGCTTGACATACACAAATACTGCTGCAATTACACCAACAGATTCTATTTATTGGCAAACTTAAAATGGAATTAAACTCAAACCAAAAATAGAATATTGAATATATTGCAGCTGACCAATCATTAGATGCAGTGGCTGTATTTGTTTTATCTTTTCCCATCTGTTTTCACCTGGTGATCTGGCCAGTAACACACCTCCTGCATTAGAGTGGTGACCCTACCCTGGCTGAAGGAGCACATGGGCACCTTTCAACAGCAACATTGTCAATCTTGGGGGAGGGGACTGTTAGATATACTAGCTGACTTAAATATAGTAACACATTGAAGCTGAACTCAAGCTAACACTTTATCTCAGTTACAGCAAACAGTTTTTCCTTTTGGGATGAAGGTTTTACATAAATAAGTAAAAGCTGATCATTTTAAGCACCCCTGCTAGTGTTAAATGGTCAGTCTCATCCTTGTAACTGCAAGAGAGCTTTTCTGTTGAAACACAACAGATGTATTATAAACAATCAAATTGATGTGTGAAAAAAATCAATAACAAAAAACGTCCATATACATTGTGCAAATATGCTCCAATCATAAAGTGCATTTGTGCTCCAAACTTTAAGGTGCGCCACACACCCCTCTTTTGTCCCCACTTGCTGAAAAGAATGGACCCCTAGCTTTTCAGTCCAGGGGTCATTCAGGCTAGAATGCTGGGCATAAATGGCAAAAGGATCCAAGGAAGATCTCCCCCAATCGTGATGGTCATATGTGGATTTAGTCAACAAAAATGAAAAGAGGGACTAATAGTGAAGTACAGTTTGACAAAGCTTTAATGCGCAAATGTGGATAGGTACTTACAGGCTAAAATCATTAATCAAGCATCGAAATTGCTAGGATAAACACCAGGAAACACTGCATCCAGCGTGCGTACCACCAAAACCGGAAGTGAAGCCCTTTGGACTCGAAAAACGGAAATTTCATCAACGCGTTTTGCCCTCCCACAGGGCATCATCAAGAACCTCCCTCATCTAGGATGTCCTTGATGACACCTTGTGGGAGGGTGAAATGCGTTGATGCAATTTCCAGTTTTCTAATCCAAACGAAGTCACTTCCGGTTTCAGTGAAAAGCACACACTGGATGCAATGTTTCCTGGTGCTTATCCTTGAAATTTCAATGCTTGATTAATGTTTTTAGCCTGCAAGTACCTATCCACTTTTGCGCATTAAAGCTTTGCCAAACTGTACTTCACTATTAGTCCCTCTTTTCATTTTTGGTGACTATATCTACATATGACCATCACGATTGGGGGAGATCTTCCTTGGATCCTTCTGCCATTTATGCCCAGCACTCTAACCTGATTGACCCCTGGACTGAAAAGCTAGGGGTCTATGTAAATTCCTTTTTGGTGAATGGGGACACTGGAGGGGTGTGTAGCGCACCTTGAAGTTTGGAGCACAACTGCACTTTATGATTGGAGCTTATTTGTTCCAATCATCATACATATTACAATGTATATGAACTTTTTTGTTATTGATTTTTTTTACCCATCAAATTGATTGTTTATAATTTTGCAAGCTCTGTAATTATATATATACTTTTTATTCAGTAAGTGAACAGCACTTTGTGTACAGCAGCTGCAATCACTAGTATTACCTATTTACACTCACTTCCAGTGCAATATATATTTTTAGTATATATATTAGTATATATATTTTTGTTTCACAACAGATGTATTAGCCGGATTACCAGATGAAAATAGAAGAAAGAAAGTTTAAAAAAGAAATCTAATGCAATGGGAGTGAAGAAAAGTAAGTATATGCTGATAGGAGTGGGGGGTTTAGTCACCCTTTTAGTCTGCCCCGCATATGCAATAGAAAGCGTCATGTATACATACAGAATTCGTTTGGGGTAAAATAGTAGTTAGTTTGTTAATAATCACTGTCTATCTATCTATCTATCTATCTATCTATCTATCTATCTATCTATCTATCTATCTATCTATCTATCTATCTATCTATCTATCCATCTACTGTATATCTCTCTCTATCTATATATATATGTATATTCACTTTACAACTGTCATTTCACTATATTTGATAAGCCATACATCCAAAAAAACCTGCAAAGCTTAATTAAAATCACTTAGCTACAACCTAAATTCCTGGATTACAAATTAAGTTAAATGTAATTAAAAGTGATTATCTAAATAATTGGATTTCAAAGGCCCTAATTTCTCTTGCATTTAATGACAAAAATTTAATTGGCACCAAATACTGTGAAAACAGATAACATTACACAATGAATTTTGACACACAAAGAAGCAGAATATATATATATACACACATTTTCCTATATTTCATGCTATATTTCATGATAATGTGAGTGACTCATGTGAGTTTTTTTACTCCAGCTTCGTTACAACAGATCACAAATAAATATGAGAGAACATGAACAAAATGATGACTTATTAGTTACATGCTGTCACACTGGCAGAGTATAGTAAAATACCAATGATTCCACATGGGTTGTGAGTGAGGATTGCACCCACTATGTTTCTCTAAAATGAGGACTATAAAACCAAGATCCTGCAGATACTGAATAGGCGTTTTTATGATATCATGACAGGAGAATTTTGTGCATGATGTTCAGGACATGAAGAGTGCATTAATGCAGGTAATGCCTAAAACAAATCAGACTTTACAGGTAACACAAAGGGATATCAGATACTGTATATAAAATCACTTCAGTACTTCAATGCTACTTTTGGACAAACTCCACAAGTCTTTAGGGTGACATTTGCTCATAAATCCAGGGGACATTGGATTTATGGGTGAATATCACTCTAAAAACTCGCTGAATGTATTCCCAAATGGCACAGAAGGGCAGGGCAGCAACAGTGCCCCCCCCAATCCTGTATGATCACAGACAGCATAAATTAGTATTAATGATTTCCCCGTTTCATCCTGAAGAAGACAACCAAGTCTGTGAAACAGATTAGGATTGGATGCCATTTCACCATTGACCATGGTGCCGAAAAATATACACTATGACATCATACTTTTGGTAAAGTAATGTAGCAAGTACTTACTTGCAGAATGGTGCATGGCATACCATTTGGGGTGGAAATTTGTACATTAATAACAAATATTCTGTATCAGCATGTGTAAAGTTATTATACATTTTATATATTCATATTAGGAAAAATAAAGTGATTTTATAAATCTTATAACCCTGTGTGGTACCTGTAAAGTCTATTTAGTTTTTTTTTCTCTTTCTGTATTTCCATGGTGTTGTGAATGTTGTACCAATCAGACCCTTACTTTTGCATTTGCAGTAAATGCCTACATTAAAGATACAGCTATTTAAAGATTAAGTACAGCAACAGGTGCAGAAAATTTGTACGAAGACACAAATTTGGAAATGGCAGAGATTGAAACCCAATAAAGATGATCGGGTTTATACCTGGACAGATGGAGGTGCCCAGTGATACCAGAATATAAGATGTGAGAGATCAGAGGTTTAATCTCAGCATTAGCCTCATCTATATCTTCAGGCAGAGCATGGCCTTTTTAAGCACACAACAGGAATGGTCTGATTTAGGATCAGGAGAGGTGTTTAGAGACAATGTAGAGAACATCAAGAGGAATACTGCATGGACACAACAGGCATAGAGCTACAACCCGCAGTGAGTGTTGTAGATAATATTTTCCCATACAGTGAAAGTGATTCTAAAGGCTCACTTTTTTTTTAAATAACAGACATGTCATACTTACCTGGCTCTTGCTGCTGTGTCTGAGCCAATGAGGATAGAGAGAGCCTCTGCTCCTGTGTACATCACTGAATCAATATGGGGCTCAGATAAGTATAAGGAAGGGCGGGGGGAGCTGCTTGCAGAAGGTGTTTTACCTTAATGCACAGAATGCATTAGGTAAAAAAAAAACTTCTGCAGTTAGAACCACTTTAAGATCACAGGAGATATCTTTACTAAAAAAAGGTTTTGGTCTTTTAGCCCAACTCAAGGGTGGACCCGTTTCCATTGAAGCAAAACTTTAATTGATTGAATCTATAAAGGATATAAAATGGGTTATCTATTAGGGTATAAGATTTGAGAGTTAAAAGTAATATACTTGCACATACCACCTTTGCTGCAGTGATGGTATTTTCTGAAAACGTGGATAAGGATATTTCTGAAATGTTGCAGACTAGCCCTTTTACTGATATTATTCATAATCTCATGATGCAAGAGCCAGAGGCATTTCCATCCTTTTCTGCTAGGCAAGGCATTATAATTAAAGTGGAACTTCCACATTAAGGCCTCCTAATCCCCTGACATGCCACATTTGGCATTTTCATTTTTCTTTGGGAGGGGTGGGTACCTAGTTTTCACAGGTACCCAGCTCCCACTTTTGCTGGAGCCCCCTAGGCGGCCCTTCCCTGAAAACTGAATATACTCTGGAAACTGTGACTGGGAATTGCTGAATAGGAGAACGTTTGGATATCTTGGTCTGGTGGATAGGCTGGAGGAGCCATTAAGGGACATTACGCCAGGTTACCGGTGAATCAGCTGGAGGAGCCACCAAGGGACATCATCCCCGGTTATCCATATACGCCAATCACCCCTGCAGGGGTAATAGGAGCTGGTGAGCGGGGATCCAAGAGTCACCTGATCTTGGTCACTTTGAAGTTCCTGGGAATGTTTACAGCAACATTGTTTACAACAAGTTTACAGAAATGTTTACAGCAAAATTGCATATCACTTGCTTAGGACTTATAGTTATATACAAATCTATTTTTGAGGTTTTTTTATGGTGCTGTTTTTCACTGATGGAATTTAGTTATTCTTTGGATATTTAGGATTAATCACCTTAATCGATGTTTTAAGGAGAGGTTCTTTTGGTTTGTGTGTTATTGCACTTTAAATTAATTAGGTTATCATATTATACGGTGGTATATGTGATCTTAACAACTACTATTATCACTACTAGAACACATCAGCTTTTGGGTGGTGCACCATTGTTATAAATTAAGGGATTGGGATACCCCTCTCCAGTCTAGGGTCTAGGGTAGCGCCATTTACCCCATTCTATTTTATTTACCATTTACCATGGCCCCTTAGGGGAGTCTATTAGGGGAGGCTGCAACCCTTGCTTGATCCTAAGCGCAGAGTTTCTCCTATTTTTTGTATATTTATTACATGAAAAAAATGTTTATTTGAATTAGTTTTTTCAGCATCATTGCCTGCTGTGGGTTTGCTTTATAGACAACTTGTTCACCACTTGGCATGAGAACATGTCATGAGAACATGTCTTCTCTGGAACAATACCACAGTGAGCTAAATAGGATGATGGAGAATTTGGAATTCAATATGTAATTTAGTGAACAACAAAATCATTTTTTTTATACATAAAGAATGGTAAAAAGTGATATATATACCCAACCAATTGACAGGAATAAGCTCTTACACTATACAAGCCACTACCCACCAAAAGTGCTAAATTTAGGAGGGTGGCTAGAATAGTAAGTGATTTAAGAGTAAGGACAGATAAACAGGCGAATATGAGTAGAAAATTTACATGAGAAGGGTTATCCAGCCGAAGCACATGAAAGAACACAGATTGAGAGTGAATGTAAGAAGAGTGGTGATATAGCAAAAGGGAAATGTGACAGGAATACATATACCATTTATGTTACAGTTTAATTTAACTTGTCATAAGGTTGTTTCTTGTGTGAATAGACATCGGCACATCTTGAGAGTAAATTATTCTAGTTTAAGGAAAGACTTATATAGTCGTTTAGAAGGAGTCTTATTATATTCAGTTATTTAGTAAAATCAGATTATATTTCCCCAGGTAAATCCATTGCAACCTTTTTACTTGCTAGACACTAGAGATGGACCAAACACCCCTCAGTTTGATTCGCACCAGAACAGCCGAACATCGCAAAAAGTCTAGACCTGAACAATGAACCCCATTGAAGTCTATGGGACCCAAACTTGAAAAATCAAAAGTCCCCATTTTGAACGCTTATATGCATCATTTTTAACCACCTCCCAGCCGGCCACTGCACATAAACGGCCGGGTGGTCCTTTCCTCGTTCTGAGTGGACATTCAGGAATGTCCCTCAGAACGAGTGCTCGCAGTGTGGCCACGAGGCGCGCTGCGGCTCGATCCTGAGATCATTATGATCATGAGCAGAGATTGGGATATAGGCGCTGTGATTGGCTCTACCGATCATGTGATGAATGTGTCCATTCACAGCCATCACAATGTAAACAGAGACGCGTGTCTCTGTGACAGTTCTCCCCACCGAGCTCAGTGAGAGCTCAGTGTGGGGGGGGGAGGAATCTGCAGATCCGTGACAGCTCTCTGTGTGAGGATGATTTTACACAGAGAGCTGTTACAGATCACCCCACAAACAATACACCAAGCACCACTAATACCCCTGTCCCCATACACATGTCAGTGTCCCCATAAAACATCTGCCTGTCTTCCATCATTGCAAAAACCAAACACTGATTTGTGTTATATTTACCAAAGAAATGTAGAGCATAATTTTTGGTCAAAATTTATCAACAGAAATTACTTATTTGCAAAATTTTATAACAGAAACTAAGAAAAATTCATTTTTTTTTTTTTAAATTTAAAAAATGAGGGTACTGAAGGTACTGAATCTATTCTTCTCCTCAGTCTTCACGAGGGAATTATGGGGTCTCCTGACTGGAATGGTACCAGCTAATTGGAGAAAAGCCAACGTAGCACCAATATTTAAAAAGGGCCCAAAATACATCCCTGGGAATTACAGACCAGTTAGCCTAACATCAATAGTATGTAAACTCTTGGAGGGGATGATAAGGGAGTTTATACAAGATTTTAGTAATGAGAACGGTATCATTAGCAGTAAACAGCATGGATTCATGAAGAATCATTTTTGCCAAACCAATCTATTAACCTTCTGTGAGGAGGTGTGTTTTTTTTTATTATCAAAATGTTCTATTTTCTTTTCCTTTAGTATACAGAATATCAATTCATTATTATATAAATGTATATTCCAATATATCCCAAACAAAAGCTGTACAGTTACAATACATTTCATTCCACAAACTAACATGTATATCCCTCCACCCTAACAAAAAAAAAAAAAAAGGAGTTGCCTCCCTCCTCCACTCTCTCCCTCCTTACACTCTTTATTTATATGGAGTTCGATCAATTACACCCTACTTTCCCTGAAGATTACCCGTCATTCTACCATATCCCCCTATCCCCTTATGTGAACAAATGTAATCATTTTCCAGTGCTCTCCATTCCCTACCACAAAAAAAACAAAACATTGTGACTATGAGGAGGTGAGTTGCCATCTAGATAAAGGAAGGCCCGTAGATGTGGTGTATCTGGATTTTGCAAAAGCATTTGTCACAGTTCCCCATAAACGTTTACTGTACAAAATAAGGTCCGTTGGCATGGACCATAGGGTGAGTACATGGATTGAAAACTGGCTACAAAGGTGAGTTCAGAGGGTGGTGATAAATGGGGAGTACTCGGAATGGTCAGGGGTGGGTAGTGGGGTCCCCCAGGGTTCTGTGCTGGGACCAATTCTATAAATTGTTCATAAACAACCTGGAGGATGTGGTAAAAAGTTCAATCTCTGTATTTGCAGACCATACTAAGCTAAGCAGGGCAATAACTTCTCCACAGGATGTGGAAACCTTGCAAAAATGTAAAATAATGCATTTGAATGGCAAAAATATGAATGCAATCTATATACTGGGGGGAGAACCTCTGGGGGAATCTAGGATGGAAAAGGACCTGGGGGCCAAGCTGCTGCTAACAAAGCAAACAGAATATTGGCATGCATAAAAAGGGGCTCAACTCCAGAGATAAAACGATAATTCTCCCACTCCACAAGACTCTGGTCTAGCCGCACCTAGAGTATGCTGTCCAGTTCTGGGCACCAGTCCTCAGGAAGGATGTACTGGAAATGGAGCGAGTACAATGAAGGGCAACAAAGCTAATAAAGGATCTGGAGGATATTAGTTATGAGGAAAGGTTGAGAGCACTGAACTTATTCTCACTGAAGTAGAGACGCTTGAGAGGGGATATGATTTCAATATATAAATACGATACTGGTGACCCCAACATAGGGATAAAACTTTTTCACAGAAGGGAGTTTAACAAAAATCTGGGCCACTCATTAAAACTAGAAGAAATGAGGTTTAACCTTAGACTACATAGAGTGTTCTTTACTGTAAGAGCGGCAAGGATGTGGAATTCCCTTCCACAGGCGGTGGTCTCAGCGGGGGGCATCGATAGTTTCAAGAAACTATTAGATAAGCACCAGAAAGACCGCAACATATAGGGATATACAATGTAATACTGACACAAAATCACACACATGAGTTGGGCTTGATGGACGTGTGTCTTTTTTCAACCTCACCTACTATGTAACTATGTAACTATGAAAAATTCCTTTACATATAGTGCCTCGGGGTCCCCTTAGTCTGCCTGTAAAGTGACGCATCTGTAGCAAGTATAGAACATGCTGCAGCAAAAATGTTTTGCACCTATATTCAGATTTTGATAGAAATTTGGATATTTTTTTATGAGTTTGTATGGTGAAGCGTCACTTTCAATTACATTTTTTGCACGTTGGAAAAGTGTCTCACATCACACTTTTTTTTAAAGGGGCAGCTATTCACCTTTTATATGTTTATAGTAGGGTGGCATCACTTATTTGTATATTCATATCAAAATATCTTTGGTAACATGAAAACTCAATCAGAACTGGTTAGGATAAAGTGCCTAGAAGTCTTGCCATCGGAGGTTTTGTATCGGGCTGAACATTTATTCATTGTGAGCCACTGTATTCATTTCCCCTCACCAGTTCCCAAAGGGAGCTATGAAGTCTGCCTGCAGAAAGTAGTGTGCACTTTAGCCTATGATAGGCATGCTAGCTCCTCTCCTGTCATTTTAGATTGCAAGTGAAGATCTGATGCTGGACATATGCTTCTGTCACCATCCTGAAATATTGGTTTCAATGCTTTCCTGTCATTTGCAAGAAATAGGCATACCAGAGAGGGAATAAGGTCATATGCTTATTTTTTTTTTTAGAAAGTGGAATGTCGAGGTGTAAGGACAACCTTTGTATTTTAAAACGTAGGATGGGAGAAGCCCATCACTAACTCCAGCCAGCTGATCTTGGAGGTGCACAGAGATATATCATGTACAGATGTGCATCAATGAAAATGTAACATGTTACTTTTCCACCTATTAATATTTTGTGGGATTACATGTGTAGCGACACTCCCAAAGGAGCCACTTGGTGATTTTGGGTTCTCTGATCCCCACCTCAACTCCAATAACATCCTCTGTCCCTCTGGCACACCTGGTTAAATAAAATGACTGCAAACACATTTAAGGACACACATGGAAAATACCGTTACCCTGGCTGTGGATTGATACCAAAAAAACAGATACACACCTGATAGTGATAAACAAGTTGAATACATTATCACGGTTTAAAACATGTGGAAACTTACAGCACTGTTAAACCTTGATACACTAAAATATATGCCGGTTCCTCAAGGTGCCGCCTACCTAATTAATATGTCAAAAAGGGTGAAGCAATACTAACATATGGGGATTGGATACCCTCAAAAACGTTAGAGTAAAAATGACAAAAAGGAAAGAAGGAGAGGATGAGAGCTCATGGTATAGAGATTGAATGACAAACTTGAAATAAAAACCTGTAATAGCTCAACCAACCCTGTGGTAGCACATATCTATGGAACTTCACTCAAACATGATTAGCAAAAAAGATTTATTGGTGTCAAAAATAAGAAAAAGACATTAAAAAAATCATACATACATTAACATTGAAGCTATAAAAACAAAAGGACCATCTCTGGACAGGTGGTGCAACTTCACCCAAATTGCAGGGTTGTAAAAATGCTGTAGTACAGCTGGGATGATATCCCCAGGTCTAAACGACCTATGACGAGTGACACAAATGTTAAATTAAGATTGAACTGATATTCAAAAAGGGAGGATGAATTAAGTCAAATCACAAAAGTGGAAGCTATGAGATGATATCAATGGTTCTTCCGATCTGCATTGGAAATACTGTGGACAAGTAGATGATGTATTAGGGTGGAAGGTAGCTGTGAAGAAATGGGGGAGCATTGCTAGGTAACAGTGGTCATGTGCAAGTGGAATGGTAATGAATATAAGCGTCTAATAAAGTGATGTAAGGCTCACTGGAACCATAAGAACATAGTGCTCCTTGACCTCCCTCTCATTGTACCAATCAAAGTCTCTATGAAGACTCGCTCTCACACCCCAAATAGAACAGCAAAGTGAAGAGGTACTCCTTTCCCTAAGGTAATAGTGCTTTCCCAAGAATGGTAAATGTATTGATACTTATCAGCTTGTGATCAAGTCCACAGGTCCAGGATCCTGGGGGAAGTTCCTCCTTTGTCTTTGAAAACAGCAGTCTTGCAAAGTATGTAGAACCATATATGGGTCAAAAACATGTAGTCCAGATACGGGCCGTGCTGGCCTGACTGGTTTCACTGATCCCTGTCGGCTGCGTCAGAGACTGGTTGCCAATGTGGTCCCCTCACCATGTGGAGCATCCAGGCTTTAAATGGACACCAAAACATGTTGGTGTGTGTCACTTCCTGCTTCCTGTTTACATATCACACCCCTCCACATACATCATAACAGTCTCTTCCTCCCCCAATGTGAAAGAGGAAGGGGAGGGGTGAGTGCAGAAGACGTGGAGCAAGGCACTGCTAATACTTCCTTAATACTTTTCAGTCTCCCCCTAGAGGAATATTAGAAGTAAGCAGCACAAAATATAGTAAAGTCCATATATTAAGCACAGTAGGAAAACCACAACATGGCGCTGAGGATAATTTCTTACATAATTGACATCCACAAAAATTGTATATACATGTGCTGCAACAACATTGCAGATGATAAATGAAGTTCCATGAAGAAAAAAAAACAAAAAACTTTTAAAATTTTTTTGCATTGAAAATAATACGTAATAGTTAGTATCATTGCCTCAGCGGCACTGAATAAGAATCATCCAAGAACAGGGACAAAACCTAAACTGTCATTCAAGCCAGGAGACTTAGAAGCCTCCAGTTCCCATATCCAACGCAACTCACGTTGGAGAACAATCTGGTCAAAGTTGCCCCCCTTCTGTCCTAGGGGAACCACTTCAAGGACCCAACACTAAAGGCAACAGGGATCTCTATCATGTTTGAAACATACATGTCTGGCTACAAGGGCCTTCAGATGGTATGTGTCTACTTCATAAATGTGTTCCAAAAACCTGATGGTCTTTCCCGCGTAAAAAGTAGCCACAAGAGCACACAATGACATAAATGAGCCCCACGGTGTCACAGTTGGCCCTCTGTCTGCAGTTTTGTCCCTTTTCTTGGATGATTCTCAAACAGGGGTGTATTCAGTTCCACTGAGGCAACGATACTAACTATTGTGTAATATTTTTAATGCAAACATTTTTTTTAACGTTTTTTTTTTTCTTCATGGAACTTCATTTATCGTGTACAATGTGGTTGCAGCACAGGGGGTTGGCAGAGCGAGCCATGGGCGGGAGAGAAGACACACGCTCGTAGCTTCACTCTCCCTGCTTTTACATACAGGTCCTCCGGTCTTCGCTGTAGCAGTGCTCTGAGGGGGGGGGGGAACCCGCAGCCACCCACAGATCCCCTGCGAGTCTCAATGCTGTCCGTGCTGACAGAAGGCGGGGGACCCACAGCTGCTTGACAGTGTTCACCATTTGGGTTGGAGAGTGTGGACAATGGTATAATACATATAAGGGAGATGTATGAAGCTCTGCTACAGTCATTCTGGGCCTAAGAGCTGAACTTTTACTCCTGCAGTTTCACTTTTACTTACAGATCTCCTTCTCACCCACACTCTGTTACTCTGCTCTCTCCATCTATCAACTTTGTTTGGCAAAGCACTTTTTTAGCTCCAAGTACTGCTTTTCCCTCTACCCAGAAATAATAGGCATCGGGCCCTTGCATATTTTCAAAATGCATGTACTCCCACAGACCACTCACTTGTTGGGGTGTTGTCACCATAACCACACAATGATTTATTCTACAGAGCCCTGGTAATAGACTACCTGGGAAACCTACAAGGTTACTTTGGTTAAAACAAAGTTATAGTAGGGTTTAACAGTAAAAAGTGTAAACTTTATTCATGGCTTAATTTTTAAAAATTATTCCGTGCTAAAAAAATTGACTCCCAGCATCACAAAGTCACTCAGATCAACACAAGGCACCATCACCACCAAGGCAGTAGGTCAAAACAAACAACAAACAAATTCTTCCTCCCCCTCTCTGAGCTCTGCTATACAAGAGACTGCAAGAGGCTGATACCAGGTCAAAGTAAGGTAATTACACTGCTTGTATTTATGAAAAATACATGTATTAATGATTACAGAGCTGCATAATCTGTGTTTTAATCTCTGACTGCAGTTCAGTTTTAACAAAATTCACTAATTCTGCTTTTCCCTACCCTTCTCTAAGCTCTGCTGTACAGGAGATGGGAAGAGGCTGATACCAGGTCAAAGTAAGGTAATTATGCTGCTTGCATTTATGAAAAATACATGTATTAATGATTACAGAGCTGCATAATCAGTGTTTTTATGTCTGACTGCAGTTCAATTTTAACAAAATTTCCTGATGTATTGCAATGCATAGTAGCCATGCAATTATTTTATGCTAGATTGTACAGCTCATCTGTCATGTTTTTGACACTTACACATGTACACTTATCAGCTGGAGCAAGACTTTTATTAAAGCCCACGCACATCTAGACACATCCAAATAATACGCTTGTGTGTAATTTTTGTCACCAACAGTACTATATGAATACTGTGAATATGTTACACCCAGAACATACCAGGAGAAGTATATTTTCTACTTTGTTTATGTAATTGCCAGTAACTATTAAAAATGGACAGTGAGCACATATAGCCCACCGTGCATTAATTTCCTGACAACTTTTGACAAATTTACTTTGCTGTACATTTAAAAAAACAGGATAAAATAACAGCTATCATGACATTGCCATCAGTAACTCCATAAAATGCACCCAATTAGGGGTCTGTAAAGAAATCTATCAGCCCTATACCCTGGCTCCTAACTGCATTTCTGCATTTTGATTTAACAACATTTACTGCATCTAGTGCATCTATGTAAAATAAGAATTACAGAAATGTGTGTTGCATTTGAATATGTCATATACAAGGGCAGGGCACACATGTGGCCTAAAGAGAGTCTGAATATATTGACTGACATTTTAAAAACACACACATTTTGAGAGTTAGGCCAGAGATACCCATTTTAGTTCCCCATAGGTAATTCACAGAAACATATGACCTAGTATAACAAGTATCTTTAACGGCAAAATAAATACATTCACATACATATTCACATACACATATTGTAACAAAAAGGTCAGCAATAATTTGTGAGTTAAGGTTTGTCTAAACCTGACTTGCTCATTAATACAAAGGGCATGCTACAAATTATCCTGCATCCACAGTATGTGGTGCTCATTAGGCAGAATTAGGAAAACTAAACATACACAACAGTGCTGCTTCAGCTGATAAATTGTAAAGTCTTTTGCATAGTAATATGTAAACTTTAAAAAAACTGTTTTGATTCTTTGTTCAACATACTTTTTAAATATACCGTAGTAAAGACAGAGATTTTCCTTTTTCTTTTATAAAGCAGTTACTCATCTTTTAACAAAGCCTAGTTATTAATTTTGAAACATTTATTAGCATAAACAATAAAGTAGTTTTATACCTCGATTATGTGTATGCTATTAATAGAACTGATAATTCCTGCAGCTGTAAAGAGCTAAAATATTACTTCTCCCTTTACTCTACACAATAGTCATAATACATTTACATTGCTTTGTACATGGCTAGGATCTAACCAACTGAATGATGGTTTTGTAAGAGGTTATGTCTGAGTAAAAAAGGTAATTCTAGCTATAAGGTGAAGAAGGAAAAAAATGGCAACATCCTTGAGAAAACAATAATGAGTGTTTAATTTGCCCCTTCGCCCCTACCTGCATCTCCCCATGGTCCCTATGTTTCTGTTACTTGAAAGTCTAAAGGAATTATTTCAAATTTCCTGTGCTTCATTATAGGAATATACGTTTTGCAAATCAAAGATGTATAGGAGGGCATTGTATGAGTACCAGCTTCTAGTTCAATATTATAACCACTGCAATTACAATCTTCCTCCTTAGCAACATTTGTTGCTTGAAACTTAAAGGAAAAATACAGTATATTTTCAGGGAACATATATTTTAATTAGTTAGCAGTTTTAACTTTAAAGTTTTCCTGTCACTTTCACATTTTTACAACTTTTATTTTATTTTGTCAAATGTAGAGGTCACTACAATAAATCAACATAACTACTTAGCAACTGTTGAGATACTGTATATTATCAACCAAAAAAAAGAATGCATTGTTTTAAAAGAGTCAGATTATGCAGAGACTTACACTGTCAGAAGGAGCACTAAAGCACAACAATTGAGCCTACATGGCCCACCAGTACTTTTTGTGTGACCCGATGTGTGCTGGGTATCTTTAAGAAGATAAAAAAGAGAGTTGAGCTGCCCTGTGTGGCCGTAATGGTCCATCCAGTTGTTTTAATGTCCATCCAAAGTGTGTATCTACAGCCTGAGGCTGATGAAGGAGGCATGGCTTGCTTCCAAAACACATTCCTATAGGCTCCTCTCTACACTCCTGGAGATACACACTTTGGATGGACATGCGAACACCGGACGGACCATCGCGGTCACGCAGGCTGATCTCGCTCCCTCTATACGGCCTGCCTTCTTCCTTTACAGATAGAGACCATAATTCCCGGTTTATACTTGGATTTCCCATCCACTGCGATCTGTCATCCCCCTCCACGCCCGTTTGTGAGTGCCATTGGTTCTTATATCGCTTTTTATCTTGTAATAAATTGTGCTACACGAGGCCTGCTTGGCGCTTCTTTTCTCCTCCCTCTTGCATTTCAGATTGTGGACTTCCAGCCCAGTTTTAAAGACAACCTTGCAAGTATTTATGGTGTCAGCCAATCTCTTTATTATTGACATTTATTCCTATACCCTTGGGAATAAGACTTTTTTGGCTGTTCATTTTAATCAGTTGTTTAATCAGTTGCTTTATTACATTCTTGATCACAGAATTGGCACAGAGATAATGCTGTAGTCAGGGCCGGACTTATCATTGGGCTTGACTGGGCTCAAGCCCATGGGCCCTGCCTAATAGGGGGCCCCACGGGCAGGGCCGGATCCATGGCAAACTCCCGTCTGCTAGCCAGCCTGTTTCGCCAGCACCTATGCTTATTATTTAACGGGGACCAATCGGGCTTGTGTACTCTCACTTCCTGGTAGAGGTGGAATGCAAGATAGGGCCTCCCATGTCTTGCATCATTTCTGGCTGATTACATCACGTCCGCCCTATCGTGCATTCCACCGCTACCAGGAAGTGAGAGTATACAAGCCTGATCCGTCCCCGTGAAATAAGCAGCGGTGCCGACAAAACGGGAAGGCTAGCAGGCAGGGGTTTGCCCCCCCAAATGTTAGAAATCATGGGGCCCCCGTACATTATACCTGACGGGGCTCCCTTCGACCCGGTGGCAGGCGACATGGCAAGTGACACCCTGCATCTGCTGGCAAGTGACACCCTGCATCCGCTGACAAGTATAAGGTTAAAAAAATACTGCGCTAACACAATAAGAAAAGCTGCGACTAAAGGTAGTAAACCGTGAATCTAATGTAATTAAAAAAAGTCGCGCTAAAAAAGATTATTTGAGAATAGCAACAATCTAGTGCCTAAAGTGATAAAAGGTAAATATGAATAAAAAATATAATTGAAACAATACCCAATGTATATAAACTCCACGATGAGATGGAATAAATGATATAGAATAAATGATATACAAAAAGGACTATTTTCTATGTGAAAAATAAATAGTGAAATAAATTAACATAGTTGAATGTGAACGACAAAAATTAATTTCCAGAACACTATTACCACGTGCAAAAATATAAAGAAATATTGTGAAGATACTAAGCATATACCCTGTGAAAAGCAAAAAATAAAGCAATAAAAATTATAACCAAACTAAAAAAGTCCATAAAAAATCCAAGTCCAGAAAAACAGTAATTATTGAAGTTCTTGCATATTGTGGAAAACAGGCAAGTAGATATCCCCCAGTGCTAGGAGAAGTGCAGAGACAGACTTGCTGAAGTGACACAGGTGCATGGGCAGACCTCCACCGTTTAAAACAACTGCCTCTTACCAAATAGAGTTGGTCTCTAGATTATAGGAGACCTATGGAACGGATGGCTGCAACCCCAGCCAGGGATCTAGAACAGCAGACACTTGTTGTCATCCGGGACCCGGAACTCGCTCCGTCACACACAGCGAATAGAATAAGATGGCTCCCCATAAAAGAAATAAAAGCTCCACATAGCATAAAAACCACGACTTTATTTAATAAAGAGTAAGATTGCACTTACACAATGGTTGTAAAAAACAAGCATCAAAAACGCCGGCCAGCTAATAGACTCCCCGTGTCTTCCGGGTGTACAGAACGCGGTGTCATCGGGACGTAGCTCCTCCTCCCTACGCCGTTTCGTCACAACAGGACGTGGTCCTCCCTCCTAAAAGTTATTTTCCTTAAAATTCTCTCCTAAACTTGGGGTGTGTGTGATATGCCAGCACGTGTTATACACCGATAAATACGGTAATGTATAGAAGGTAGGGCCCGAAAATGACTCAAGCCCCACCACCCTAAGTCCTGCCCTGGCTGTAGTGTATTGTGTTTTGTCTCTTCCCAATAATCCCTAGGTACCAAGAAATACATCTAATTTACTAGATTACTGTGTTTCCTGCATACAAATAAAAACTTGCATAAGCAAGCACATTCAGAAACGAAAACCTGTAAAAATACTGCTGTAGTGCAAAATATTTGTCTGTGCAAACCCCACTTGATCTCAACCTTAATAGTAAATGATTGTTTTACACAAAGAAATTATTTTTCTTTGTTGTGTCATGATGAAATGTTCTAATAGTAAACTTCCAAAAACAACTGTTGCGCACATATTTGCCCTATATTCACAAAGTTGACCACCACTGGCATGAAGATAATAATTAAATCCTCACAGAATTTACTGCATTTCTATTAGGAATTCCTATATGCTTGTCATGCATGTGGATATCTGTGCAATAGTGTAAAAAAATTATTCACTAATAAATGTGGAGTGTACACTCCATGCAAGTATGACAGTTAAGTGCAGGTGTACCTAAAGGACATCTGTTCTTTTGTATGTGTATTTCAAGCAGACATACAGCATGCACACTGATATCTCTAAAGGTGACTGTTAAAGACTACCAAATGTAAAAGCTAAAGTATATATAAAAACAACATTGTGCTAAAATAATTTATAACAGACTGCTGCACTTAAAAATTCCCTGAATACTGGAAAGCAGGCAAAAATAAAAATAAAAGTCCGCTGTCAGTTAAAAGATATCAAACTCTATCAATGGTGACCACAGTGATAGTCAAATCAACATGGTGAATTATCTTGCTCAAACTAGCAAATTGGTTACAGTGAATAAAAACAAAAAATAAAACAAACATATGTCATCCACAAAAAATGTGTCACTTAGTGTCCATATTGTTCATTACTCAAAATCTACTGTGCCATATGTCTCAAAGACACCAATGTGCTATATCAACATGAATGAGAAATTAAGTGCAGCGCCGTGTAGAAATAAATGTGCAAATGTGCAAGTAATTAAAGTGTTAGTGCAATGATGTATCAAAAACAATGGCCAATGACTGGCACCTACAAAAATTATAAATATATATATATATATATATATATATATATATATATATATATATATATACGTGGTAAAAGGAAAAAATGTGCAAAACAGCGAGAACCAAGATGGAACCACCGGGATGATTAAACCGGCCATCAGGCGAGACCTAGGGCTGCAGTGTGAAGCCTCCACATGGGGCAGGTGTACCAAAATGGCCGCCATGGCTGCTGCAGTAACACAGTCTCATGCTCCCAACATGGAAGGATCCCCAGAACACAGGCAAGTGCTTGCGCCAGCCACTTTCAACTACACCCCAGTCATCCATGGGAGAAGCCAGCAGGCCCTGACACCCTGACCCACTTCTACAGAATCCCTCATTGGCCATTCGCTCAGTGACCATGCTTTCTCCCCTGCAGGTCTACTGTACCTTACTTCACTGATGTTCCCACCCCAGGCCTTCTGGCCCAGGATCACAACTTTAATGTAGCTGATCTGTACCACAAATTGTCAGCCCTCCTGGAAAGGAGATTGATGACTAGAGTGGCCAAAATCACAGGGGACATAAAATCGGATCTACAAAACATAGGCTCCCGGATGAAGGCAACTGAAAACAAACTGGATCAGTCCGTGGTGGTAGCTAACCAAAACTCTGACAGGATCCAAACCCTCCATGAACAACTGGACACTGCCTTATCTCGCATAGATGAGCTAGAAAACAAATCCAGAAGGTGCAATTTCAGGATCAGGGGCCTATCAGAGATAATCACGGATGTCACGGCGGCAACCCAAGATCTAATAAAAACCCAGATACTGAACACCCCGCAACACCATCTGAAGCTGGACAGAGCCCAGGGAGCCCTGGGACCCCCCCAGGAAGGATGGCTCCCCCAGAGACATCATGGCCAAACCCCACTATTATGCAGTAAAAGAGGTGGTCATGAAGCAAGCCCATGCTATGCCCCAGGTGACATGCCAAGGCCACCCGGTGTAGATTTTCGTGGATCTATCACTTTCCACCATTCAATGCAGGTGAACCCTGAAACCATTACTGTCTGCTCTAGCCCAGAAGGACATCAAATACAAGTGGTCTTTCCCTTTTGCGGTGAAGTTCTCCTACAAAGGCCAAAATCAGGCCTTCTCTAACTTCCCAACAGGAAAAACCTCCTACTGAGCCTGAAAATAATATCCCAAGAATCGGATATGGAAACATCCTCCTCTACTTCAGGATCCACCAAAAGATCACCACTTGTAAGTTCATTGACCCCCCGTCTGGAACAAGACAAAGGCACGAAGATCTATGAACAATGGCCCCCCTGTATTTTTTTCTCCTTTAAAGCTCCAGATCTTCTCACCTATCTAACCTAATGTTAGATTACTCGCCATTTAGGCTTGGTTGACCTCTCCATTGGGGGTCATCGCCCCTTTGATCCTTCTATGCTCCTATGACAGTTTCAAATATGCTGGTCAGTTTGTCTTGTGTTTCCTGCAGCTGGAATCTTCACGGGCAGCTCTTCACTATTTGGAAGAAAGGATCACCTTGCAGAACTGGCTAATGTTGTTCGTACTGTTAACTTATTTGTTCCGCTTCTTGATTTACCCGACCCACACCCCCCGTTTGCCTTTTTTTTTTCCCCTCCCTTTTTCTAATGAGATATATATATATATATATATATATATATATATATATATATATATATATATATATATATATATATATATATATCAAGGGGGTCCCTTCGGGGACAGGCCCCAGAGTATATTTACATCCTATTACTGTTACTCTTCTGAATAGTTGCTGTTCTTGATATAGTTTTTGCTTTTTTTATGACACAGCTATAATATAGTTTTTCTAAAGGGCGCCCTGGTCTGGGGTGGTTCCTATGTGCCTCCTCCTATCCTTTGGATTCCTTCTGGTCTTTGGGGGATAGGATATCTGAGTCTATTTAGTTCAGATAACCTTCCTTTTTCATGTAAGATGGCTCCCAGGGATACTTTCTCCCCCCTGGGACCAGATACTTGCCTAGGGAGAAACCACTCCCTCTTACTATCCTTCTTCCTCTCTCTCTCTCTTTCTCATCTATCATGCATCTCCTAATTATATTGTCTCCTGCAGATAATCACCGCACCCGGCCTGCTAAATGTGCTAGACTTTGAATGCTCAAACTGAAAATTCCTTCCACACGCCTATACTGGAAGAGACTCCCTAAGGTAATTGCCGATGGATTCATCCGCTTCCCTCATTTCTGGCTTCATGGCTAACTCCACACAGAACCCTCCAAGGGTAACCTCCCACAGCGTGCAGGGCATAAACTCTCCTCTCAAACGCAGGAAAGTTTTCGATCCACATAAATCTATGAACCTGGATGTAGCTGTGCTTCAAGAAACTCATTTTCTGGTTCGGTATAGTCCTACGTTCCTACATTCCCAATCCCCTAGCTTTTGCCTAGCGAATGCAGAAAATAAAACCAAAGAGGTAGCCATCATCTTTTCAAAATCTTGCAAGTTCAAATGGCTCTCAGACACTAAAGACCCAGAGGATAGGTTCATTTTCGTTAGTAGTCTTTACATGTCTCTTTGACACCCTTAACCCCATGTTGAAGGGCACAGTCGTCCTGGGGGGGTTACTCCAATGTTGCCTTTGAACAGGGTATAGATAAATATAAGCCACTCGGAGCCCAACTGACCCGCCCACCCAAAGTAAGCTACAAAATAGCTAAACTAATACATGCGCAGGGCTTAGTTGACGTTTAGAGAGAACTAAGACCCTCAACAAGAGACTTCACACACTACTCTAGTCCACACAACACATATGCCAGAATTGACCATATTCTGATTCCCACACACACTATCCCACTTGTCTTAAACTCACATATTAGAGACACGGTCCTGTCTGACTATCCGCCCCAATGTCTGGACAGAGGCACTGGAGACTGAATGAGCCCCTCTCTCTGATCCAATCAGAGTCACCATGATAGATAAATAATTAGAGGAATACTTTAAATTCAACAATATTGATGGAACCTCGGCAGAAACCTTATGGGCAGCCCACAAGGCCTTCATCAAGGTGGAAATAATTAGACTGACCACTCAAATTAAATGGGAAAGGACAGCCGAAATCAGGAGATAAGAAAAAGACTATGCATCGCTTCGAGCCCAACACAAAAAGAAACCCTCAGCCACTACAATAGCCCAACTTGATAAAGCCCGGCTCAAACTTAACTTGGCTCTCATGGCACAAGCGGAAAAATACTTTCACTGGAATAAAAACAAATTTTATACACAGAAAGACAAGATAGGTACCATGCTAGCGTCCAAATTGTCACCCCGAATACAGCTTCACGTAATGCCAAAGATCAGAATTCCCGGACAAAGTCTAACAGCCAACTCCTCAAAAATTTTGAAGGGATTTTAGGATTTCTATGCCGAACTGTATAGGGCCCATGCCCCAAATCATAACCACTCCATTAATTGATTCCTGGATAATCTGCCCATCCTTGCCTTATCCCAAACATAAAGACATTCTTGAAACACCCTTCATCGAGGAGGAGGTACTAGGCATCATCAGGGACCTTAAAGGAGGATCTGCCCCCAGGCCAGACGATCTCTCCACCCCATATTACAAAGCATTCGCTAACACCTTGGTTTCCCTAGCAAAATTTTTTAATGCCAAAAGCCGGGATGACCCAATGGACACACAACTCAATACAGCATACATTGCTGTAATACCCAAGCCGGACAAAAATCCAGAGGAAGTCAGCTACTATCATCCGATATACCCTCTCTAGACTTACAAAAAGCCTTTGATTCTGTTTCCTGGCCCTATATATTTACCCTTCTAGAGAGTTGGGGTTTCGTTGAGCGACTCATGGGCTTGATTCAAGCTCTCTATTCTCAACCAAAGGCACATGTTCGCCTCCAGGTATACTACTCTAAACCAAAACATATTGCAAAAGGCACCAGACAAGGATGTCCACTCTCACCGTTAATTTTCTGCCTTGGCAATTGAAACCCTTGCCATTGCAATTTGTCAAAACCCAAACATAAAAGGGGTATCATGTGGCCCCAAACTCATAAAAGCGATCTCTTTTCGGATGACATCCTACTATTCCTCACCTCCCCTCTCACTTTGCTTCCTAACTTATGCCAGATGTTAGAAGAATTCTCAGAAATATCAGGCCTCCAGGTTAACTATTCCAAGTCCCAAGAGCTGAACCTATCCCTACAGCCAGACACAGTTGCCCTATTGCAGAAATCCTTTAAATTTAAATGGAGTGAGTCTTCCATTAAATATCTTGGAATTAACTTGACAACTAAGACGGAGTCTCTCTATGTTAGTAATTATCCCCCTATGTTCCATAAACTCAAATCAGACCTTAAAACCTGGTCCAAACAAAACCTATCTTGGCTAGGACAGATAAACTCTATAAAGATGACACTACTCCCCAGACTGCTCTACCTGTTCCGCTCCCTCCCTATCCTAATTAAAAGGGACCATATTAGATTGTTTCAAAGCAAGTTACTGAAATTCACCTGGGGAAAGGGAGTATATAGAATTCCTCAACATACTTTATATTGTCATAGGAAAAGGGGGGACCTAGGCCTACCCCAACTACACCAATACTATTTGGCAGCCAGACTAGCCCAGCTTTTAATAATGTATTCCAGATTTGAAAAAACGTACTGGGATCAAATAGAAAGACAAGCAGTTCCCTGCCACACCTTGGACTTCTTGCTGTGGTGTCCCCCGAAAAACAGCCCTCCAATAATGGCTCCTACCTTATCTCACTCCTTTGCCCTATGGGACATTATACACACGTCGATGGCCCTGACCTCAGCAAGCAAGTCCCTGTCCCAATTATGTAATAACCCTGAATTCCCTCCAGGCATGAACATAATAACATTGAAATGGTGGTTAGACAAGGGACTGTACCAAATTGGACATTTCTACACCTCCACAGGTCCGCTTTCCCTCAATCACTGCGTTAGTAAGGTGGACCTACCAGCTTCTGAACACTTCAGATTCAGACAAATTTCACACTTTTTACACTCACTCTGGAAAGATAAACCACTCGCACCTAGGTTCAATGTTTATGAACTTTGGTGTGGACAAGCTATGGAACATAAGGGAGGAATCTTGATCATCTACTCATCACTTACTCTTCTTACCGCTAAATCCCCTTTCATGACTTCCTAGGAGTCAGATTTCCAATTCCACTTGGACCTGGAGAGCTGGCAGATGGCTTGTTTTAAATCATTCAAGGGCATCCTTGAAGCCAAGCACAGAAGCCAGAAAGTAATTTCTAGATGGTATTATACCCCCTCCAGATTGACCTCTATGTATCCCTCAGCAGACCCTCTATGCTTTAGAGGTTGCCAACTTTCGGGAATAATGGCCCACATTTGGTGGGAATGTCCTAGAATACGCCCTTTCTGGAAAAAAAATCTTCAACATTATCGACAGGCTTGCTGGATTCTAGATCCCCAGGACCCCGATGGTTGCCCTCCTCAATGTATGGATACCAAAGCTCTCCACTTCCACTCGAAGGCTAATCCACTTTATTCGCCTAGGAGCCAAACTTACTGTTGCCAAGGCCTGGAAACAACTCTCGGCAATGGCTGCACACAGGAAAATCTCCTGGATAATGTCTCAGGAAAAGTAATCCAGCATATTATCAGACACAGTCCACAAATTTGAGCTGGGAGCACTGGGCCCAACATATAGGAATTTCCTTCGTCCATAGTGTTAAGCCAGACTGAATTGAACTAAAAGCCTGGTGATAGACAAACTCTATACTCTCTACTTTCTCTCTCTCTTTATCTTACTTTCCTCTCTCCTCTTATTCTATGCCATTTCCAACATTTTATAATACCCAAACGTTTTGGGTTATAGAAGTTATTACGAAAATCGGAGTTACAGTAATCTTATGCCTATGCCAGTCCAGACTGATCTTACTACAGAAATGACTGAATTGACATAATCCAGAGGTCCAAAATAGCCCACAGGTTGTTAGTAGCCGGTTTATAAGGCTCCATTAATTGTTTTGTTGTAATGCTTATTTTCGGCAATCTCTCTGAAACGATCTTGGTATGGCTCTCTGATTTCACATTTGCTCATGCTGAGTTACGTAATTATTATGTCCCATTGTATCTCTTTTGTTCCTCTTATATTCATCTTGTATGTTACTTTTATTCCTCAAAATAAAAAAAATTTGAAGTAAAAAAAAATAAAAATGTGCAAAACAATTAGTAAATCACAATGTCCATCAATCATGAATCTGAAGAAAAGTGATATGTCCACAGTGAGTCCAGACAAATAAAGATAACTTGAAAATAGAAAACAGTTCAAGGATAGTAGGAAGTGAATATTCTGCCTCTGTGAAAGGAAACCACCATGGAAAGAATTCACTATCCACCGTGCAGCCACCACCAAACGAAATGATCAGGTATTCTTACCAAATCGCGTGATAACAAATGGTAGTAAAGAACGCAATATCATGGAGCCAGCACAATACGTCCCACGTAGAATTCAGCTGTACATCAGCACTGTGTGGAAGTGGATTATATGTTCAACCATAGACGCCTCAATCTCCACACCAGATCTCGTTATGAGCCTTGAGCCAGCTATTCTTAGTACTGGGCCATGTTGTATATATAAAAACAATTGTGCAGTACGTCCCAAAAAATTATTCATTTTTTTAAATAAATGCACTTACAGCAATTCAATAAAAAATAAAAAATAAGTGGTAGAGAGAGGGGTCCGACTGTGGCTTACACCGCCAAGTACGGAGCACAGTAACGTCTCAGATCATCTCCTTCCGACGAATGGGGCTACATCTGGGATTGAAGAGTGGGGCAGGGATGTCCAACAGCAACATTCAAAGTGGCCGGGACACAGGAAGTTATTTGTGAAAAATGTTGACCCAGGGTTACAGCTCAAACAAGCTGTTTATTACATTAATTTAAAAGCAAGAAAAGATTGCTTATAAAAGGCTTCCTTTGAAGGAAGCTCTGCAATTCACGCTGTTCATGATTTCTTATAATCTGGAGATCATGGAGATTTGGTCATTGGCCATTGTTTCTATTTTTGAGCACTGGTGGAACACAGAAGCACTTAATGGATTATTAAGGAAAACTGGGAACAGTGCACCTTTACTCATCTGTTCGTCTTTTTTTTTTAAATCGTTTGGACACAATTTTTTTTTTCCAATTAATTTTTAGACATTAATGTTGATATATCACATTGGTGTCTTTGAGACATATTGCACAGTTGATTTGAGTAATGAACAATATGGACACTAAGTGATACATTTTATGTGGATGACATATGTTTGTTTTATTTTTTGTTTTTATT
Organism: Aquarana catesbeiana; assembly: GCF_042186555.1. NCBI lineage: Eukaryota > Metazoa > Chordata > Amphibia > Anura > Ranidae > Aquarana > Aquarana catesbeiana. The sequence continues at coordinate 330,192,919 of NC_133325.1, forward strand.
CACTGTTACCAATTTGTTAGTTTGAGTAAGATAATTCACCACATTGATTTACTATCACTGTGGTCACTATTGGTAGAGTTTGATATCTTTTAAATGTTAAAGCTGCATGGAGGGTACCATAGAAATTGCAATTTTTGATTACAGAAAGCATGGGTACTCTCATAAGTTATTTTCAGGCTCCAGGAATGAAATCTTTTTATAATTTGTTAACTCATTATAATTTGTTATAATTCCAAGTTCTGCTCTTGCCTCATTTGGGTTTTTGTGTGTCCACATTGGGGTATTCTTACTGCCCATTTCTTTTTATATATAAACCACATTTAAAATGACAAAGATTTGAAGATCTTGTAACTAAAACACAGATGAATTACTGCCACTCATGAGAGATATATAAAAAGGCCAACGAGTGTTTTAATTCTCCATCACAGAAACTGAAATTATAGCAATGGACCAAACCACAGTAGAAAACATAATCCAGAAGAATGGTCACGGTAGAAACCAAGGTCAGAGTCTGTAAGCAATTTTAAAAACCAAAGCAAAACATAATCTACCAAGAATGTCAAATTTAGAAAAGAACAAACCAAAACCTGTGCTGCTATGGGCCTCGTGTGACACTCTGTAATAAACAACATTGAAGGAGCAGTTACTGTGAAATGTGGCTGTACTTTGTGAGTGCATGTCCAGTTGGTCAAATAAAATAGTTTGCAGGAGCTTGAGCAGCTTTCAGCTTTTCTCAGACAGTGAAGATATGCAAGTCTGTAAAAAAAAACCTATGTCAAGCCTAAAAGAGTTTGGTTTGGTGATTTGTGAATTGCAATAATGTACCGTAATTTATGCTCTACTGATATGCATTGCTTTTGATAACTTTGGGATCATGATTTGGAGATTTCACCCTGATTTGAGTTTACATGTTTATGCAGCAGAAACTGTTCAGTGGTTAGATCATGAATGCATATCCGATAATCAACCCAATATTATGGCTGAAAAGAACCGCATTAGAATTGAATGAGAAGGCTTAATAAGTGAGGCAGAGGTTTGTGTAGTATCCATAGCTTGCCTGTTATAGCATGCAGAAGAATTGTTATGGGACCTACAATAAAGCTGCTGTTTTTCTCTCTAGAATATTGACATCTCTCTGTATTCACTAAAATAAACAATAAAAAATGTAATATCAGTTTTCAAGATGACTTTAGCCAGTTTTGATTTGTCACAGTTGTTTATCCCCTCCCCGCTGACCGTACGCATATCTGCGCACTCGGCTTTCGGGGGTTATACCGGGATGATGCCCACAGCTGCAGGCATCATCCCGGTACCGTTGTTTAGAGCGGGCGATTGGCTATCCGTATATAACAACTGATGCGGCTAAAAGCCACTCGGCTGTTATACCGGAGGAGCGGGAGGGGACATCCCCCCCTCCCGCCGCCTCCCGCCCCTCTTACCGGGCCTCCCATGCGATCGGGAGGCCCGGTGTCCAATCGGGAACCTTCGGCAGCTGGGGGCGGGCTGGAACGAAGCTGTGGGCGGCTTCGTTCCAGCCTTCTCAATGTAAACGCGGAAGCGACGTCATGACATCACTTCCCGTTTACTCGGCTGCCAATGGCGCCGAATATAAAAAAATACACAGTATTCAGAATCTCCGTTTTCAGTGATCTGAATACTTTTAAGTGTAAAGGAGGGATGGGGGGTCTTTTAGACCCCCCATCCCTCCATAAAGAGTACCTGTCACCACCTATTACTGTCACAAGGGATGTTTACATTCCTTGTGACAGCAATAAAAGTAAAAAAAAAACATTTTTTTTAAACACCATTTATTAGTATAAAAATAAATAAAATAAATAATAAAAAAAAAAATTTTAAAGCGCCCCCGTCCCCGCGAGCTTGCGCAGCGAAGAAAACGCATACGGAAGTCGCGCCCGCATATTAAAATGGTGTTCACATCACACATGTGAGGTATCGCCGCGATCGTCAGAGTGAGAGCAATAATTCTAGCCCTAGACCTCCTCTGTAACTCTAACCTGGTAACCGTAAAATTTTTTTCCAAAAATTTGCATTTAAAACACCGCTGCACAAATACCGTGTGATATAAAATATTGCAACAATCTCCATTTTATTTTCTAGATTCTCTGCTAAAAAATATATATATAATGTTTGGGGGTTCTAAGTAATTTTCTAGCAAAAAATATGTATTTTAACTTGTAAACACCAAATTTCAAAAATAGGCTTAGTCATGAAAGGGTTAAAATGTACCTATCAATGTGTAATAATATTGTAGAAATGTAATCTAATATACTATGAATATGAAAGTGTCATAATTCTTTTGGCAAATGAATGAATTATTAATTCACAGTTGTGAAATTATTACTATAGTGAGGCTCCAGCAATACAATACCGAGTAAGGTAATTATACACAATGCATATAGAATGATTCTAAGTGTTTGCTGAACTGTTACCATTCTGTGTGCACACACATTCATTTTTTTTTTTTTTATCTTTTAACTAGCTGTGACTATGCGTTTACAGGAGGTCTACTTTATATAAAAACCTGAATTAAAAACAACCATCCCTCTTGTCAGTTCAAGGCCTACATCCTTGATTGCATTTGACACAATAATCATCATCATATCTTAAGACTGAAATCAGCTTGACAGAACTCAACTCGTGTCTGCTTCTTCCAATTACCTGAAAATTGCAGCCCAGCTTATCTCGCAGGAAATAAGTTTGCATTTACAATTCCACTGAGGTGCAAAAGTGATGCAGTAGATGTAGCAATTTAACTTGCTAACTTATACAATAACTATTTCTTTTAAATTCACTCATCTCTAGTGAATGCCTTTTGACACAGCTGAAATTCCTAAGCTGCACTCTGTTTTGACTTTCAAAGGATTACACAGATTGTGCAAAAACAATATTGGATTCTGATTTAGAAAGATAGCTGAAGTCATGTTTATTTTTCAGCAGTGTGTATGAAAACTCAGCATGCTTTTTATACATGCAGGTCATTTAAAGAAATGCTTAGCTATAATATCCTTCCTGATGAAACCGACCAAGTGTTGAAGCAACAGAAATAGTCATATGAATGATCACCTCTTTTTCCTTTGAGCTATGATATCTGACCTTCTGCATATGGTTTGCCACTTTAAACAAATTTCTTATAACATCCTGTCATGAAAAGTGAAGATCAATCTCCCGGAGACATAGACAACTATAAAACCTGACAGAGGTTCTAATCGTTCCCTGCTAAATCTAAAACAAAATAAAAAGTAAAAAGCTACCAGGCCACATAAAGTCTGTTTGTGTCCCCCTCCTTTTGTAGTGAGTTTGAGCAAAAGGTCCATTTGCCACTTTGCAGACTTGTACATTTGAATCTGTGTTAAATTAATAACTCAATACTAATAAGCAAAATGTGGTGCAAGTTACTAATGTTAATGATCTTATATTCATGATGATTTTACATCACAGATTGAGTCTGGCAATTTTCTTTACTTTAATGTATTATACAAAAAATTATGCTGTGAATTTTCCGTGTAATATTCATATTTTTTAAGTCTATGGATTATCTACACAGGGTAATAAGCGATAACCTATTAAGCACTTAAACACTCATGTTCTGGTGTTTTATACAGTGGAGGATGTAGTGATAACAACAGCATGCCATGTAATTTCTATGGTACATAGAATATAAAGCAAAATGGTGTTGAAGGTTCTCTGCATGTGGCTGCATAAAGATATATCCAATTAGGCAAATAGCTAGGTTAAATGGATGCACATTTAGCCCAGAAACGTATTTCTAAGTGCTATAAAAGCAATTATTAAACTGTGTAGAGGAAGCTTGGTTTTCTATTACTGGAAGGCCCATTGAACCCAAACAATAAATGTATATTTCCTATCATGGTTCCTTGGTATTTATAACCACCCTTATAATAATGGTTTGAAAATTATTTTGAAAACAATAAACTATTGCATACAACTTAACTGAGTTAAAGTGATTCTAAAGGCAGAAAGTTTTTTTATCTTAATGCATTCTATTTAGGGCATTCGGCAGGGGGAGGAGCCAGAAGGACCAAAGAGGGCCCCGAGAAGTGAAGGATCCAGGCTGCTCTATGCAAAAACCACTGCACAAAGCAGATAAGCACCAAGGCTTTAGTGTCACTTTAAGCAAAAGTAAACTGTATAGATCTGCAAACCATGCAAAAATTTAACTCATCCGCAATAAAAACTCCCACTCCAACCTGTTGAATGAATGCTGTTATCTAATTAGTTGTCGTTGACAACTGCACTATACTGATCTTTGCAGTTTGCACAGTGGATCTTGTTAGTAACAGAGGTAAAATTGCCTCAGATAGTCTGTATTATTTCATAGATTTCATAAAAAAATAATTTGAAATCAATAGGGTTGATTTACTAAAACTGAGTGCAAAATATGGTGCAGCTATGCATAGAAACCAATCAGCTTCCAGTTTTTTTTTGAAAGCTTAATTGAACAAGCTGAAGTTAGAAACAAATTGGCTACCAAGCAGAGCTGCACCAATTTTGCACTCTACAGTTTTAGTAAATCGACCCCAATGTGTGGTTGCCACTGGGGTACACAGATTATTTAAAATAATTATTTCTGCTTTGACAAAAGAGGCCTCAATGTTATTAGAAAATGTATCCTGAAAAAGAATACACAGGCTACCATTGCTTCTTCTGAAAATACTAGTTGCCTTTTTGTCTCTAACTTAGACACATCTTACTGTCCTGGAACAATAAAGATGGACTGAGTGTGCAAGAAAGATACCTAACCACTGAAAGTAGAACATATTAAAAACAGATTTCATTTTACACTCAAAGTCAATGCGTTTTGAGGGATTAACGGTTCTTCCTTAGGGCTTTAGCCACCCTCTGGAGAAAGTTGCTAAAGGAATATAATTCCCTCTACACTGCTTTAGACTTTGGTGCATACTTGTTCTGAAACAGCTTCTAAGGAAGTATTGAAGCCATTGAATCAGCATGACAGCCAAGATACTGGTATTTAAAATGAAAAAAGGACAGCAATGGAAGACTACTCTTATGTCTTATGTTCTTACTTTAAATAAAGACCAGTAAATTATCAACTCTTCATATTTGCCAAATCTGCTATACCTTATATATCTCCTATACTTTACAAATGGTATTCACAGGTTCAGCATTAATAACCGGTATCTTTTTTTCCTTCTCATTCCTGTTCATCTCATATTCTGATTCTCAAATGTAACATAATTTCCCACTCTCTTTCTCAAAAAGCTAAACCCCCAACTTTATAAAGTGATACCATACAAAAAATCCCCCCTGCTGACAGACTGGCTCAATTTATCTACCATTTTTAATTAAAGATAAAAATGGCATGCACATTTTTCATTCACCTTGTCTTTTCTTATTTCACTTTAATTATCTAGTCTTCATTACTCTTTCTCCACCACCCTCCCGTTTCTATACTGCAATATAACAATGCAGATTGTGTGCAAGATGAAGGAGCTAGGAAAGATCTGTGGGAGTACCATTAGCCAATACATTAAACTTAACTCATTTACCTCTTCAAGGAGCATTTATTTTTACGAGCAATGGAAAATTCACAAGTGAAATAAGAAAAAGGGGACACAGAATTTAAAGAGTGAGTTGCATTAAAAGGCAAAAGTATAGAATCTGTTCTTCTGCTTAAAATCATAAAAGGATCAGCAAACATATTCTAAGAGCTCTCATCAATCTGTCCTTGAAGTAGAAGTAGTTTTTTTATTCTTCTTTTGGAGTATGTTATGAAATGTTCAGGCATATGAGCAAGCTCTAGCATTTGCTCAAAAGAAAAATTATTAATTTTGGTTCTAGAAACCAGACAGAAGAAGAACATTTTTACTAATGAGATAGTTAAATATAGAAACAACAAGGACTAATGCCTGGGGTCCATGCAACAGAAGGACCTGCAAGCAACTGTATCTGATATACGCTGTGCATTCATTGGCTTCTTGTTTTTCCAAAAGGACAAGAGGTCATCATTTGTAGTAGGGAAGTTTGCAGTGGAGTAATACATGAACTATGACCCATTATTCCAAATGATTAAATAAATGATAGTTTTTTCAAATGTGTTAGCAAATATCTATCTAAAAGTAGCATAAGAAGTGTTATTTTTGACTATAGCTATTATTACTATGTTATGTCAGTCTCAGAGATTACATCCCATCCAACAATACCCACAATGTTGGTGGATCTGAAGGTAAGCTGTCTAGGGTCACTTTAATTACCTGCACACATATAGTAGAAGGTCACACAAAATATGTGAATGTCAGTTTGGGGTTTAGCAATGGAACTTTCTCCTATAAAATAATGTCTAATCTCATTGTCTAATTTGGAGAGTTTAGACATTATTCTTTACTTTATCATTACTAATAGAAAATATTGAGATGCAACATGTTTTGATCTCTAATCTGCTGTCACTAAGGCTAGATTCACACAAATGCATTTTTTGATGCATTTTGCAGAAATGCAGGGAAATTTTTTAACATGGGTTCTTATGGAACATGTTCACATCAATGCATTTTTGTGCCTCTGCATTTTTGTAAAGGGACTTTTTTCCCCGCAAAATGCAGTATTTTGTATGTAATAGACTTCAATGGGCCCGCATCCAAAACACAAGTACTGCGTTTTTATAGTGATTTTGGAGCAATTTTCGTTTTGCGATTTATGATTTTTTTTTCTTAGCTGTACATACACTGTATATAACGCCGACTCGTCTTTAACAACCGATGAGTTATCAGCTGTCAGCAGTCTTCCCCAGGCCCCAAGGCCCTTGGGACTAGTATGGATTCAGAGGGGACCCCCACTGCCAATATTAAAAAAAAGGGCAAGCAGCCCGGCATGTCAGGAAAGGGAGGGGGCGAGCGAGCGCCCCTCCTCCTGAACCATACCAGACTGCATGCTGTCAACATGGGGGCACCCACCCCCATGTTGATGGGGACAAGGGCCTCTTCCGACAACCCTTGCCTGGAGGTTGTCAGGGTCTACGGGTGGGGGGCTTATCGGAATCTGGAAATCCCCTTTAACAAGGCGGCCCCCAGATCCTCTCCCCATGTGAATGATTATGGGGTACATTGTACCCCTACCCATCCACCAAACAAAAAGGAGTATAGTGTGAAAAAGTACATTAGACAGTTTTTGACAAGTCTTTTATTAAACATTTCTTCTTTTTTCCTCGCTTCTTCCTCCGGTTTTCCTCCATCTTCTCCCGAATCTTCCTCCTCCGGGCTCCTCCATCTCCAGCTGCTTCTTCCACTCTTCTTCTTTCTTCTGTCTTGTCCAGTGTCTTTCCTCTGCTACCGATGACCCTCCTCTGATGCTGAGTCCCGCTCCTGCAGACTACCCTCCTCCGATGCTGCATCCCGCTGATCTGTCTGCGCCAATGTCAGGCATGTCTTAGATAATGATGGGGCATGGGCATCTGATGACGTCATCTGGAGGCCCAGACCCCTTGTGATGTCAACCACCTGGGGCATGATGGGCCCATGATGTCACAAGGGGACGGGACCTCCAGATGATGTCATGTTATGGCCACGCCCCCATCGTTAGCTAAGACATGCTTGACATCGGCATGGACAGATCAGTGGGACGCAGCATCAGAGAAGGGTAATCTGCAGTAGCAGGACTCAGCATCGAAGGAGGGTCATCGACGGGAGCAGGACTCAGCATCGGAGGAGGGTCAGCAGTGGGAGAGGGACTCAGCATCGGAGGAGGGTCATCGGCGGGAGTGGGACTCAGCATCGGAGGAGGGTTGTCGGCGGCAGAGGAAGAAGAACATCGGAAAAAGAAGACAGGAGAAAGAAGAAGAGTGGAAGAAGAAGCAGCTGGAGAAGGAGAAGCCCGGAGGGGGAAGATGCGGGAGAAGATGGAAGAAGACTGGAGGAAGAAGAGATTTTTAATAAAAGACTTGTCAAAAACTGTCTACTGTATTTTTTCACACTACACTACTTTTTTTTTGGTGAATGGGTAGGGGTACAATGTACCCCATACTCATTCACATAGGGGGGAGGCCGGGATCTGGGGACCGCCTTGTTAAAGGGGACTTCCAGATTCCGATAAGCTCCCCGCCCGCTGACCCTGACAACCACTGGGCAAAGGTTGTCGGGAAGATGCCCTTGACCCCATCAAAATGGGGGCAATGTGCTTTGGGGTGGGGGGGCACAGAGCACCTCCTGCCCCAAAGCACCCACCCCCCCATGTTGAGGGCATGAGGCCTGGTATGGTTCAGGAGGGGGGCGCTCTCTCGTCCCCTCCCTTTCCTGACCTGCTGGGCTGCATACTTAGAAAAGGGTCTGGTATGGATTTTGGGGGGGACCCCATGCCATTTTTTTTTTGGCTTGGGGGTCCTCTCAAAATCCATACTAGACCCAAGGGCCTGGTATGGACATGGGGGGCCCCACTCTGTTTTTTTCAAGATTTTTTTCTAGTAATTCTTTTTTTTTAAATTCAGCAGGGAAGCCCGCTGACAGCTAATGACTCATCAGTTGTTAAGAATGTGGGGGCCCCATCCTTAGCAACCAGCTACAGTGTAAAAAAAAACGCAAAATGCAAATCGCGGCAAAATTGCAAATCCTCAGCTAGGGTTTATGTCTTATACAGATAGAGTAAGTTCTGGCCACCGTTATCGCTCAAGAAAAGGCTGAAAGCTGCATTCAGTGTTCAAGCCCAGGGGCGCACCTCTACGTGATGGCAAGTTGAGGGTATAGATCCCTTTGATGCTAATACCAGCCCTGTTGCCTCCATGAAAGTCTGCAAAGTGCAATTCTAGTGGGGACATATCTTCCCTTTTTTTCATATTCCCCTCTTTGGTTGAATTTTTCATACTTCTCAAATGTTCACCGATGCAAGCAAGTTGTCTCTTTTTTTCCTATATAGTACTTTTTACATGGACACTCCAGCATGTAAATCACTCTGGAGGTTGCACAATTGATAACATTTTTAATTTGGAACATCACACTCCGATTCGCATTGGTGAAAGTTGCTGTTTTCTCAACAAATCTACACATTTGGCAGTGCCCACATGCGTAAATGATAAATTAAATCTCAAAATGATAAATACTATTTAAAAAAAAAAAAAAAAATATATATATATATATATATATATATATATATATATATATATATATATATATATATTTCAGCACGCTTCTCACTTTAGGACCTTGTTTTTTAATTGAGAGGATATCTTTAATTCTTAATAGCAGATGTGGTAAAAGGAGGAAAAAAGGTGGGTGCTTTGGTGCACACAAATGTCCCAAACAAGTATGCGGTCACATGCAGCACATAAAGGACAGCTCTGCCTGTGTTATCAACAAGTGTGCAACCAAAGTCACCTTGTAATAAAGAAACCTACCTACGCCTTTAGTTTTTCTCCTGCTGATATTCTTAAAATGCAGTGAATACAGATGCTATTTGGAAATGCCTCAAAGAGTTGCCTCCTATAGCTTCCTTAATGGGTCATTTTGGGTTTACTCTTGGATGTAGCAGTAGAGCCCCCAAATATTTTCACCTTTTACTGGGGAGACATGAAATGTTCTTATTGAAGCCCCCCTCCATCACTGTTAGAACAACAACACTCCTGATCCTTGTATCCCTTCATGCCTCCTATTGCCTCATGGCATATTACATGCAGGTGGAAGCTGGTTATGTGCCACTGTGGGATAGCACAGACCATAAAATTGGTGTGGTCTTGAGAAGGAGAAAGAAAATCTAATTTTAGCAGTCCATATAACATAGCTGATCTGTGCGGAGGAGGAGAAAGAGGATGCAGTAGTAGGCAAAAAATACTGTACATGAATGCTATGCCCCCATCGGAGGAAGAGGAGGAAAAGACTTCATTAGGAGAATGGAAATAGCTGATATGAGCTCCTGTGGGAGGGGAAGGGTATGGTGCATTAGCAGCATTAGCAGGCAAGTGGGTGCTCTGTGCCTGGGAGGGTTTAAATAGGGGGTGGGATGAATAACATCCAGCTAGCCTCTCCATACTGCCTCTCTGATATATTTTCTAACAGCTGAATAAATATTTGGGGTTTGCACACTTTATTTTTGCTGTTGTCTGCCCTTCCCTCTGGCTGTAGATGTTTCCACCCTCTTTGCTGCTACCTGCTTTTCCCCTTACATTGTGAAAGGGCAGGTAGTTTTTTATTTTATTTTATGAATTAGGTGAAATAAAATGCAGTGCAATCCTCTAAAAACAATATTATATATGCATGTGAATCATGTTTAATACCGTTTAAGGTACCACTTTTGATGATCAGCTATTTTTGCAAATACAAGGTGTTGCAATGGGGACATCTTGTGCTCCAGCATATGCTAATCTATATTTAGGGGGCTGGGAGCGACAGATTCATGCTTACAACCAATATACAGAATTCCTGAACGACATCTTGGTATGGTTCCGCTTTATTGATGACCTATTCATGGTCTGGTCGGGCCCTAGGGAAAAACTCTTACAGTTTTTACGTCAACTCGATAACAACGATCTAAACCTTAAATTCACCTTTAAAATCGAGACGGAACAAATCCCCTTCCTAGACCTATTAATCATCAAACAACCTGATGGTACCCTGGGAACGGACCTGTACAGAAAACCCACGGCGGGTAACACTCTATTATTTGCCACAAGTGCCCACCCTACTCCTTTGATACAGAGCATACCTTATGCCCAATATCTACGGCTACGCAGGAACTGCACACATGACTCTGACTTCAAACGCCAGGCCAAAGCACTACGCGCTCGCCTCCTACGACGAGGCTATTCCTCTACCACCTTACGTAAAGCGTATAACAAGTCCTTATCACGTTCACGAACTTCTCTCCTTTTTAAAGATAGGAGACCGCCTTCCCCTACAGAAAACGTGAGATTTATCACCACCTATTCTGCACATCACCAGGTGTTGCGGAATATTCTAGCCAGGCATTGGCATCTTTTGGCTGAACATCACATTCTAAACAAATATATTAGACATACACCTGAAATGGTTTTCCGCAGAGCTCGATCACTACGTGATCAACTCACTGCGAGCCACTACAACCCTATCAAACCTACGCGTAGTGGCCCCAATGGCACTTTCCAATGTGGGGAGTGTCCCCGGTGCCCTTGGGTCCACGAAAGTAGAACAGTGACTCTACCTAATGGAGAAATTCTGGTCCCACGGACCTTCGCGAACTGTGCTACAAGGGGGGTTATTTACCTCATGAAGTGTGTATGCAAAGCCTTCTATGTGGGCAAAACTATGAGGGAACTTAGGCAGAGAATCGGTGACCACCTCTACGACTCAGAAAACGGCAAACTGACTACTATCGGCCGACACATCGGACTTTACCACAGATTCGACAATTCTGTGGCCAAGTTTCTGGTATTAGAGGTGGTGAAACCCAGTCCCAGAGGTGGCGATTGGGATCGCTCGATATTGCAGAGGGAGTCCCTCTGGATCGAGCGACTCAACGCCACCACCCCGCCTGGCCTAAACGAGTCAGTGTCCTATAGGGCATTCTTATGAATTCTGGTTTACTCCTCTTCCCCCGTCCCCCCTTCTTTTCCCCCCCTCCTCCCTTCCTTTTCTCCCCTTCCCTCCCCCCTCCCCCCCTCCCTGCTCCTTCCTTTCCCTTCTCCCATCCCCTCCCCCCTTTCCCCCCCCCCCCCTTCTTTCCTTCCCTGTTTCCCTTCCCCCCCCCCCCTTCCTTCATCCTGGCACCCCCTGGGTCAAATATCAATATATTAATTATGGCTGCCTAGGTCTCATTCTCTAAGGTTAGGGGTGGCTGACACTCCATACAACTCTACACATTACTTGTATATAACACTTGTTTTATTTTTTGTTTCATTAAGCTGTATTGTTTTGCTTTATTATGTTGCTGTTCAAGGCCAGGCTCCTTCCCCCGTTGTCAGACCCTGTTGGTGTGTTCCGCCCCGTTTCATCTCCTAGGCGACGGACACATGCTCGCCCTGGCAGCCCTTCGGCTGCTTGTGTCTCCTTGTTTGGGAACTAGATTCCCCTTGTCGGGAGCGCGCGCGTGCGCAGTAGCACTCTGTAGTGCACCTGCGCAGTGCGGGTGAGCTGACCCGGTGACGTCAGGGACCGCCCTTGCCAGGCCGTCCCTGACTTCCGGGTTGGGGTGCTTTTATAGCGGCCGGTACACGGCCGCTGTACGAGCCTACAGTCCTCCGGCGTCGCGCTCTACGAGGTAGCAGCATCTGGGTAAGTCTCACCTTCCCCCCCCCTCCCTTCCCCCATTCCGTCCCCTTCCTTCCAATCCCTCCCTGGTGGTTGACTTCTCCCTGCTGTCTCCTTATCCATGCTGCGCTTGGTCACTATTGCTTTCCTATGCACAGTGGCCACTTGCAGCGTCTGTGTATGGCCTCATATGGGTATTTTACTATCTCTTCCTTGTGGGGGACTACAGATAACTTGTCACGCTTACACCCTTGTACCTGCTATTTATACCTATTACCTATGGTTTGATACCTTCTACTGTAGCAAGCTATCGTTGCTGTCCCCTTGCTTTGTGGGCACTTTTCTCCCTCCCCTCCCTCTAATATCCTAGAGTATAAATGTACCTTACTCTATTACAGCTTTTGCGGCTACTACCTTCCTTGCACAGACCATTGGCTCCACCCTTGTGGAGCTTTCACTATCACTCATGAGCGCCTGGATCGTTTAAACGTTCATTCACCATTATCCCCATCAGTGTATACTCCTCCTTTACTTTATTCTACCACCCTCGTTGACCACGTTGCAGGGGTAAGTTATGGCCCTTATTATCTGTGTGCATTCTCCCTTCTTCCTGTCTCTTTTTTCTAGTCTTCCCCATTCTTTCCTGGTTCTAGCCTTTGCCTCTTACCACCCCCCCCCACCCCCACTATTTCTCCTCCCCCCCCTCCCCTCCCCCTTCCAATTTTCTTTCCTTCCTTTTCTCCTCTTCCCTCCCCCCCCCCCCCTTCCCCCCCCCCCCTTCCTCTCCCCCCCTCTCCCCTTTCCTCCCCCCCCCTCTCCCTTCCCCTTTTCCCCTCCCCCCCTCCCCTTCTCCCCCCCTCCCCTCCCCTTCTCCCCCTCCCTCTCCCTTTCCCCCCCCTTTCCCCCCCCCCTCGTTTTTCCCCCCCCCTTCCTCTCCCCCCCTCTTCCCCCCTTCCCCCCCCCCCCCTTTTCCCTCACTTTCTTCCTTCTTTCTTCCTATTTTCCCCCTATCACCATTTCTAGTTCCTTCTCTTTGCACACTGGGTCCCAACCTAGAGCTACCTTATGGGTACCCCTATACCCTACTATGTTCTACCTTGCTTTGTGGTGCAGTGACCCACACACAAATCAACCAATTAAATATTTTACCCACCAGAGGCTGTTCTGTTTTCCCCTGTGTTCGTCGCAGGGAGAACTGTATGGGGCCCCACATATCCACAGAGAAATTCTGAACGGGTGAGCCTGTCCTTTCTTATACTCAATTTGTATATTATGGTTCAATGTATTATTTAATGATCTCGCTGCCACCATTACAAAAATGTTATGCATTTGTGAATTCCTGTATATTTATTATCTGTCCTTATGCCACATTATAGACTTTACTCTCTTGAGGAAGCGGTGAACACCGCGAAACCGGTCGAGAATCCAAGTCATTGTTGCAATCTCTGTTATTATTGGATACAATTCATGTGGTTGTATGTACTGCTTTGTTCTGTATGACAACTGTATATGTTATTGTACTTTCGAGATAAATTTATCTCTTTTTTTAAAATGATTTTCTATTAAAAACCTAGTTTTTATTCTACTATCTTTCCTTCACCTGTTTGTACCAATACCCTACTACCTCCAGTACCGAAATAGTCCCCTGTGGTTTCCCCTATATGTGGGGGGTTAGGATAACTGCCGACAGAAGCAGCGAACTGCGGCTTTCCCTACTCCCTACCTTCTTTCGTTTAAGGTACCACTAACAAAAATAAATGACAATGAAAATAAAGCAAATTAGTCTATATGAATGGGCATGACACCCTCTGCTGAGCAGGGTGTAACTCAACACCTCGCAATCTATTCTATATGAACAGTGGTGACACCCCCCCAATAGTGACACCCTCTGCTAAGCAGGGTATGTCTAAACACCATCAAATCAGTAATGCAACAAAGAACGTTATGCCTCTAGAAACACCTGTTATAAATACTAAATGCAAGACTCAAGTGCAATTTTAATGGCAACAGTATATGAACAATGGTACCCCCCTAATGTAATTATGTCTGGTAAGTGACACACTATATATGAAAATAAGTAAATATAACATCCAGTCCACACTTCCATGTGTGCTAAATATTGAACAAAAATCCACCAAGATTTTATGCTACAATAAGCCATACTGTGCCTTTACATAATTCACCACGTGCAATCCTACACCAGCTGCACCACCTGCTTACCTTTATTACATGATCTACATCTAGTATACATCAAAAAATGTTTTATGTAGACAATTTCACTCCTGATTTTACTCCACGTGCATCAAGTTAAGGTGTACATTTATTAAACTGAGAAGTTTTTTCTCAGTTCAGTTCTCGGCAGTTCTCAGAGGAAAATTATCTCCTCTGCAGCTGATTTATGAAGCTGAGAAATTCAGTTCTCAGAGGGAGAACAGAGGAGAAGTGTTTCCTCTGAAAACAGCCGAGATCAGTGTAAAAGTGGGTGGGCTGCCTGTAATCTCGTGAGATATTGTGAAATTACGGTGCAGCCGAGTTCAAAAAGTGAAACTAAAGTTTAAAACAACATGTATATATATATATATATATATATATATATATATATATATATATATATATATATATATATACATACACACACACACACACATATATATATATATATATATATATATATATATATATATATATATATATATATATATATATATATATATATATACATATATATATATACATATATATATATATATATATATACATATATATATATACATATATATATATATATATATATACATATATATATATATATATATATACATATATATACATATATATACACTTGTATATAGTATATATTTATATGTTGTTAATATTAATTTTTAACCCACTGGTGCTGAGATTAGGAATCCAATCGCACCAGCTTCTCTCCCAGATTCTCCACCTCTGAGCTGGTGAATCTGGAAGGGAGATATTTCAGTGTAAGGCCCGGTTCACACTTGTGCGATGCCAGACATCGCATTTAATTCGCAACGCACTGCTGTTCACATTAAATGCAATGTCTGTGTGATGTGATATCAGCCATACAGATAGTATGGCTGATATCGCACCGCATTCGGTCCAAACACGCACAGGACCCTTTTTTCTGTTCGGACCAGAATCGGATCGCATGTGTGTTCACACACATGCGATCCGATTCATGTCCGAACTGTCAGTTCGCAGTGCGATATGCAAGCTGAACTGGGGGTGTCGTTAACAATGTATTGACACTCCCCAGCGATTCACATATGGCAGTGTGAACTGACATGCGAGTCGGTGCGATACGGGAACCAGCAGTGGATTTGTGGTGTTCTCGCATCACACAAGTGTGAACTGGGCCTAACAGCCGTGAGATCTGTGAGATCTTCAGATCTCACTTTTATAAACTGGCCGTTTGTGACAGAGCGGTCATGTATTGTGATGAGACGCGGAGAACATATTCTCTGCTCCTTATCTCAGCTACATAAACCAGTACACCCCAGAGATCAGTTGTGATCCTGAGGATCACGGCTGATCACTGTTTTATAAACGGCACCTATGTATATGGCAGTCTTCGAAATACTACAAGAAATATGTTCAAAAAGATAACGATTTTTGTTTCCTAATACATGTACTACCCAGATGACTGGCACTATCACCACGGCTGATTTACTGCTGACCACAATGGTGCTATCGGGGGAAGGTACAATAATAAAGGCCCACAATACAGAGCTCTTTTTGTTTGCTGTCCATTAAAGAACTCTAGACAAGGGTCAGAGAGTTGAGATTAGATTAGAAGTGCTGCGAGAGCAAGCCATGAGGCAAGTGAATAAAGTATGTTTACTTATGGAGGAGACTGAAAAAACACTGCAGAGGTAACATTTTGTGTTACCTGAACTTCTCTTCAATAAAAGTGGGCAAGAAAAGTCCTGAAACAGAGATTTTGTGAGTGAATGCATTTTTAAAGCTCTAATGCCCCGTACACACGGTCGGATTTTCCGATGGAAAATGTGTAATAGGACCTTGTTGTCGGAAATTCCGACCGTGTGTAGGCTCCATCACACATTTTCCATCGGATTTTCTGACACACAAAGTTTGAGAGCTTGCTATAAAATTTTCCGACAACAAAATCTGTTGTCGGAATTTCCGATCGTGTGTACACAAATCCGACACACAAAGTGCCACGCATGCTCAGAATAAATAAAGAGATGAAAGCTATTGGCTACTGCCCTGTGTATAGTCCCGACGTACGTGTTTTACGTCACCGCGTTCAGAATGATCGGATTTTCCGACAACTTTGTGTGACCGTGTGTATGCAAGACAAGTTTGAGCCAACATCCGTCGGAAAAAATCCATGGATTTTGTTGTCGGAATATCCAATCAATGTCCGACCGTGTGTACGGGGCATTATTGTTGTAAGCTAATTCCAACATTATATACTGTAGAAATAAAACTACCCAGCCCTACAAAAGTTTATTTAACCACTTGCCAACCCACCACAGTACATATACTTCGGCGGGGCGGCACGTGCTAACACAACCACGTACATGTAGATCATGCACGAAGCTTAGTAGCGTGCAGTGTGCCTCCCTCCTGCAACCGCTGTGTCCATAAGACACAGCAAATTGTGGATCCAGATACTCATAACAGCTGTGTTTCCTATGCTGTGATTGCCCAACATCTATTACATGGTACATGGGCCAATCACAGCAACCCTGTACCATGTAAATTAACTGTAGCCAATCACAGATCACACCTGTCATGAATAATTAACTGTTATAATGACCTTCATTGTAACAACAAACAAAATGTAAAAAAATAAAAATCACTGATCGCCAGTGTTTCTATGGTGAACTACTTTGATGAAAGCATGTAAAGAAAATAGCAAAAAAATGAAAAAAGAATGTTAAGGATGTTAGGAAATAAATAAAAAAAAATATTTATATTTTTTTAACATACTGTCACCAGTCAGTGTCCCTGATCATTGCCACATCAGTCATATGCACTGGTGACAGTATGTCAAAAATTAAAAAACATGAATTTTATTCAATTTCTTCATTTTCTAAAAAATTGTGACAAAAACTTACAACTACAAAGAATTAACCATGCTTCTTACTAAATGCCTCTGATTGTCTACTTTCCAAAAAGGGGTTATTTGGGGGGAATTTGTACTGTCCTGGCATTTTAGGGCCTCAAGAAATGAAATAGTCAGTCAGTATATCAGAACTGATCAACTTTCAAATATATATACCATAGTTTGTAGACGCTATAACTTTTCCCATAAACCAATTATTATACAATTTTTTTTTATCAAAGACATGTAGAAGAATACATTTTGGCCTAAATTTATCATGACATTTTATTTTATTGGATATGTTTTATGACGGAAAGTAGAAAATATTGTTTTTTTTTATTAATTTTTGGTATTTTTTCATTTACATAGCAAAAAAAAAAAAAAACCCTTTGGTGATCAAATACCACCAAAAGAAAGCTAACTAACTGTGAAAGCTAACTGTGAAAAAATGATAAAAATTTCACTTGTGTTTAGTATTGCACCACCTACAATTGCCAGTTAAAGTAGCGCAGTGCTGAATAACAAAAAATGTCCTGGTTATGATAATGAAATAGGTAAACAGAATGTTGTTTGATGTACCTCAAACAATATTTGTCCATAATCATTTTACAAAGACTTCATATTTCAATACATCAGTTTTTTTTTTTTAAGGTCATATCCCTCAATTACTATAGGCTAACATCAAACAATATACTGTATATACCAGCAATGGTATTTCTCTTGCGTTAAAATTGCAATATATTTGATTTTCTTCAAAGATTCACTAAAAGTGTAAACGTTAGCCAGACTTTGACATTCCTGAATGAGATTTTATGTGTCTGTTCCCAAAATCACTTTCTGTCATACTGATGCTCTTTGAAAAGTGTGGGAAAAAACTGAGATAGCATTAAATGTTAACATTGCTCATATGCCCTTAGAGCAACACATTGCTAAGAGTTATTTTATGGAAATTGTTAGTCATGAATTTTATTTCCTTACACTTTACAGAAATACACAGTGCGGCAGAATTTTAAATATTGTGCCTAATGTAGGAAAAGTGCAAAGGTTTTTAAATGTTTCAGAATTTTAGGCCATATTATTAACTGGAGTGCTCATTTAATGAATCCAGTACAAAACCACAAAAGGGCATACAGTTTGAGACAATTTAACTCTGACATTTTTGTAGAATTCATCAGGAAATTATGCCAGGCAAATAGCCTGGTTAAACGTAACCTTTTATCTGGTTTGCTGCAGTATAATATGGAAACTTGCCCAAGTTGAACATGTTGATGGAATGGTAAGCTTTAAAAATAGAAAGTTGCCTACCTGAATTATAAAGCTGCACAATGCATTAACAATTGCATAGCATAGTATTGCAAAAAGTAATATATATATATATATATATATATATATATATATATACTATATTACCAAAAGTATTGGGATGCCTGCCTTTACACACACATGAACCTTAATGACATCCCAGTCTTATGCCCCGTACACACGGTCGGATTTTCCGACGGAAAATGTGTGATAGGACCTTGTTGTCGGAAATTCCAACCGTGTGTTGGCTCCATCACACATTTTCCATAGGATTTTCCGACACACAAAGTTTGAGAGCAGGATATAAAATTTTCCGACAACAAAATCCGTTGTCGGAAATTCCGATCGTGTGTACACAAATCCGACGCACAAAGTGCCACGCATGCTCAGAATAAATAAAGAGATGAAAGCTATTGGCCACTGACCTGTTTATAGTCCCGACGTACATGTTTTACGTCACCGCGTTTAGAACGATCGGATTTTCTGACAACTTTGTGTGACCGTGTGTATGCAAGACAAGTTTGATCCAACATCCGTCGGAAAAAATCCTAGGATTTTGTTGTTGGAATGTCCGAACAAAGTCCGACCGTGTGTACGGGGCATTAGATCGTAGGGTTCAATAATGAGTTGGCCCACCCATTGCAGCTATAACAGCTTCAACTCCTCTGGGAAGGCTGTCCACAAGGTCTAGGAGTGTGTCTATGGGAATGTTTGACCATTCTTCCAGAAGCGCATTTTATGAGGTCAGGCACTGATGTGGACGAGAAGGCCTGGCTCTGCTCTAATTCATCCCAAAGGTGTTCTATCGGGTTGAGGTCAGGATTCTGTGGTGGCCAGTCAAGTTCCTCCAACCCAAACTCATTCATGTCTTTATGGACCTTGCTTTATGCACTGGTGTGTAGTCATGTTGGAACAGAAATGGGCCATCCCCAAACTGTTGCCACAAAGTTGGGAGCATGAATTTGTCCAAAATGTCTTGGCATGCTGGCACCTTAAGAGTTCCCTTCACTGGAACTAAGAGGCCAAGCCCAACCCCTGAAAAACAACCCCACACCATAATCCAAATGGTTTGGATCAGTGCACAAACAAGGTCCATAAAGACATGGATCAGTGAGTTTGGGGTGGAGGAACTTGACTGACCTTCACAGAGCCCGGACCTCAACCCAATAGAACACCTTTGGCATGAATTAGAGTGGAGACTGCGAGTCGGGCCTTCTTGTCCACATCAGTGCCTAACCTCACAAATACGCTTCTGGAAGAATGGTCAAACATTTCCATAGAGACACTCCTAAATCTTGGGGACAGCCTTCCCAGAAGAGTTAAAGCTGATATAGCTGAAAAGGGTGGGCCAACTCAATATTGAAACCCTACGGGTTAAGACTGGGATGCCATTAGAGTTCATGTGCGTGTAAAGACGGGAGTCCCAATACTTTTGGTAATATAGTATATATATATATATATATATATATATATATATATATATATATATATATATATATATATATATATTCTAAACTTTAAATCAGATATCTGTATTTGTTGGTTTATTTACTATTGAATGTTTCTCGTGCTTTTTTAATTTTATTTTTTAATTTGGGAGCTTGTCCTTACATAATTACACACAACTGAGAGTATACCTATGGCTGTTTACCTACAATTGTGGACAGTATCCATTCCATTGTTCAAATATATACCAACTAAGCGTAAAAACTGTATTTTTGTTTCCCAGGCTGTCTTCCATCAGTTAAGCAGTTTTCATTTCCTACATCATGATTTGTACACTTATATATCGATAAAGGTGACTGTCAAAAAACACAGATAAAATAAAAAATAGATGTATTTTGTGGGGTATCACATAGGCCACCTGTGCAGACATGCAAAGTGAAGCTCTGATAAGTATGGTATTGCTAGGATGGGTTGGTGATAGAGCTGTAATGCTTAATATTATTATTATTATACAGGTTTTATATAGCGCCAACAGTTTACGCAGCGCTTTACAATATAAAAGGAAACAATACAGTTACAATACAATAAAATACAAGAGGATTAAGAGGGCCCTGCTCAGCAGAGCTTACAATCTAATAGGGTGGGGCAGGTGGTACAAAAGGTTGTAACTGTGGGAATGAGCTGATGAAAGTGGTAGGAGATTAGTTGGAGACGTGATAGGCTTTCCTGAAGAGATGAGTTTTCAGGGATCGCCTGAAGGTAGCAAGAGTAGTGGATAGCCGGACCAGTGGAGGTAGCGAGTTCCAGAGGATGGGAGAGGCTCTGGAGAAATCCTGGAGATGAGCATGGGAGGAGGAGACGAGAGAGAGATTGAGATTTGGGTGATATTTGGAAACAAGATTGTTGATGTAGCTCGGAGAAGAGTTGTGAATGGCTTTGTATGTTGTTAGTATTTTGAATTTAATTCGCTGGGTGATTGGGAGCCAGTGTAGGGATTGGAGGAGAGGGTTGGCAGACATTGAGCGGTTGGTAAGGTGGATAAGTTTGGCTTAATATGGTTCTAACTCCCCCAATAAAAAGTTATATATTGCAGATTACAAGTCCTTATATGTGGTTTCTGCATTAGTTTTCCATTTCAGGCTTTTTTTCTTTTTTTTATACTTGTTCATTGATCAGTAACTCTGTTACTCTTTGAATTACTTTAACCAGCCATTAAAGGTTTTAAAATCTGCTGCAGGTATGTGCAAGCAGTTTATTTCTGTTGAATGCAGAGCAGTGGCGGTGTGTCCATAAGGGCGCACAGGCGCCGCCCCCTCTAGCACCAATAGATAGATTCATGCATTGCATGAATCTATCTATGGCCGCCACTGCCACCCCCTATTCAGGCATCTGGCTCCTTTTCAGGCACAGGGCACCTGAATTACAGCGACGGGGGTGGTTTTGAAGCTATAGGCTCTAATAGGCGTCAAAAAAGGTGACCTGTGAGCGTGAATATTCATTCGCTTTCCTAACACTAAACTGCCTCTCCGCTAATCAGGTGCTCGGATCTGTTACCCATCACCTGATTGGCTGAAACGACAGGCGCTATGATTGGACGCCAGGTGTCCAATCATAGCAGAGGATGGGTGGAGAGGACGGGAGAAGACATCGAAGAGCTGTCCCACTGAGACAGGTAAGTGCAGATGGTGGGCTGGCGAGGGGCACACTGGCAGCATTTGATATGGCACAGTGGCTGTATTTGATGGGGCACAGTGGGAGCAATTGATGGGCACAGTGGCGGCAATTAATGGGCACAGTGGCTGTGTTTGATGGCACAGTGGCTGCGTTTGATGGCACAGTGGCGGCAATTGATGGGCACAATGGCTGCATTTTATGGGGCATAGTGGCTCCATTTTATAGGGCACAGTGGCTGCATTTAATGGCACAGTGGCAGCAATTGATGGGCACAATGGCTGCATTTTATGGAGCACAGTGGCTGCATTTTATGGGGCATAGTGGCTGCATTTGATGGCACAATGGCTGCGTTTGATGGCACAGTGCCTGCATTTGATGGGCACAGTGGCGGCAATTGATAGGCACAATGGCTACATTTGATGGCACAATGGCTGCGTTTGATGGGCACAGTGGCTGCGTTTCATGGCACAGTGGCGGCAATTGATGAGCACAGGGCTGCGATTGATGACACAGTGGCTGCGATTGATGGCACAGTGAGGCTGCAATTGATGGGGTTTTTCCCAGAAAAAGTTTGTTTGCGCCCCCCAAAAAGTTTGAGCATCAGCCGCCACTGATGCAGAGCCTCTTTCAGAGACTAATGCCCCGTACACACGGTTGGACATTGATCGGACATTCCGACAACAAAATCCTAGGATTTTTTCCAACGGATGTTGGCTCAAACTTGTCTTGCATACACACGGTCACACAAAGTTGTCGGAAAATCCGATCATTCTGAATGCGGTGACGTAAAACACTTACGTCGGGACAATAAATAGGGCAGTAGCCAATAGCTTTCATCTCTTTATTTATTCTGAGCATGCGTGGCACTTTGTGCGACGGATTTGTGTAAACACGATTGGAAATTCCGACAACGGATTTTGTTGTCGGAAAATTTTTTAGCCTGCTCTCAAACTTTGTGTGTCGGAAAATCAGATGGAAAATGTGTGATGGAGCCTACACACGGTCGGAATTTCCGACAACAAAGTCCTATCACACATTTTCCGTCTAAAAATCAGGCCGTGTGTACGGGACATAACTCTTTTTATACATCATCAAGACCATACACACCTGGGTGTTTTTAATTCGATACCAATAAAAGATGGATATGGCATGCTTTTGGTATGTTGACCTAAAATAAAAAGAATTATGAACACAACTTTTAAGATAAGCTTGCTGACATTTTGACATAAGCTTGCTGACATAAAATGCCATTACTATCTTTCTGCTTGCCTCTTAAAATACTCTTATAGGGCGTACACACGGTCGGACTTTGTTCAGACATTCCGACAACAAAATCCTAGGATTTTTTCCGACGGATGTTGGCTCAAACTTGTCTTGCATACACACGGTCACACAAAGTTATCGGAAAATCAGATCATTCTGAACGCGGTGACGTAAAACACGTACGTCGGGACTATAAACGGGGCAGTGGCCAATAGCTTTCATCTCTTTATTTATTCTGAGCATGCGTGGCACTTTGTCCGTCGGATTTGTGTACACACGATCGGAATTTCCGACAACGGATTTTGTTGTCGGAAAATTTTATCTCCTGCTCTCCAACTTTGTGTGTCGGAAAATCCGATGGAAAATGTCCGATGGAGCCCACACACGGTCGTAATTTCCGACAACACGCTCCGATCGGACATTTTCCATCGGAAAATCCGACCGTGTGTGCGGGGCATTGGGCTAAGGGGTTGATATCATTGTAATTAGTCATAACAGCAAAGGAGACACGCTAATGCTTGTATCTTTGATAAATGTAATCTTTTAGAAATGTAGTTGACTGATCTGGAATGACTTTGTGTTCTTTAACCAGTTGCCGACCGCCGCACGATGATGTACGTCAGCAGAATGGCACGGGCAGGCAAAAGGACTTACAGGTACGTCCTTGCCTGCCCGTGGGTGGGGGGTCCTATCGGACCACCCCGGTGCCCGCGGCGGTCGGCAAATCTTCCCCAGTGATGGGAGGTGAGTGGGAGGCCATCCATTAGTGCCCCCCCCCTCGCGATCGCTCCTAGCCAATCAGATAATTTCCCTGCCTCTGTATTGTACACAGAGGCAGAGGAAATGATGTCATCTATCCTCGGCTCGGCATTTTCTGTTCCGGCGCCGAGGAGAGAAGACTGCAATGTGAGTGCACAACACTACACATCACAGTAGAACATGCCAGGCATACATAACACCCCCCTTTACCCCCCGATCCCCCCCGATCACCCCTCCCCCTGTCACACTGACACCAAGCAGTTTTTTTTTTCTGATTACTGCATGGTGTCAGTTTGTGACAGTTAGTATGGTAAGGCAGTTAGTGTTAGCCCCCTTTAGGTCTAGGGTACCCCCCTAACCCCCCCTAATAAAGTTTTAACCCCTTGATCACCCCCCGTCACCAGTGTCACTAAGCGATCATTTTTCTGATCGCTGTATTAGTGTCACTGGTGACGATAGTTAGGGAGGTAATTATATAGGTTCGCCGTCAGCATTTTATAGCGACAGGGACCCCCATATACTATATAATAAAGGTTTTAACCCCTTGATTGCCCCCTAGTTAACCCTTTCACCACTGATCACCATATAACCGTTACGGGTTACGCTGGTTCGTTCGTTTATTTTTTATA
Organism: Aquarana catesbeiana; assembly: GCF_042186555.1. Classification (NCBI taxonomy): domain Eukaryota; kingdom Metazoa; phylum Chordata; class Amphibia; order Anura; family Ranidae; genus Aquarana; species Aquarana catesbeiana. Next base: position 330,217,287 of record NC_133325.1, read on the forward strand.
GTGTCAGGGCACCCGCCGTTTATTACCGAATAAAGGTTTAGCCCCCTGATCGCCCGGCGGTGATATGCGTCGCCCCAGGCAGCGTCAGGTTAGCGCCAGTACTGCTAACACCCACGCACGCAGCATACGCCTCCCTTAGTGGTATAGTATCTGAACAGATCAATATCTGATCCGATCAGATCTATACTAGCGTCCCCAGCAGTTTAGGGTTCCCAAAAACGCAGTGTTAGCGGGATCAGCCCAGATACCTGCTAGCACCTGCATTTTGCCCCTCCGCCCAGCCCAGCCCACCCAAGTACAGTATCAATCGATCACTGTCACTTACAAAACACTAAACGCATAACTGCAGTGTTCGCAGAGTCAGGCCTGATCCCTGCGATTGCTAACAGTTTTTTGGTAGCGTTTTGGTGAACTGGCAAGCACCAGCCCCAGGCAGCGTCAGGTTAGTGCCAGTAATGCTAACACCCACGCACGCACCATACACCTCCCTTATGCCCCGTACACACGGTCGGATTTTCCGATGGAAAATGTCCGATCGGAGCGTGTTGTCGGAAATTCCGACCGTGTGTGGGCTCCATCGGACATTTTCCATCGGATTTTCCGACACACAAAGTTGGACAGCAGGAGATAAAATTTTCCGACAACAAAATCCGTTGTCGGAAATTCCGATCGTGTGTACACAAATCCGACGGACAAAGTGCCACGCATGCTCAGAATAAATAAAGAGATGAAAGCTATTGGCCACTGCCCCGTTTATAGTCCCGACGTACGTGTTTTACGTCACCGCGTTCAGAATGATCGGATTTTCCGACAACTTTGTGCGACCGTGTGTAGACAAAACAAGTTTGAGCCAACATCCGTCGGAAAAAATCCTAGGATTTTGTTGTTGGAATGTCCGAACAAAGTCCGACCGTGTGTACGGGGCATTAGTGGTATAGTATCTGAACAGATCAATATCTGATCCGATCAGATCTATACTAGCGTCCCCAGCAGTTTAGGGTTCCCAAAAAGGCAGTGTTAGCGGGATCAGCCCAGATACCTGCTAGCACCTGCGTTTTGCCCCTCCGCCCGGCCCAGCCCAGCCCACCCAAGTGCAGTATCGATCGATCACTGTCACTTACAAAACACTAAACGCATAACTGCAGCGTTCGCAGAGTCAGCTTTTTTTATAGCGTTTTGGTGAACTGGCAAGCACCAGCGTCCTAGTACACCCCGGTCGTAGTCAAACCAGCACTGCAGTAACACTTGGTGACGTGGCAAGTCCCATAAGTTCAGTTCAAGCTGGTGAGGTGGCAAGCACAAGTAGTGTCCCACTGCCACCAAGAAGACGAACACAGGCCCGTCGTGCCCATAATGCCCTTCCTGCTGCATTCGCCAATCCTAATTGGGAACCCACCACTTCTGCAGCACCCGTACTTCCCCCATTCACATCCCCAAACAAATGCAGTCGGCTGCATGAGAGGCATGCCTTTATGTCCACCCGAGTACCCCTACCCAACGAACCCCCCCAAAAAAGATGTTGTGTCTGCAGCAAGTGTGGATATAGGTGTGACACCCGCTATTATTGTCCCTCCTGTCTTGACAATCCTGGTCTTTGCATTGGTGAATGTTTTGAACGCTACCATGCACTAGTTATTAGCGTAGGGTACAGCATTGCACAGACTAGGCACACTTTCACAGGGTCTCCCAAGATGCCATTGCATTTTGAGAGACCCGAACCTGGTACCGGTTACAGTTTTAAAAGTATAAAAAAATATATATATATATATATATAAAATAAAAAAAAAATAGTTGTTGTTTTATTGTTCTCTCTCTCTCTATTTTCTCTCTATTGTTCTGCTCTTTTTTACTGTATTCTATTCTGCAATGTTTTATTGTTATTATGTTTTATCATGTTTGCTTTTCAGGTATGCAATTTTTTATACTTTACTGTTTACTGTGTTTTATTGTTAACCATTTTTTTGTCTTCAGGTACGCCATTCACGACTTTGAGTGGTTATACCAGAATGATGCCTGCAGGTTTAGGTATCATCTTGGTATCATTCTTTTCAGCCAGCAGTCGGCTTTCATGTAAAAGCAATCCTAGTGGCTAATTAGCCTCTAGACTGCTTTTACAAGCAGTGGGAGGGAATGGGGAATGCCCCCCCCACTGTCTTCCGTGTTTTTCTCTGACTCTCCTATCTCAACAGGGAACCTGAGAATGCAGGCGGTGATTCAGCCAGCTGACCATAGAGCTGATCAGAGACCAGAGTGGCTCCAAACATCTCTATGGCTCAAGAAACCGGAAGCTATGTCATGACTTAGATTTCGCCGGATGTAAACAGCGCCATTGGGAAAATTGGGCTTTGTCTTCAAGTGGTTAGAAGAGTGGGTGATGTGTGACATAAGCTTCTAAATGTTGTGCATAAAATGCCAGGACAGTTCAAAACCCCCCCAAATGACCCCATTTTGGAAAGTAGACACCCCAAGCTATTTGCTGAGAGGCATGTCGAGTCCATGGAATATTTTATATTGTGACACAAGTTGCGGGAAAGAGACAATTTTTTTTTTTTTTTTTTGCACAAAGTTGTCACTAAATGATATATTGCTCAAACATGCCATGGAAATATGTGAAATTACACCCCAAAATACATTCTGTTGCTTCTCCTGAGTACGGGGCTACCACATGTGTGAGACTTTTTGGGAGCCTAGCCGCGCACGGGACACTGAAAACCAAGCGCCGCCTTCAGGCTTTCTAAGGGCGTAAATTTTTGATTTCACTCTTCACTGCCTATCACAGTTTCGGAGGCCATGGAATGCCCAGGTGGCACAACCCCCCCAAATGACCCTATTTTGGAAAGTAGACACCCCAAGCTATTTGCTGAGAGGTATAGTGAGTATTTTGCAAACCTCACTTTTTGTCACAAAGTTTTGAAAATTGAAAAAAGAAAAAAAAAAAAAGTTTTTTCTCGTCTTTCTTCATTTTCAAAAACAAATGAGAGCTGCAAAATACTCACCATGCCTCTCAGCAAATATCTTGGGGTGTCTACTTTCCAAAATGGGGTCATTTGGGAGGGAGGTTTGCCATCAAAAGAAAGCTCTATTTGTGGGAAGAAAAGGACGCAAATTTTGTTTGGGTACAGCATTGCATGACCGCGCAATTAGCAGAAAAAGCGACGCAGTGCCAAATTGTAAAAAGTGCTCTTGTCAGGAAGGGGGTAAATCCTTCCGGGGCTGAAGTGGTTAACTCTATAACAAAGAATGTTTCGCTTAGAACATGCATATTCTGACTTAGACATGTATTTTTTCCTAACTGACCTGTAACAAGCTGATTTATGTGAATGTCACGTATAACATTACTGAGTTAGATAAACCATGTGTGATGCAGATCATACAGCAGCTCACTCCTCTTACCGTCAGCAAAAGAGCTGTAGCATTTGGGTGAGAAACATGCTCTACATTTATAGCTATGTTAGAAAGAGGAAACGTAAAGGTTCACACTGTAATGGTAAGACAGTGAACAATAAGGTCATTTAAAAGGCTGTTCACTGAGTATTTGAGATAAGAATTCCATGAAATTCAAATTACATAAATGCAAAATACCATACAATTATGATGGATGGCACAAGATCATATTATGAGGGTTAAAAACTCCTATTAACTGATCAGTCAGAGAAACAATGGCAATGAAAAGAGCAATTTTGTTGTGCATGAATCTTTAGAAACAAATCAGATTACAATTTTACCAATTTAGAGCAGTCAAAAGCCGTCAATAAGAATACATTCACTGGATGCTATAGATTACAGAACTTCACATACTGTCATAACTTTTATTTTATTTTTTTAACTTGAGTCATAACGAACATGAATAATCAAAAGTGCTAATTTTAAAGGCTTATATGCAAGTTATTGTCATAAAAAGTGTTTGGGGACCTGGGTCCTCCCCCAGGGGACATGGATCAATGCAAAAAAAAGTTTTAAAAACGGACGTTTTTTCAGGAGCAGTGATTTTAATAATGCTTAAAGTCAAACAATAAAAGTGTAATATCCCTTTAAATTTCGTAGCTGGGGGGTGTCTATAGTATGCCTGTAAAGGGGCGCACGTTTCCCGTGTTTAGAACAGTCTGACAGCAAAATGACATTTCGAAGGAAAAAACCCATTTAAAACTAGTCGCGGCTATTGCATTGCCGACAATACACATAGAAGTTCATTGATAAAAACGGCATGGGAATTCCCCACAGGGGAACCCCGAACCAAAATTAAAACAAAAAAAATGATGTGTGAGTCCCCCTAAATTCTATACCAGGCCTTTCAGGTCTGGTATGGATATTAAGGGGAACCCCGGCCAAAATTTAAAAAAAAAATGACGTGGGGTTCCCCCTAAATTCCATATCAGACCCTTCAGGTCTGGTATGGATTTTAAGGGGAACCCCGCGCCAAAAAAAAAAAAAAAAAAAAACGGCGTGGGGTCCCCCCAAAAATCCATACCAGACCCTTATCCGAGCACGCAACCTGGCAGGCCGCAGGAAAAGAGGGGGGGGCGAGAGTGCGGCCCCCCCCTCCTGAACCGTACAAGGCCACATGCCCTCAACATTGGGAGGGTGCTTTGGGGTAGCCCCCCAAAACACCTTGTCCCCATGTTGATGAGGACAAGGGCCTCATCCCCATAACCCTGGCCGGTGGTTGTGGGGGTCTGCGGGCGGAGGGGAACCCCAGATCCCGCCCCCCGTGTGAAATGGTAAGGGGGGTACTTACCCCTACCATTTCACTAAAAAACTGTCAAAAATGTTAAAAATTACAAGAGACAGTTTTTGACAATTCCTTTATTTAAATGCTTCTTCTTTCTTCTATCTTCCTTCATCTTCTTCTGGTTCTTCTGGCTCTTCTGGTTCTTCGGCGTTCTCGTCCAGCATCTCCTCCGCGGCGTCTTCTATCTTCTTCTCCTCGGGCCGCTCCGCACCCATGGCATGGGGGGAGGCTCCCGCTCTTCTCTTCATCTTCTTCTCTTCTTCTTTTAATGGGGGCGGGGCCACCCGGTGACCCCGCCCCCCTCTGACGCACGGTGACTTGACGGGACTTCCCTGTGACGTCACGGGGAATGCCACAGGGAAGTCCCGTCATGTTCTGTATGTCAGAGGGGGGCGGGGTCACTGGGTGGCCCCGCCCCCCATTATTTAAGAACCGTCAGACGAGGAGACGCCGTCACACAGCGGGAGCCTCCCTCCATGCCAGCATGGATGTGGAGCGACCCGGAGAAGAAAATGAAGAAGAGAAGAAGAGAAGAAGGAAGAAGAGAAGAAGATAAAGAAGAAGATGAAGAGAAGAGCGGGAGCCTCCCCCCATGCCATGGGTGCGGAGCGGCCCGAGGAGAAGAAGATAGAAGACACCGCGGAGGATATGCTGGACAAGAATGCCGGAGGAAGAACCAGAAGAACCAGAAGAAGAAGAAGATGAAGGAAGATAGAAGAAAGAAGAAGCATTTAAATAAAGGAATTGTCAAAAACTGTCTCTTGTCATTTTTAACATTTTTGACAGTTTTTTAGTGAAATGGTAGGGGTAATTACCCCCTTACCATTTCACACGGGGGGGGCCGGGATCTGGGGGTCCCCTTGTTAAAGGGGGCTTCCAGATTCCGATAAGCCCCCTGCCCGCAGACCCCCACAACCACCGGCCAGGGTTGTGGGGATGAGGCCCTTGTCTTCATCAACATGGGGACAAGGTGTTTTGGGGGGGCTACCCCAAAGCACCCTCACAATGTTGAGGGCATGTGGCCTGGTATGGTTCAGGAGGGGGGGCGCACTCTCGTCCCCCCCTCTTTTCCTGCGGCCTGCCAGGTTGCGTGCTCGGATAAGGGTCTGGTATGGATTTTTGGGGGGACCCCACGCCGTTTTTTTTTTTTTTTGGCGCGGTCTGGTATGGAATTTAGGGGGAACCCCACGTCATTTTTTTTTTAAATTTTGGCCGGGGTTCCCCTTAATATCCATACCAGACCTGAAGGGCCTGGTATGGAATTTAGGGGGACTCCCACGTCATTTTTTTTTTTTAATCTTGGTTCGGGGTTCCCCTGTGTGGAATTCCCATGCCGTTTTTATCAATGAACTTCTATGTGTATTGTCGGCAATGCAATAGCCGCGAGTAGTTTTAAATGGGTTTTTTCCTTCGAAATGTCATTTTGCTGTCAGACTGTTCTAAACACGGGAAACATGCGCCCCTTTACAGGCATACTATAGACACCCCCCAGCTACGAAATTTAAAGGGATATTACACTTTTATTGTTTGACTTTAAGCATTATTAAAATCACTGCTCCTGAAAAAACGTCCGTTTTTAAAACTTTTTTTTGCATTGATCCATGTCCCCTGGGGCAGGACCCAGGTCCCCAAACACTTTTTATGACAATAACTTGCATATAAGCCTTTAAAATTAGCACTTTTGATTTCTCCCATAGACTTTTAAAGGGTGTTCCGCGGCATTCGAATTTGCCGTGAACACCCCAAATTGTTCGCTGTTCGGCGAACTTGCGAACAGCCAATGTTCGAGTCGAACATGAGTTCGACTTGAACTCGAAGCTCATCCCTACTCAGAATAAATAAAGAGATGAAAGCTATTGGCTACTGCCCCGTTTAGAGTCCCGACATACGTGTTTTACACCACTGCATTCAGAACGATCTGATTTTCCGACAACTTTGTGTGACCGTGTGTATGCAAGACAAGTTTGAGCCAACACCCGTCGGAAAAAATCCTAGGATTTTGTTGTCGGAATGTTCGATCAATGTCCGACTGTGTGTATGGGGCATTGGTGTCTGAGAGTTCTGGGCAAAACTGGCCAGTGGATTTACTGGTACTCTAGTGTGAGCTACCAGTGATGGAATATGGGGATACAGCTTGTCTGTATTTGTATGTATTTTAGTGGACATTTTAGCAAGACTTCATTCTAACTAGATAATAGCAGAGAGGGTGGGACATAGTAATGGTGGAACTCAAACAGCAAAAAAGATTGTGACAATGGTACATAGCAGACTGTTATGACTAGCAGAAAACACTGATTTAGCTTGTTTGTATCTTATTAACCACTTGCTGACAGCCCGCCATCATTTGACAGTGGCAGAATGGCACTCCTGCGCAAATCGCCGTAGCTGTATGGAAGGTGCTTTAAGGAGTATAGGGGGCTCGCGCGTCGCTTCACTTAGGAGCCAATGCGCATGCCCGTTGGCCTCTACGTCCGCCGGGCACCTGCAATCACTTTTGACAGCGACAGAATGAAGATCTGTTGATTCAAGATTTTTTTTAACCAAAAACATGCAGAACAGTAAATATCGGCCTAAACTTGGGAAGAAATTTATTTTTTTATATATTTTTTGGGGATATTTATTATAGCAAAAAGTAAAAAATATTGTGTTTTTTTCAAAATTGTCACTCTTCTTTTATTTATAGCGCAAAAAATAAAAATTGCAGAGGTGATCAAATATCACCAAAAGAAAGCTCTATTTGTGGGAAAAAAAGGACATTCATTTCGTTTGGGTACAACGTTGCACAAACGCGCAATTGTCAGTTAAAGTGACGCAGTGCCGTATCGCAAAAAATGGTCTGTTCAGAAAGGGGGTAAATTCTTCCGGGGCTGAAATGGTTAAAGCATATGCCATGTAATTATATGAGGACTTTCTGCTTTACTAAAGTCTACTTTTGAAATGTACTATGCTGCTGAAGTAGTTTTAAGCTGCAAAATAATGTAGCTCTGCTGCAATATGCACATATTTTACAGACAATGATCACGTGTATTAAGATACATCACATTTGAAAGATGAGCAGCTAAAAAGATTTTAAACAGAAGACTAATTTAGGATTCATGGAGCTTTTGAACAAAATGTACATGAACAATTATTGATCTGTACTTTTACATTCACAGGTGAAAATACTGGACTATGGTCTTGTGTCACCTAGAAATTTAGAATATTCCTTAACAGTTTCTCTAAATAATATAGTACTAACCCCAGAGGAGCAGCTGGATTGTTTGACCTGCACCAGGGATGATCCATTCTTACCTAGACCTGAGTGACAATGACAACTGAACAATTGCATTGGGCTAGACAGTAGAAGCCTTGGTAAAGGAATGGGTTGGTTAACCTCTTCTCACTGCTGTAACACAAATATGTGGTGGGAGGGTTTCAGTTCCATCAAGAAGAAAGGAGAAAAAGAAAACAGATCGTTTGCGCAGCTGGGTAGCTTAAAGCAGCCCAGGCACTATGGGGTGGATTACTAAAACTGGACAGTACAGAATCTGTTGCACAGAAACCAATCAGCTTCCAGGTTTTATGTCAAAGATTGACTGAACAAGCTGAAGTTTGAAGCTGATTAGCTACCATGCACAGCTGCACCTGATTTTTTACTCCCCAATTTTACTAAATCAACCCATATATTACATTCCATGGCCACAATTTAATTTCCAACCACAAATACCCAGAGGCGGCTCTAGACTTTGTGAGGCCTTAGGCAAAACTTAGACATGAGGCCCCACTCACTCCCATAATGGGAAAAAAAAAATTCAAGGGATGAAAATGAGCTATATTAGGAGTGTACAGTATAGGGGAGTGGGCAGTACAGGGGGTAGGTAAGTGGGCATAATAAAGATATATTTTCCTCAAGCAGAGCTGCACAGGGAAGCTGCTCTCACAGATCCTACCTATTCTGGTAGGTTGTCACAAAGAGAGAAATAAAGGGGAATGGGAGAAGGAAGGAAGGAAGGAAGGAAGGAAGGAAGGAAGGAAGGAAGGAAGGAAGGAAGGAAGGAAGGAAGGAAGGAAGGAAGGAAGGAAGGAAGGAAGGAAGGAAGGAAGGAAGGAAGGAAGGAAGGAAGGAAAGAAAGAAGGAAAGAAAGAAAGATGGAAGGAAAGAAAGAAAGATGGAAGGAAAGAAAGAAAGAAAGATAGATAGTAGGAAAGATAGATAGATAGAAGGAAAGAAGGAAAGAAAGAGAGAAGGAAAGAAAGAAAGAGAGAGAGAGAGAGAGAGAGAGAGAGAGAGAGAGAGAGAGAGAGAGAGAGAGAGAGATAGATAGAAAGAAAGAAAGAAAGAAAGAAAGAAAGAAAGAAAGAAAGAAAGAAAGAAGGAAAGAGAGAAAGAAAGAAAGAAAGAAAGAAAGAAAGAAAGAAAGAAAGAAAGAAAGAAAGAAAGAAAGAAAGAAAGAAAGAAAGAGAAAGAAAGAAAGAAAGAAAGAAAGAAAGAAAGAAAGAAAGAAAGAAAGAAAGAAAGAAAGAAAGAAAGAAAGAAAGAAAGAAAGAAAGAAAGAGATAGATAGATAGAAGGAAAGAAAGAAAGAAAGAAAGAAAGAAAGAAAGAAAGAAAGAAAGAAAGAAAGAAAGAAAGAAAGAAAGAAGGAAAGATAGAAGATAGAAGAAAGATAGAAGAAAGATAGATAGATAGATAGATAGAAAGAAGAAAGAAGAAAGAAAGAAAGAAAGAAAGAAAGAAAGAAAGAAAGAAAGAAGAAGAAAGAACGAGAAGGAAAGAAGATGAAAGAAGAAAGAGAAGATAAAGAAAGAAAGACAAGAAAGACGAAAGGAAAGAAAGGACTAGATAGAAAGAAAGAAAAGAAAGAAAGAAGAAAGATAGAGAGAAGAATAAAGAAAGAAAGAAAGAAAGAAGAAAGATGGAAGAAAGATGGAAAGAAGAAGAAAGAGCAAGAAAGAAAGAAGAAAGATGAGACAGGAACGCAATATAAGAACGATAGATAGTCTAGCTCGATAGATAGATAGATAGATAGAGATAGATAGATAGATAGATAGATAGATAGATAGATAGATAGATAGATAGATAGATAGATAGATAGATAGATAGAAGGAAAGAAAGAAAGAAGGAAAGAAAGAGATAGATAGATAGATAGATAGATAGATAGATAGATAGATAGATAGATAGATAGATAGATAGAGATAGATCGATAGATAGATAGATAGATAGATAGATAGATAGATAGATAGATAGATAGATAGATAGATAGATAGAAGGAAAGAAAGAAAGAAAGAAAGAAAGAAAGAAAGAAAGAAAGAAAGAAAGAAAGAAAGAAAGAAAGAAAGAAAGATAGATAGATAGATAGATAGATAGATAGATAGATAGATAGATAGATAGATAGATAGATAGAAAGAAAGAAAGAAAGAAAGAAAGAAAGAAAGAAAGAAAGAAAGAAAGAAAAGAAAGAAAGAAAGATGGCTATATCTGTGTTTTATTTTATTATTTTTTTTATTGTAAAATAATAATACATTTTTTTATTCTGATTTTGATAGGGGTCTGAGGTTGTGTGCTTGGAGTGAGCTCACGGTACACTGCCAGCACACCAACTGAGCTGTCGCCAACAGTTCTCATTCTTTATTTGTGATCAGGACACTATCCCACTCTCTGGACACACAACTGCAGTTCACATGAGCCTCAAAACTTTCAGTTCCATCAAGAAGAAAGGAGAAAAAGAAAACAGATCGTTTGCACAGCTGGGTAGCTTAAAGCAGCCCAGGCACTATGGGGTGGATTACTAAAGCTGGACAGTACAGAATCTGTTGCACAGAAACCAATCAGCTTCCAGGTTTTATGTCAAAGATTGACTGAACAAGCTGAAGTTGAAGCTGATTAGCTACCATGCACAGCTGCACTGATTTTTTACTCCCAATTTTACTAAATCAACCCATATATTACATTCCATGGCCACAATTTAATTTCAACCACAAATACCCAGAGGCGGCTCTAGACTTTGTGAGGCCTTAGGCAAAACTTAGACATGAGGCCCACTCACTCCCATAATGGGAAAAAAAAATTCAAGGGATGAAAATGAACTGTATTAGGAGTGTACAGTATAGGGGAGTGGACAGTACAGGGGGTAGGTAAGTGGGCATAATAAAGATATATTTTCCTCAAGCAGAGCTGCACAGGGAAGCTGCTCTCACAGATCCTACCTATTCTGGTAGGCTGTCACAAAGAGAGAAATAAAGGGGAATGGGAGAAGGAAGGAAGGAAGGAAGGAAGGAAGGAAGGAAGGAAGGAAGGAAGGAAGGAAGGAAGGAAGGAAGGAAGGAAGGAAGGAAGGAAGGAAGGAAGGAAGGAAGGAAGGAAGGAAGGAAGGAAGGAAGGAAGGAAAGAAAGATGGAAGGAAAGAAAGAAAGAAAGATAGATAGAAGGAAAGATAGATAGATAGATAGATAGATAGATAGATAGATAGATAGATAGATAGATAGATAGATAGAAGGAAAGAAGGAAAGAAAGAAAGAAGGAAAGAAAGAAAGAAAGAGAGAGAGAGAGAGAGAGAGAGAGATAGAAAGAAAGATAGATAGATAGAAGGAAAGAAAGAAAGAAAGAAAGAAAGAAAGAAAGAAAGAAAGAAAGAAAGAAAGAAAGAAAGAAAGAAAGAAAGAAAGAAAAGAGAGAGAGAGAGAGAGAGAGATAGAAAGAAAGAAAGAAAGAAAGAAAGAAAGAAAGAAAGAAAGAAAGATAGATAGATAGATAGATAGATAGATAGATAGATAGATAGATAGATAGATAGATAGATAGATAGATAGATAGATCAGACTCCCCTTGTCCTTTTCTCTTTGCTGGGCTCCAGCTTGAATCTTCCCGCCCACACATCCCCTTCTCTGAGGCAGAACAGAGAACACTGCCGAGGAGAGTGGGCGGGGCAGACACAGGAGGAGAGGGCGGGAGGAGGAGGAGCAGAAGCTCTCTCTCCTCTTCTGTCTGGCTGTGCGGGCAGCAGGGGGAGGGGGGAGATCTGTCAGAGCTCTACTGAGCGGCTCTCCCTCCCTGTCTGTGATCCAGAGCTCCGATCACACGTCTCACTCGCAGCCTGTTATCTCTCCCTATAGCAGAGCGAGGAGACTCGGGACTGTGAGATGGTGGAGATCTTTGCTGCTGGAAGGGGCGGCTCTCTAATTAGGTAAACTAGCCAGCTGTGCGAGGCCCCTATGACTGCGAGGCCTGAGGCCACCGCCTATTTCGTCTAATTAGAGAGCCGCCTCTGCAAATACCAAAACGAGATGCTTCATAAAACTGTTATCATATGCTAAATATTTTTGCTCTCACGTAAGAAAACTGCATAGAGTTCAACAGAGAAAGAAGCCAGCAAAGCAAAATAAATAGGAGCTTGGCTGCATCCAACAATCATTAGAAGTGAGATGGCCTAAACAAAAAGGCCTTCAGTGCAAATAAAATACAGAAGCTGGGCATTTTTTCACACACTCCCTCTATGCTGTCCTTTGTAGCAGCTTTGTAAATTGAGTCGCATACCAGACATGTGTGGAAAGTCCAGTTCTACTATGCCCAATCTGCCCAGGACCGACATAGTATTCCTCCTCTTCCATGCAAAAAAATTAGGCATCTATACAGGGGCTTGTCATTGTGAATAAGTGGATAATGGTTGTCCCCTGGTTCTGAACCCTGATATGTTATCCTAGGGAACCTGAGTATTGAAAATTGGACTGGGTAGTGATTCAGTTTACTATATTGTGGAGGTTGGGTCAAGGCCTTGATAATAAGGCTTTTACTTAAAGAGGAGTTCCACCTTCAAACACTGTAGCTGCTGACTTTTAATAAGGATACTTATCTGTTCGGGAGCCCGCAAAGTCGCCCACCCCCCCCCCCCCCCGAGGCCGATCCGTCCCCCCCCCGAGGCCGATCCGTCCATTGGATCGGGTGCAGGCACCGCCATTGTAACTAAGGGAAACCGGCAGTGGAGCCTTCAGGCTTCACAGCTGGTTTCCTACTGCACATGCGTGAGTCACACGGTGCTTTCTAAATGGCCCCATCATCTTCTGGGACACACACAGGTCCCAGAAGGCAGCGGGGGAGAAGAAGGAGGGCTTGCTGAAGAAGAGGAAATGATGTCGCTGCCGAGCTAGGACAGAATTACACTATGTACTTCAAAAAAGGTAAAAAAAAAAATAGTTATCTAAAAACGAGGGGTGGAGGGGGTGGACTTTACTTTAAGACTAAGTTGTAAAAGTGGGTGGAATATATATCACCTACTATAGTTACATAGTAGATGAGGTTGAAAAAAGACACAAGCTCATCAAGTCCAACCTATGAGTGTGGTTATATGTTGGTATTACATTGTATATCCCTGTATGTTGTGGACGTTCAGGTGCTTATCTAATAGTTTTTTTAAACTATTGATGCTCCCCGCTAATATCACCTCCTGTGGAAGGGAATTCCACATCCTTGCCGCTCTTACAGTAAAGAACCCTCTACGTAGTTTAAGGTTAAACCTCTTTTCTTCAAATTTTAATGACAAAAAATTAATTTAGTAAGTTAATTTAGTAAAAAGAAATGCTGGTAACAAAACTGCTTGTTTACTTCTAATGGGGCGTACACACGGTCGGACTTTTCAGCTACAAAAGTCCGACAGCCTGTCCGACAGACTTTCGACGGACTTTCGACGGACTTGCGGCGGACTTTCTAACGAACAGACTTGCCTACACACGATCACACAAAAGTCCGTTGAATTCTTACGTGATGACGTACACCGGACTAAAATAAGGAAGTTGATAGCCAGTAGCCAATAGCTGCCCTAGCGTGGGTTTTTGTCCGTCAGACTAGCATACAGACGAGCGGATTTTTCGACCGGACTCGAGTCCGTCGGAAAGATTTGAAGCATGTTTCAAATCTAAAGTCCGTCGGATTTGAGGCTGAAAAAGTCAGTTGAAAGTCCGGAGAAGCCCACACACGATCGGATTACCAGCCAGCTTTAGTCCGTCAGCGTCCGTTGGACTTTTGTAGACGAAAAGTCCGACCGTGTGTACGCAGCATAAGTGCTTTTTAAGTGCTTTATATTATTCCTATTTTTAAAACTGCAAGTTGCATTGTGCCATCTGTTTTGGCATCTTAGACCTAGACTGCAATTTAACAACAGTGACAGTGTAGAAGAAATGGGAGAGGACTGCTGCTTTACTTCTCTGAATGATCTATGTCATTTCTATATTTAAAATTACAATTTGCATTCTGCCATCTGCATTAGCACCTCAGACTTAGGAGTTTATTTATAATGGAGAACAAATACAACTCTCTGCTTTGAGGTATACTCAATAATATTCTATTCTGTAACTGTAGCGTTTAGCCATGAAAGAGATGATGATGTATGGGTCCCCTGGTTCCAGATGACAATAATCTTTTCAGCAATGCCACACCCTCTGACACACCGAGGCTAAATAAGGAGGGTTGATTTGGGAAACACTCCCAATAATGCAACATAAACATTAACGGATTAATTAGCATAACACCCCATACAATAAGAGGACTAAGTGGCTCTGCACCTGAACCCTGAAACTAGGGAGGTCCTAACTAAAGGGGTAGTACTGGAAGCTAAAGGTTCTTCAGCCTTTCCAAACACCTCCCACTGGCCAGTGTAATTTTAGCAATGGGGCCCAAAGTTCCAGCATTGGATTGCTAAGGTTTAAACGGATCTCAAAGTACAGGCTGTGAGTAGCACATTGTATCTTAAGGTAAGGTCCCTTTTGGAAGTGGGCAAGGAAGTTGTGCCCAGTGGCCTGTCACCACCAAGCAGTCTATCTAGCATCCGAAACCGGTGACATCAACAGCGAGTTAGAACCTAACAATGACATTCTCTCACGGAACCGGTGATGCTCTCTGACAGCTGGGACTTCTGTGAAGATGGGGCAGCCAGGTTTCTTTCTCTCTCTGGAAATCCAGCAGGTAGCTCTCCTAGACAGAAGCTCACTCTGATGGTCCCCTTTTACTTTCTCTCACAAAACTGTCCCAAGCCCTGGCTTTAACTTCCTTTTCCTCCTCTCTCCACACAGATCTACAACACTGAAACCAGTCTCTCTGGGTACTACCTCCCCCACAAGTCTTTGCTCCTCCCAGCAATACTAATACAATGGGGTGTAGCTAATGCAGAAATTTAGCCCGCAACTCGATAACTCCTTACTTTTAACCTTTATTTGGCCAAATAAAGAATAATAGTGAGGAGTTATCGAGCTGCGGGCTAAATTTCTGCTTTGGACGTTCAAATGGAGGAGTGGGGAACCCCCAGCCTGAGCGCCGAATCTCAGCAAGTATTTCTCAATTGTGCGGTTGAGATTGGGTATCTTCTGCTTGTAAATGGGGTGTAGCTGTTCCACCCCAGACTGCACTGCAGCCAATCACAGTGTCCTCTGCATCCTGAACTGTGGCTGGGCTTGCTTCTAGCAGCTGTGGTTGCAAATGGAGCCCTGTCACAGTGCCTGTTTCTTCTCTCTCCCCCTTTCTGGCTGTGAAATCTCTCCACATGCTTCACTTGCGGCTGAGAAGAGGGGAATGATAGCTGCATTGTGAGGGCAGTGGTGACAGTCCAGTCCCTGCAGCTGTATTCCTGGAAATACCATGGGGCTACATAACCCATCCATGCAATGCTGGTGTGGAGTATGTGGTACCTCATGGAGTTCAGCAGAGAGAACTCCATGATTGGAGGATAACCAATTCAATTTAACAGTCTTTTGACAAAGTGTTTTGAAGATTTTCAGTCATTTGTTTATTTAATCATTTTCAAATTTGTATTTGTGACTCCTATGTATTTTTTAAACTTACTGCACTGTTTGCTTTATCCAAAAGAGAGAAAGGAAATTTAAGATATGTTTCTATATTTACAGTATATGCTAGAGTATATAGGAAAAAAAGTGTGTTGTCCGCTTGGATTTTTGCTGCAATTCTTTGGTTGTCAAAGCAGAATTCCACTGTGGTTTTCAACAGTGCATTTTGAAGACACTTATCCTATAATTTCTGACATGTAGTGGTTGCATGTTTCTTAGACAAACACAAACTGTAGGACACCATGTTTTACCCAGATTATTTTTTTTGTTTATTAGTTGTTGGCTCTTTGCATGCCTCTGTGTGTTTACAGTGAATTTCATATTGGGTTGAAGGAATTTATTTCTGCAGTTTATGCATGTGTGATTGCTGTGTTGCTCAATGCCCTCCTGCGCATTTGCAATTACACTTTCATGTCTTTGATAGATGTGAGCATTAATGAACAATGTATGTAGTACCAAGAGAAAAGGGCATATTTACAAGGAGGGTGGGACTTTAAATGAAGCACTGGGCATCAAGAGAGTACTAGGAAGAACAAGGAATTTTATTAGAAGGCTAAATTGAAGACATACATATTCCTGGTAACAATAATTACACTGTAGCATACATATAATAATTAGACCATTGAGCACAGTCCATAGTTACATGTAATAATAACAATGATATACAATGAACAAGGTACTAACAGGGAGGAGGTGGTGAGGGCGGTAGGGGAAAGGAGGGAGAGGAAAGAAGGTTGGGGGAGGGGGGAAAGGTGTGTGAGTGTGGGTGGAAGGTTGAGAGGAGTGATGTGAGGAGAGGGAAAAATAGATGGTAAGGATGTGAGTGGAGGGGAAAGTGAAGGGAAAAGAGCCATGAATGATGATGGTTGGAGCCACTTCTGGACTACCTGTGGGGCCCCACCGCCCACCAGCAACACATCAAACCTCAGTGAGTAAGCCCTGGCTGGGGGGGGTCTTATACTCTACCCCTAACCTTGTCTGTCCACATACTTATTATCTCTCTTCTTACCTCTACAACATTTCTCACAGAAATTACATGTGCTTTCTCCTGACGAGTGGCATACAAGCCAGGAAACGCGTAGAGATACCGAGTTGCCGTGTTCTCATCAATCTTATCAAGATCTTTAAATGACTATGCAATTTTATTCTTCCAGGTCTTAGTGAGGCCATAGGTCCTGCAGGCAATACCATTCAAATCATTTTTTTATATTTTTTTTTTAGGTGAACTAAGGAATTTATTATGTGTATACCATGAGATATTACCATTGACTTTACTGTTAGTACCTTGTTCATTGTATACCATTGTTATTATTACATGTAACTATGGACTATGCTCAATGGTCTAATTATTATATGTATGCTACCGTGTAATTATTGTTACCAGGAATATGTATGTCTTCAATTTAGCCTTCTAATAAAATTCCTTGTTCTTCCTAATACTCTCTTGCTGCCCAGTGCTTCATTTAAAGTCTCACCCTCCTTGTAAATATGCCCTTTTCTCTTGATGCAAATGGGATGGATATCCATGACCTTACCAGATCATGATATCATATAAAGTGCCTAGGGATAGAAATACTTGACCTTACCAGGTTATGGCATCCTGAAAGTCCCTATTCCCCCAAACCTTCTCCATTTTTGAATGTATGTAGTACACTGTCACTGACTTAGCAGTCCCTGTATTATTTTACTGGCCATGCTTGACCCTTGGATTAACCACTTAAGGACTGGAAGATTTTCCCCCTTAATGACCAGGCCATTTTTTTTGCGATACGGCACTGCATCGCTTAGCCAACAATTGCACGGTTGTGTGACATTGTACCCAAAAAAAGTCCTTTTTGCCACAAATTGAGCTTTCTTTTGGTGGTATTTGATCACCTCTTGGATTTTTATTTCTTGCGCTATAAACAAAAAAGAGACTCACAATTTTGAAAAAAAAAAATATATTTTTTACTTTTTTGCTATAATAAATATCCCAAATTTAAAAAACAAAAACAAACTTTTTCATCATTTTAGGCCAATATGTATTCTTCTACATATTTTTGGTAAAAAAAGTCACAATAAGCGTATATTGATTGGTTTGTGCAAAAGTTATAGCATCTGCAAAATAGGGAATAGATCTATGGCATTTTATTATTATTATTTTTTTTTACTAGTAATGGCGGTGATCAGCGATTTCTTAGTGGGACTTCGACATTGTGGCGGACAGATCGGACACTTTTGACACTTTTTTGGCACCATTGACATTTATACAGTGATCAGTGCTATAAAAATGTACTGATTACTCTATAGAATGTTCACTGGCAGGGAAGGGTTAACCCTAGGGGTGATCAAGGGGTTAAATGTGTTCCCTCATGTGTGTTTTTAACTGTGGGGGCAGTGTACTAACTGAAGGAGGAGAGAGATCACTGTTCCTAATCACTAGGCACAGACGATCACTCTCTACTTCCCTGACAGAACGGGATCTGTTTGTTTACGTTGACAGATCACCGTTCTGCCTCTCTGTGGAGTGATCACAGGTGGCTGGCGGACATCACGGCCGCCGGCCATGCGCATCAGCCCCCCCCACCATGCAGCGGGCTTGTGCCTGCTATAGCTGCTTGAAGGGCCGATTTACAGCTACAGCGATTAGTGGGAACAAGCTGACCTGTCACAGTATAATGATGATGGCTGGTCGTCAAATGATTAAAAAGCAAATAAAAAAAAGGAACACTTGCAGAAATGTGTCTGTATTATAAACAATATCATTGTTGTACCATGTTATCCAATGCAGAAAATTTGGCATGTAAATTATAAAATTTCTTGGATAACCTAAAGTGTATGTGAAGCCAAAACATATTTTTAAGTTTTGGATAGAGTTGAGTAAGTGTTAAAACTCCTATTAGGTTACTCATTACCTTACTGCAACAGGAAATGGGTGGAAATGTGAAAAGGTGGACAGAATTCACATTTTCAAGAGTTGTCACAGGAACAGGTTTCCCCAGTGCAAGCCTCCCCCTTACCTCTTGCTCTGGTGACACTTAGGGATGGGTGAACGGTTCAGCCCGAGCATGAGTTCGGGCTGAACATTTGCCTGTTTGGCCAATCGCCGAAAACACAAATTTGCAGGGTGTTCACCGGGTGTGCAGCCCGATGAGCACCCTGCAATGCATTGAGCCCGCACAGTGCATTCTGAGCCCTGATTGGGCAAAGCTTTGCCAGCAGTCCTTAACAACCGATGAGTCATCAGCTGTCAATGGGTTTCCCCGCTGACAGCTAACCAGTAAAAAAAAGTCCAAAAACAAACAATCACACTGCCCACCTACCTGAAAAAAAAAAAAAAACAAAAAAATGCTTTAGCCTCCTGGGAGGCCTGCTCTGTGTTATGACATTTCTTATATAGGTAAGAGGCGGGCCACCTGGTTGCGTTCAGGCATTTCTCGGGCAGCCTCCCAGGAGGCTGGAGCATTTTTGATTTTTTTTTCGGGTCTGGCGGGCGTTGTGATTGATGATGGAGGGACACTATTTTATTATTTTTTATTTTTTTAATAAAGGAGTTATCAAAAACTTGTCTCTTGTGTTTATTACTTTTTGACACTTTTTTGGTGAGTGAGTAGGGGTACTATGTACCCCTACCCATTCACATGGAGGGGTGGGATTTGGGGCCCTCCTTGTTAAAGGGGGCTTCCATATTCTGATAAGCCACCCCCACAGACCCCCACAACCACCGGTCATGTTTGTTGAGATTTGCAATATAAAGATTTTTTTTATTTTTTTTTCCTACAGAATTGTCATATTAGCAGGTTATTTCTCACACACAGCATATGCATACCACAAATTACATCCCAAAACACATTCTTCTACTCCTCCTGAGTATGGTGATACCACATGTGTGAGACTACACAGCATGGTCACATAGAGAGGTCCAACATGCAGGGAGCACCTTCAGGTGTTCTAGGAGCATAAATTACACACCTATACCTGGATAATTAACGTCATTACAGCTCCCCTGAGCTCTGACAATCTGCTACCCCTGTTATCACTCTCCCGCGCGAATAACTTTTTTTCTACCCCCAGATAGAGGCTATCGAGGTGCTCAGCACCCCCTCTACGAACACCACCTTGTATTAATCTCACCGATTGAATTAAGTCTTCCACTGAAAGTTTGATTAACCGATTTCCTACTATTACCTCCTTTTCTTTTTGGTTCTCACTGTTTTTGTCCTTAACGTATTGCTCTATTTGCAGTCTCCTAGTCCAACCTACTTCCAGACCTTGGACTTCCGCAACCCTACTTCTGAGTCTCGCTCCCAGGTACCTTCGGATCCAAACTGCAGCGACTAACTGTAAGTGTTGTGCATAACACCCACCAACCTTACAACCACAAGATGCCGTTTACTATTCTATCTCTGAACACCAACAGGCTGAATCACCCCGCCAAACACCACTCACTCTGGAAAAACACCACGGCTCTCCACAGTGACAATCTTTGTGTCCAGGAAACCCACCTACTAACATCAAGCTCCTCCCTATGTAGCAACCACCAATTCCCTCATATTTTCCACGCATTACACTCCACTAAAACTAGAGGGGTCATGATCGCGATCAAAGACACTGTAGACTTCCAATTACTAGATGTTGTGTCAGACCCTGAAGGTCGCTTTATTATTCTCATCTTCACCATCAATAGAGTGTCCTACTACAAAATTTATGCCCCGAATTCTCACCAAATTAAGTTCCTACACAGAGTCCTACGCACCGCCAAACCCTTACAAGGGCCACATAATAATCTGTGGAGACTTCAACCTAGTTCCAGACGTATCCATGGACTCCACATCAGCAGCAAAATGGCGAGATTCACCTTTGAAAAAATTCATCTCCACCCAGGATCTATACGATGTTTGGCGTTGCCATCATGGATCCGAACGCGACTTCACTTTTTTTTCCTCCAGACACCGCTTGTACTCGAGAATAGACCTGTTCCTAACTGACAAATGTATTCTACAGAAAATATCTAACTCTATGATCCACACCACGACTTGGTCGGACCATGCTCCTACCCCAATTACAATACAAGATTCCAACTTACAGCAAAACACATTTCTCTGGCAAGCAAACAACTTCATTATCAAACATGACAAGTACGCCTCAGAAATATCAGAACACATTACTGATTTTTTCTCATTGAACAAAGGCTCGGTGTCCTACCCTGCCGTGGTGTGGAGCACGCATAAGGCGTACATGAGGGGAATGTTAATTAAACTGAGTTCTTACCATAAACGAAAGAGGACGCAGCGCGTAGATGAATTAACAGCTCAGATAGCGGCCCTAGAAACGAGACACAAAACTAACCCTCAAGACCTGCAGACACACCAACTACTACCCCTAAGAAAAGAACTTAAAACCCTACTCCTCCACTCCTATGAATTCCTTCAAAGGAAATTTAAAGCGTCTGCATACTCCACCTCTAACAAAGTGGGGAAGAAACTTGCACATCGCCTTAAAGGTAGATGTGCCAAAACTAAAATAACTCAACTAATTCAACCCCACACGACAACCCCACTAAGTAACCCATAGCCTATGCCTTCAGTGCCTATTATGGAGACCTCTACAACCTGAAACAAGACCCCCATACCCCACAACCCACACAAGATGACATTGACCATTTTCTTCGCAATCTAGTCCTACCCAAACTGACTGGGGAACAACTAACCGCCCTTAAAGCCCCTTTCACTGACCAAGAGGTTAAGGTAACTATTGACTCACTACCTAGTGGTAAAGCACCAGGCCCCGACGGAATGACAGGGGAAGACTATAAACAATTCTCCTCACAGATAATCCCGCATTTCACTGAGCTTTTCAATCACGCTGCCTCCTCTTCTGTCTTTTCGAAAGAATACTTAAAAGCATTGGTTATAATGATACCGAAGCCAGGGAAAAAGTCGAATTTCCCCCCAAATTTTCACCCAATCTCTTTGCTCAACCTCGACCTCAAAATATACGCTAAAACAATAGCAACAAGACTAATTCAAATTATGCCCACTCTTATTCACCAAGACCAGACGGGGTTCACAAAAGGCAGGCAATCCTCAGATGCCACCAGAAGGATGATTAACCTCATCTATCATGCAGAATCCACTGGAACGCCTTCTCTGCTCCTATCTCTGGATGCAGAGAAGGCGTTCGAAAGGGTCCACTGGTCCTACCTCAAAGCGGTCCTCCAAAAATTTGGGTTCCAAGGCAACATTCTAAGCGCCATTATGGCATTGTATTCCAACCCCGAGGCCCAAGTGTACACAGAGGGCATGCTCTCCCGTCCTTTCCCCATTACCAACGACACGCGGCGGGGCTGCCCCCTCATATTTAACATACTTATGGAACCCCTAGCAGAACATATCCGCTCCCATCCCAACATCTCAGGCCTTCAAATTGGCACTTCACACCACAAAATCAGCCTATTTGCTGATGATGTCATTCTCATCCTTACCAACCCGACTTTCTCCCTGGTAGAAGTACAAAAATCGCTCAACTGGTTTAGCTCGGTCTTGTATTATAAGGTTAACATGACCAAATCCTTCATATTAGACATTAATATAGACACTACCATGAAGAACCTCCTACAGCTACAATACCCATGCATGGGCAGCTACTGACATATCCTACCTAGGCATCCAACTACCGAGAAAAACCAAGAACCTCTACTCATGTAATTTCCTGCCACTCCTTCAGAACATTCAATCGACCTCACAACAAATAGCAAAACACGAACTTTCCCGGACATGTAGACTTGCGGCCTTCAAAATCTGCTTCCCCCAAATACTCTATTATTTCAGAACTTTACCCATCCCATTACCCGCCATATTCTTCAGATCCCTCTAAACGATGTTTAACAAATTCCTTTGGAATGGTAAATGACCTAGATGTGCCCATTTAAAACTGATCAAACACAAACTAGTGGGAGGCACAGGATCCATAGACTTCGTGGATTATTACTTGCCAGCCATCCTAGCCCAACTCCCCTGCTGGTTCTCGAGATGAACCATAGGCTGATGTGTCCCTCAGAACGATATTAGGAACCAAGTAGTGGTGATAGCAGATAGAAAAAAAAGGAGGAAAAAAGGAGGAAAGGCCACATAGTGTAAATCCATAAACAAATGTGGAATTTATTAAAAATTAAGAAATACACTCACATGTAAATCCTTTTAAAAACAGCGCTGTAAGAAAATTACGGCAGTGGGGTCCTACCCGATGCGTTTCGTCCTCTTAGACAATGTCTATGTGGCCTTTCCTCCTTTTTTTCTATCTGCTACCACTACTTGGTTCCTAATATCGTTCTGAGGGACACATCAGCCTATGGTTCATCTCGAGAACATCACCCCTCTGGACCATCTACAGCCACTGACCACCCAAACTTTGTTTGACCCAACTCGGC
The DNA here is from genome assembly GCF_042186555.1 of Aquarana catesbeiana. Classification (NCBI taxonomy): domain Eukaryota; kingdom Metazoa; phylum Chordata; class Amphibia; order Anura; family Ranidae; genus Aquarana; species Aquarana catesbeiana. Next base: position 330,240,230 of record NC_133325.1, read on the forward strand.
GTATGCCCCTTTGGGTCAATTTGATCTGGTAAGCCTCTTCATTGTCGGTGGTGGTGTGTCTGTCTTCACTCCAGATGCCATATACCTATTGATGTGCCCTTTGTCTGAAGCTATATAGCCCCTGAGGACTTCCTACCATTGGGATCAATATATATATGGATGATTTCTTTCCACAATCTACACCCAATATATATATGGATGATTTTCCTCCCACATTCTACGCCTAGAACTGTTGGTTCATCCGTTTTTTGTTTTTTTTTTTATCTTGATATTGGACATTTTAAAACCTTTGTAGCGCTACACTTATTTTGTTTTCTTTTTATGAGACATAGATCTTGCCTGTACCTATACAGACACTCAATGGCAACAAGCCCTCAAGACCGTTAACAAAGCCACCAAATGCGCGGCACTATGGGAACTCACACAGAAAATATCACTACGCTGGTACATGACTCCAGCCAGAATAGTATCCTTTGATCCCCGAATCCCCAACACTTGCTGGAGATGTAAATCTTCCCCAGGTGACTTACTACATATTTTCTGGACATGTTCCAACCTACAGAAATACTGGGAAAACATCTTTCAGCTAATTTCGAACATAAATCAAATCATGATCCCCCCCTTACCGGCACTTGCAATCCTAAACCTAACTATTGACGACATTCCTCATCCATTCAGACTCGTAATAACCCATATTCTCCTAGCAGCCAAACTCAATATAACCAGACAATGGAAGTCCGACAAACCTCTGACACTAGCCCAAGTCATCGACTTGGTAGCCCTATACTTCAGCTATGAGATCACATCAGCCGCATACAATGGCCAAACAGCAAAAACGCACACAAACTGGCAACCATGGACGGACTGGACTAACACATCTCACATAAAAGTACTGAAATGCATACCTCTCTTTCTTGACCGAGCAATACCAGTTACTTTCCTAATAGTTATATGTTACATGTTCTAGCTAGTTACTACTAGATAACCTCAGTTAACGTATTGTATATTGCAAAGAGGTCCTCTCCACTCCTGTGGCACTAAAGTTCCCACATGGGGTGCCACACTAGTGAAGTGGACTGATCGTATTTCTAGGAACTTTCATAGGTATACGTTTACTACTTGTTACATCTGAATCCTGTTAGTGGATATAAGTTTATACCTTGAACTATTTACACCGACGTCGTTGCACAACGTACAATGTTTAATTGTACATTGTATTTAATTTGTAAAATCAATAAATATTTGGAATTAGAAATTACACATCTACTTTCCTGACTACCTTTTGCAATTTTGAAGGCACTGGATTACCAGGACAATGGAAAAGCACCAAAAATGACCCCATTTTGAAAAGAAATCTATGAGACATAATGAGTCTTTTGAACATGTCATTTTTTTCTACAAATTTTTGGAAAATGTGGAAAAAAAATGAAAATGCGTTTTTTTTTACACAAAGTTGTCAATTTATACAATATTTCTTACACATAGCATGCACATACCAAAAATTACACCCCAAAATAGATTCTCCTAATCCTCCCGAGTATGGTGATACCACATGTGGGAGACTTTTCTACAGCCTGGCCACATACAGAGGCCCAACATGCAGGGAGCAGCATCAGGTGTTCTAGGGGCATACATTTCTCAAATCTAATTTGACTACCAATTACACTTTTGTGAGGCACTGTAGTGGCATGGATGAGAACAGATGTGGCATGGATGAGCATGAATGGGGATGGATGAGCTGTGGATGGGGGTGGCTGAGCATGGTTGAGCCATAAATGTAGATGGCTGAGTATGGCTGAGTATGGATGGGATGGCTGAGTACGGCTGAGTACGGCTGGGGGTGGATGGGATGGCTGGACATGGATGGATGAGTATACTGAGTATGGATGGCTGAGCATAGATGGATGGATGAGTATTGCTGAGTATAGATGGCTGAGCATGGATAGATGAGTATTGCTGAGTGTGGATGACTGAGCATGGATGGATGGATGAGTATGACAGCAGGAAGGCTGAGCATGGATGGATGGATGATTAATGCTGAGTGTGGATGGCTGAGCATAGATGGATGGAGGAGTATGACAGAGGGATGGCTGAGGATGTATGATTATTTCTGAGTGTGGATGGCTGAGCATGGATGGATGGATGAGCATGACAGAGGGATGGCTGAGCATGGATGGATGGATGAGTATTGCTGAGTATGGATGGATGAGTATGACAGAGAGATGGCTGAGCATGGATGAATGGGTGGCTGCAATGGGCACAGATCAGCACTTTGGGCACTACAGATCCAGCCCACAACGCTGCTACCACCGATCTCTCCCCTCGCACTGTACCGATCGGTGCAGAGAGGGGAAAGAGGAACCGGACATGATGCCAATTTGTTTATAAGTGATCATTTGACGGAGCGATCACGTGGTAAATGGCCGCTCTCAGTGGCCATTTACTGTGATGTGATCCAGAGGACCCAGCGGTCACGGATACTCCCATGTGCGCACCCCAGGGGGCGCGCAGGAGCGTGATTCTGGGAGGACGTCAATGTACGCCCTCCAGCGTTATCGAGCCACGCTGTAGCCGTCATTCAGCTATGGCCTGGTGGTAAAGTGGTTAAGTGGACGCCCCATGCACTATATTAAAAAGAGTTTTTCATTTTTATTGTTGCACTTTAAGCATAATTAAAATGACTGCTCCTGAAAAAATGATTGTTTAAAAAATACATATATATATATATATATATATATATATTGATACATGTCCCCCAGGGCAGTACCCAGACCCCCATAGCCTTTTCATGGCCAATTACTTGCATAAAAGCCTACAAAATGGGCACTTTTGGGGTTCGCCTTTCGGGTAAGAACTTTTCCCCTGTTCGGGAGTTGTGCTGCAAACCGAATGGGGGGAGGTGTTCGGCCCGTGTCTAGTGACAACTGAAAAGCTTGAATTTCTCCTCAATTTCTGTATCAGTAAAAATTGTCACCAGGACAAATAGAGAGGTGAGCAGTAAGAACTTAACAAAGGGTCTAATTCTTGTACTATATCCAAACTAAGAAAATGTTTTCATACAGTTATTAAAGATACACACCTTTGAAACATGTTTGTTTTTTTAGTTGGGAATGATATAATATTGGTCCTAGAGACAAATACTTAAATATAGAACAAAGAGAAGCAATGAATCACAACAGTTTTTCCCTGACACATACAATAGCCATTGGAAAATGCTAGGATGTATATATAATAATAGGTGTGAGCGAGGAGAAGCAAATTGGCTTGGCGCTGGAATTGGTCCTACAAATGGGGCATGTTATTATACAAGTATGTGGTGTTCCCAGAGCACCAGTGGTGGTGAACTGAGCAAAACAACTTGAAATGGCCCTAGGTCCACAGAACTGGCATAGTTATCCCAATTTTTAAACAATAAAAATAATTTCGAAAGAGTATGGATTTCTCATGTGGGTTTCCTTTGGTTGCTCCAGTTTTACCCTACTGCTTCCACTTAAGGATCCATTTATATTAGTTGTGGGTGCTAGGTTCCCTTCCCACTGTAATAAAGCCACATTTGCCCACATAGGGATGCACAGGTTTTCTGTGCAACTCTGTGAAGGCAGTCCTAATCATGTCAATTGGGACATGGCAGCTACAGGGACACAGAAGCTGCTCCCAATATGACGTTCCTGTGGGTGTGAGTTCCCAAATGCACACTTATTTGCATTCAGGGACCTGCCATCACATGTACCCCCACCCAAAAATTGAGAGCTGCTGAGTACCAATTGACATGAATGGAACTGCCTGCACAGCGGTGCATGGAACACTTGTGCATCCCCATGTGGGAAAACATGGCACTCTTAAGCCGCATGCTTAAGTATACTCATTTGAACAAGGCCTTAACATTTAGATCCTACTTCAGCCATCACTGATAAGGTCTTGTTCATCATAACGAGATATACAGTATATCCCATTTTACCATTAGCCAGTTTTCTAACTCAAATTCTACCTGCAAATCACTTACATTTTCAGAAATGGCATACTAAAACTTATTGGTGCTGGAGGGATAGTCTACACTATTAGTTATGTTTAAAAGCAGTGAACATAACAGGAGTGACAATGGCAATAGGCCTTGCAATTGGAGATCATCAAAATGCTGCCTTAACTGATATACTCCACAATAAACCAAGAGCAGTTTTCTGATCTGTAATATCTCCTTACTCAAAAATAAAACTCATCACTAAGAAAGAAAGTACAAGCTACATTTTCCAAATTGATATCATCTTTACAGAGAACCTAAAAGACTCTCTTGTCACTTTTTCAGGTTTCTAAAATCACACCCATCCCCTACAATCTGTATGTGAAACATACACTGATAGCTTTATGCAAGGGGAGATCTGTCACCACCAGTGTAATTAAAGAGAGTACCAACTACATCTCCCACATTGATATCATCTTCAGAGAGAATCTCAAATGTACTCATCACTGTTTCAAGCTTCTAAAATCTCTTCTAATATATTATTCTCATTTCCTTACAATATGTACATAAAAGTAAAAGTAAAGCTTGTACTGTATGTGAAAACATAGACAGATTGATTTATACCTTGGGAGATCTGTTGTTACCAATGTAATTAAGGGGTTTTATCACTGGGGCAAGAGACAAAGCAGCTTTCTGTTTTACCCCTTTTCCCTAATACAATTTATCACCAAAGAAATAGCTCTGCCAATGATCCAGTTTTCACAGAGAAAGTTAAGGCCTCATTTATCAGGGCATGATGGCCCATACAGCTTGAATTGTTGCTGGAGCAACAGGAGCTGCATGCAGGCAGCCTATGTAACTCTATGGGGATTCAGCGGCACTATTGATAAAACTGTTCCTCCGAATTTGACAGCCATGCAGGGGTGGGGGCCACAAAAAGAAAGAGGCGCACAGACCTAGTGCATTAGCTCAAAACCATTGCTTTATTAATAAAAATGGTAAGTATTATACTCACAAGGTACCAAATGTATCAAGCTCATCACATGGTACAATGTCATCCAATCTACACTGCCATGTGGTAAGAGAAAGTAAAGATCCAGTAGGCTAACGCATTTCAAGGACCAGCCTCTTCCTCAGAGCCATGCAGGGGTGGGTGAGTGGTCCTGATTGCTCACCTGCCCCTGCATACCTGTCAAATTAGGATGAGTGGCTGTGTCGGTACTCACATGCAGAATGTGCAGGAACATAGTGGCCAGTAAGTGGAACCACATCAGGGCAATGAAGGCACCCAACACACTCAGAATTATCATATGCTGAAGATTCTTGTAGAGGGTGTAGCTTTTCAAAATAGTGAGGTTTGGATTTGCTGATAACGGGAATAGTATTATTATTGCCCTTATGGGATTTTTTTTTACATTTTTTTCAGTGACATTGTCACTTTAAGCTGTCCTCTAAAATCAACCCCTAACATTTACTCTTCTATCAGCACTGAAACATAACACCTTGAGAATTAATACCCAGCATTAAACCTATGCCAACAGGTTTTTAAGTTAAATAAATGTACTACTTAACTATACTTAAAGCTGAACTCCAGACAAAAGGATAAATACATAGATTAAATACTGTACATATATTAGAGATGTTTTATCTGCCAAAGGATTTGTATGTTTGTCCAGTCAGTCCTGGGATTTACACAGCTCTGCCCCACATCACATCCCTATCAGAAGGGAACTAATCTTCTTCTGTGATGGATTTATTCACTTACACCTCCATCCCATGACTGTATGATAAAAGGAGAAGTATCTTACTGATGAGCTCATCTTTCTGTCACTGTGCTGTCTCCTCCTCCTCCTCCCTTAAAAACACCTTTTTGATTTCATGTGCTGATTCTCCCTCCCCCTTTTTTAAACTTGGCTGTATACTCAATTAAGTAAACTACAGTGAGGCTGATGCCAAGTTAAATTCAGGTACTTTCACAGCTTGCATTTAAAATACATAAAGGCCCCTTTCACACTGGGACGTCGGCGGTAAAGCGCTGCTATTTTTAGCAGGGCTTTATTGCCATTTTGGCGGGGGTTTTCAGCCGCTAGCGGGGCACTTTTAACTCCTGCTAGCGGCCGGAAAAGGGTTAAAACGACCCTCAAAATCGATGCTACAGCTGCTGTTTGCCGGCGGTTCAGCAGCGGTGCCCATTCAGTTCAATGGGCAGGAGCAGTGAAGGAACGGTGTATACACCGTTCCTTCACCGCTCCTAAGATGCTGCTTGCAAGACTTTTTTTAGCATCCTGTCAGCGCACCGCTCCAGTGTGAAAGCCTGAGGGCTTTCACACTAGAGAGACAGGAGAGGCTCTTTACAGGCGCTATGCATGCGCTATTTTTAGCGCTGTAATGCCTGTAAAGCGCCTCAGTGTGAAAGGGGTCTTAATGTATTAAAAGTCTGCACCTGCATGCACCCACAAATTGGGATCTGCTGTGTCCCAATTTACTTATATGGAGCTGTCTGCACAGGAGTGTTTGGAACACCTGAGCATCCCTGTGCAGGCAAACACGGCCCTCGACAAAAATGTTATTCAGCTTTATGTCACAAGATTTTGAGTTCATTGTCCATCTCTACCAGATATTGCTTGTATTCATTGCTTACCATGTACAGCTGGTAAAATTTTGAATATGTGTCTTCTAAATATATCTTAATATTATCCAATGGAGTTTGCATGCTGTAATGCATGCTATGATATCTATGGCCATATCTGTTGGCATTGCAAGTATAACACTGAGCTGGCATAAGCGATCTGTTCTTAGCAAGTTTAGCCATGCGCATAGTAAATAGTGTAACCAGCGCGCATCATATCTTAGTGTGTATTAAATATAAGTGATCCCGATAGTTATGACTACTATTGGTATACCACACTTAAAGCCATTTCAATACGGCCAAAACTCATGAAAAACATTCTTACTATAGATATATATTTAAAAAAAATTGTTCCCAGTGGAAGCCTGTTTAGGGGAAATGCGTTGGGTGGAGCTAGAGGCTGTGACGCCATCACGTTTGTCTGGTCTTTCTCCATGCAGTCAGCCGGTTTGCTCCCGCTCTGCATGTATGCTGATTTTTAGCTCATTTTTATCTGGTTCCCATTTTTTATCTGAGTTCCGTTTGGTGTATACTTGGGAGTTTTTTTGATTTGTAGTTCCTGATGTGCAGTGGAGTGTTGCTGTGAACATTTGCAGTGGAAAGAATTGTTTTAAAGTGAATGTGAAAGAGATTTTGAATAAATCTATAAAACACATTTGCACTATGGAGCCCTTTTCGTTTTATTCCCACTGAGGTGTGTCTTCTGTATGGATGAACTAATATTTTGAAACCAGATACATTGTATCAGTGAGGATAGATCTGCCTGTGTATGGGAGTGCAGTGGCTGAGGAAAACGCCCAGATCTGCCTGTGAATTGGAGCATAGTGGCTGAGGAAATCTCCCAGGAAAACGCCCAGATCTGCCTGTGAATTGGAGCATAGTGGCTGAGGAAATCTCCCAGGAAAACGCCCAGGTGATAATCTAAGGCCGGCAGGCTAATGCAACATGCTCATCTGATCTCACTAACCTGAGATCCATCTGATCCGGTAAGCGGCCTTTTTTTACCATATTTGTGAAAAGGAGGAATATCGGTGTGTCTCTTTCTATAAAGAAGATTGGTGCTAACATCAACCTAGCATATTTCCATCAAGGACTGATCATTGTTTCTACATCTAAGATGTTCAAGGGGAATAAGTGTCCCACTGATAAACATTTTTAGCACTAATTTGGATATGTATGGTGTTCACCACATTGCTGCGAATTGATAGTCACAAGTAACATTGTTACTAGCAACATATGTTTCAGGGTGCTCACTACATTATTGCGGATTGATTTTCATAAGTAACATTGTAATTAATAACACATGTTTTGTTTCACTGTTGAACACGTGCTGTGATTATAGGATTTAAATGTTCCTAATATAGGAAAATAAGTTAATTTCACGATTTTTTAAAATATATATCTATAGTAATAACGTTTTTCATGAGTTTTGGCCGTATTAAAATGGCTTTGAGTGTGGTATACCAATAGTAGTCATAACTATCAGGAACACTTATATTTAATACACACTAAGATATGATGCGCGCTGGTTACACTTTTTACTATTTATTTTTTGGGTCTTTTGTATTTACGGACTAACACGAGCAGCAGCACATTTTTTTTATTTGTATGGTTAGCGCAAAATCACGTTTCTTTATATATAGCCATGCACATAGTATATGTTGACAAATATGGCACATACACTCACCGGCCACTTTATTAGGTACACCTGCTGAATTGCTTGGTAACACAAATCAGCCAATCAAATGGCAGCAACTCAATGCATTTCGACATCTAGGCGTGGTGAAGTTCAAACCGAGCATTAGAATGGGGAAGAAAGGGGATTTAGGTGACTTTGAACGTGGCATGGTTGTTGTTGCCTGTCGGGTTGGTCTGAGTATTTCAAAAACTGCTGATCTACTGGGATTTTTTTCACTCACAACCATCTCTAGGATTTACAAAGAATGATCCAAAAAAGTGAAAATATCCAGTGAGCTGCAGTTGTGTGGTGGGAAATTCCTTGTTGATGTCAGAGGTCAGAGGAGAATGGGCAGACTGGTTTGAGATGATAAAAAGGCAACAGTAACTCAAATAACCATTTGTTACAGCCAAGGTATGCAAAATACCATCTCTGAACACACAACACATTGAACCTTGAAGCAGATGGGCTATAGCAGCAGAAGTCCACACTGGGTGCCACTTCTGTCAGCTAAGAACAGGAAACTGAGGCTACAATTCGCACAGGCTCACCAAAATTGGACAATAGAAGATTGGAAAAACGTTGCCTGGTCTGATGAGTCTTGATTTCAGCTGCAACATTCAAATGGCAGGGTCAAAATTTGGCGTAAACAACACAAAAGCATGGATCCATCCTGCCTTGTATCAATGGTTCAGGCTGGTGGTGTTGGTGTAATGATGTGGGGGATATTTTCTTTGGCACACTTTGGGCCCCTTAGTACCAATTGAGCACCGTTTAAATGCCACGGCCTACCTGAGTATTGTTGCTGACCATGTCCATCCCTTTATGATTACAGTGAACCCATCTTCTGATGGCTACATCCAGCAGAAAAATGCACCATGTCAGAAACCTCAAATTATCTCACCACTGGTCTCTTGTACATGACAATGAGGTCACTGTACTCCAATGGCCTCCACAGTCACCAGATCACAATCCAGTAGAGCAACCTTGGGATGTGGAGGAATGAGAGAATAACATCAAGGATGTGCAGACAGCAAACCTGCAACAACTGTGTGATGCTATCATGTCAACATCGTCCCAAATCTCTGAGGAATGTTTCCAACACCTTGATGAATCTAGGCCATGAATAATTAAGGCAGTTTTGAAGGCAAAAGGGGGTCCAACCTGGCATTAGACATGTCTACCTAATAAGGTGGCAGGTGAGTATATATGTAATCATATAATGGATGCAATGGGGTGGATTTACTAAAGTCAAAATGACTGTTTGCTTTGCAAGGGAAGTCTCCCCAGAGCTTAGTGAATGAGTAAAGCTGTGCTGACTCCCATCATCCAATCATGCGCAAGCAAAAAAAGTTTTTTAATATTCCTTGAGCATAATTGGGTATTCTTTTTAAAGGGACATTTCATCACATTCACTACGCTGTGGGGGAAATGTCAAATGCAGTATGTAACTTCCTTGCAAAGTAAAGAGCCTATTTGTCTTTAGTAAGTCAACTCCAGAGGATAGCAAATACAGTCATTCACTCATATCCACCCACCAGCCCACGGAATTAGCTTCAGTCAAGACAAGAAATTGTCAGATTAAACCTCTGCTGGTAATAGAAGCTGGAACATTAAAAAAATAATTAATATAATTCTCTGAAAAATAGGCACCTATCTACTAGCTCACTGTGTATGAAGATGTCTAATCTTTGGAAGAACATCACATGACGTATGCTCACCAGAGGCAATACTGCATGAAAATTCAAGTAATTTCTCTTTTAGCCTATGGGAAATTCACAGCTGAAGGGGGAGATAAGCTTCCTGTAATTTAATCTAACCTTCAGTTAGAGGATCACAATGTTTGCACAGAAAACATGATACTTTAATTAGCAATTAACTAGAATATAATTAATGGTAAATATTAAGGAATGGATAGTATACCGGTATGTCTTTTCTATGCCTTTAGTTTTCTAGTTCTGTATGTTTTTGTCACTCTGAAATATGTCACCATGCATTTCATCCTTTTAGAATCACTTCAAATTTTCATTGACCACCATTAAAAAGTAAATGTCTGAGAAAACACAATACCTTTTATTAATTTTTGTCCATGTAATATTAATGTTGTCTTTCATTAGTTCCACTTTTCTGGTGTCATCAGCAGAATAGTCCCGCAGAAGCTTGAAGGCCAAATCATTTGCCACATCAACATTTATCTGCCACTGACGAAGTTCTTTGGAAAATTGCTGTGGGTGGAAAGAAATTTTTTTGTCCAGTTATCAGATACCATTAAAATGTTGAAAACACTAGGCTGAAAACTACATTTGTATCAATAGTTGTACAACACAGCTACTGTAAAATGAGAAGAAAAAATAGACAAAAATATTTTATGGTATCTTGAATCAAAGCATACCATACACAGCAAAAATGCTGAAAATGATTTTAACATTTTCCTCATAAAATTACATTAGTTGTTATAGAGAAAGATAGCTGATTCTGGATATTATTCATAATTTTGTATATTGATTATAGCTATTGAAATGCATCACAGCCATGAAGGCTTGCACATTCAATTTATTAATGTAACATGCATCCAAATGGTTGTGTAATTAGTGCCATCTGCTGGAGAGCAACTCTAATTTCATAGAGTTACTTTGGCAATGCTGATGAAAGAACTGCATTTTAGCTCCTGAGATTTTAAATATCACTTTCACAATCACATAAATTAATAAATAATTAGTTAGCTTCAGACCTAAATCTCTTAAACAACAATAAATCCCATCCCAAGAAATCATAACAATGCTCAGTAGATGTAAGTAGATTACAATAATGATCAGGAGGCGGTGTTTGACATGATTCTGCAGAAGAAAATCCTGAAGCTATCATTAGGGGGAACAATTATATAGTGCCATAAGCTTATTCAACTATTTTATGCAGAAAGAACAGGTTTTATCGGTACAATTGTCATGGTATGGAACCTCCAAAGCTGTAAGGGACTTCATGCATAGCACAATTAGAGGTTAAAAGACACAACTAATAGAAAGACAAGGAAAACAAAAACTTCTGGTCTATGGTACCCAGTGAGAATTTGACATTTAGGTTTTCTTTGCTATAAGGAAAACAGCTATGATAACCTGACTGATATAATTTGAAGTTATTCATTAAGGATAGGAAAAGGTCAAAATTCTATCATTTTTTGTCACCTGTCTCCCACTGGGAAATTTTCACCACCACTTCCTCTTCTACAGATACAGCAGTGAAGGAAGTGATAGAAAATCTATTAGACTTAATGCAGAGAAACTGGAGACAGCATTTTCTGCAGTGTAAGACAGTTTTCCTATTTTTGCTACATTTTACCATACTGTTCTCCGGTCTTGCTACTTCCCCCCCATTTTACTTTACATTTTGATACACAAGCTTCCAATGTCAAATCTATCTAAATAAAAAAAACAAACACTTTTTAAAGGTAAAGCAGGGCACAGCAATTGTTTTACCCACCTTTAAATATATAGGTTTCAAGTAGAACTTCAGCCAAAAATACCATGGTAAAATAAATTGCAGATTAACCCTTTCACTGTGGCTGCCATGAAGGCATACTGTACAACAGAACAGAACTATTTCCAGCTGGACAGGTCAGTATCCCCTACCTCAGCTGCATTTCTCCTTTTGCTAAAAGCTTGTGGTTGCTTCAGTGACCATGAACTGATAACAAAACGGTGCCCCGGATGCCGAAAATTGACACCCCCCCCCCACCGCTACTTCTGCTGCTCTGCCATCTGCACTGAGGACTGTGTTTCTGCATTCGGTGCGGCTGTAGATTGTGTCCCTCATTTTCCTGCTTCTCTCCTCCACTCCCTTATGGCCTTCCCTCCATGGTTCTGATCATACAATCCTCCATGTGACTTTCCCTGCAGCTGCAGACAGAAACATGATTAAAAAATAATCTAGTAAAACCAGCTTTTGCTGTGGAATTTTTCCCACATTTTTCTTCCGCTAGATGTCCTCAGTCAGATGGCCAACATTGTTCAACCCACTTCTACTGAGCCCAGGTCAGCCTGGACCTGCCCTAGCCAGTGAAAGGAGAAACAGCACAGTGATGAGCTGATCTCTCTGCATAGCATGCTTCCTACAAGAATATTATTGGCTCCTTGTGCTCTTCTTCTCACACTCCAGTCCTGCTATAAAGGGACTGCAAGAGTCCGATACCATGTCAAAATGTACATACTTACACTGCTTGTATTTAAAAAATAGATATAATGATGCAATGATGAACACAGAACTGCAATAATGTGTGTCATTTATATCTAGCAAGAGTTCAGCTTTAATGTAACTCATTAACCTAAAAGTAGAGAATTTACAAACATTGATACAATTTTGAACATGTGATTTTCCCTGCTAAAAGCAGAAGAGATAGATCTCTTTTCTGTGAAGTTGCAACATTGAAGAATGAGCAAGACCCATTATTTTTTCCCACATCCCTATGTTGTCTTTATTATATTTTTTGTCCTATGTACCTTGGCTTCCGTTCACCCAACGCATTCAATTAAAAATACTAACAACAACTTACAAAGCCATCCATAACTCTGCCCCAGTTACATCACTAACCTACTCTCAAAACACCAACCAAATCATTCTCTTCTTTCCTCCCAAGGCCTCCTGTCTACCTCCCTTGTCACCTCCTCTCATGCTCGTTTCCAGGACTTCACTTTCTTAACCATTTCAGCCCCGGAAGATTTCGTTGCTCAATGACCAGGCCATTTTTTGCGATACGGCACTGCGCCACATTAACTGACAATTGCACGGTCGTACAATGTTGTCCCAACAAAATGTCCTTTTTCCCCCACAAATAGAGCTTTCTTTTGGTGGTATTTGATCACCTCTGCGTTTTTTATTTTTTGCGCTATAAACAAAAGAAGAGCGACAATTTTGAAAAAAAACACAAGGGGGGGGGTTATTTATGAAAGGCAAATCCACTTTGCACTGCAAGTGCACTTGGCAGTGCAGTCGCTCTGAATCTGAGGGGTAGATCTGAAATAAGTGGAAGCTCTGCTGATTTTATCATCCAATCATGTGCAAGCTAAAATGCTGTTTTTTATTTTTCTTGCATGTCCCCCTCAGATCTACAGCGACTTTACTTCCAAGTGCACTTTCAGTGCACTTGGAAGTTTAGGCTGATATGTATTCTTCTACATATTTTTGTGTATTCTTCTACATATTTGTGGTAAAAAAAATCGCAATAAGCATATATTGATTGGTTTGCAAGTTATAGTGTCTACAATATAGTGGATAGATTTATGGCATTTTTATTATTTTTTTTTTCTACTAGTAATGGCGATGATCTGTGATTTTTATTGGGATTGCGATATTGCGGCGGACTCACCGGACACTTTTGACACGTTTTTGGGACCAGTGACAATTATACAGCGATCAGTGCTATAAAAATGCACTGATTACTGTATAAATGTCACTGGCAGGGAAGGGATTAACACTAGGGGGTGATCAAGGGGTTAACTGGGTTCCCTAGTATGTGTTCTAACTGTGGGGGGATGGGACTGATTAGGGGGAGAGAGAGATCAGTGTTCATACTTAGTATGAACACACAATCTGTCTCCTCTCCCCTGAGAGAACCAGGATCTGTGTGTTTACACACACAGATCCTGGTTCTCACTCTCTGTCATAAGCTATCGCGGGTGCCCGGTGGTCATCACGCAGGCCGGGCACTCACATCGGCTCCGGTGGTGAGCCACGGGTGCGTCCCCTAGTGGTCAAAGGGCAAAACGATGTAAGGTAATGTCGTTTCTCCCAGGGGAGCCAACCTGCCGCAGTGCAACTGCTGGTCGGGAAGGGGTTAATCTCTTCCAGCCTATGAAAGACCCTACCCCAATCTAGCTCCTATTTCTTGGGAGATCCCTGAAACCCCCTTTCCTGCCTCCACCTAACAAATGTACTTTTATTTTCTCCATCAGCTGCCCCCCCCCCAGTTATTGCCTTTTGTAGCCCTTGACCCTCCCTGTTAGAATGTAAAATCTAAGTAGCGGGGCTCTCTGATTCCTACTGTATTGAATTTTATTATAACTGTACTGTCTGCCCTCATGTTTGTAAACTGCTGCACAAACAGTTAGTACTATATCAATCCTGTATGATAATAATAATTATAACAATAAAAACATCTAGGAATAGCCCTAGGTCCAATGGACTGGCATAGGCATCCCCATTTTTAAACAACTTTAGACTATACAAATGAATCAGAGTGTGGACTCCTCAGGTGGGTTTTCTCTGTTTGGTCCAGTTTTATCCTACTACTTTCTCTACTTCCACTTAAGAATCTATCTATACTAGATGTGGGTGCTGGGTCCCCTCCCACTGTAATATAGCTAATTTCTGTCTGTAATTTTTACATGACTGGTGGTTGACTAGAGGAACAATACACATGTCTTCTGTAGAGGCTGGTAGATAATTTCATACACCACTGGTAGGATTTTTGAAAAGAAATGTGCTTCAGGGGCAGGGCTGATATGAATAATTCTGTGTTCTTTGAAATGTGGCATGAAATAGGTTGACACTATATACATTCATTCATTATTTGCAATGCCTTAATCAAAGCTGACTTTTGCTACATTCTCCCCTCACCAACTGAGCCAGTTGTTTTCTTGTCATTAATTTATAATCATGGATTTTATAAAGCTTAAAATAATGTATACTTATCTTGATACTAATCTACTTTTATTTTCAATAAAAAATGATTATAGTAATAGGTACAAAGAGGATAAGTTATGAGAATTAGAGCCATAATTAAAGATTCTAGGCACATTCTCTAGGGTCTCATTATGGCTAAATTTCCCAAATGGAGTAACATTTACAAAGAACAACCAGCACAGCAAAACTATCAATTATGGAGATGCCATTGTGTTTTATTATAATAATTATATTAAAATTAAATGAAACGTACGCCAACGTACCCTATCTACATAAGTTTATTGTAACAACAAAAGATGCAGGTGACAGGTACATTGAACAATCCTATTTATTAAAAATGCATAGTGCTTTTGAGATAAAAAGGATATATCATATTAGTGACTGTTCTATTAAGCCTGTTGGAAATTTTCAACACATAGCACAAAGGCCAATTATAATACAAGCTATTTTCAATTATTACCCTGCTCAAGGACCTTCTTGAAGAAAAGAAATTATACAACGGTAGTCATTGTCTGATTAGATGACCCCAAATGACTGAACCAACACTATCAGTTTACTCTGTTTATTGGTTTCCTAAGGGCCATTGCATCAAACCTTTCATATCAGTTGAAGCCATCTAGACAGACTCAGCAAGTGAAGACAAGAAAAAATCTTCAGAAATCATTTCTTAAGAGTTAATTATTTTTTAATTCAAAGTTGGGTTACTTGCAACATAGTGGTTAAATATGACAATACAATATAGCAATGTATATTTCAGTGAAAAAAGTGGCACTCTTTGGATATTTTAATGAAAATATAGGTAAAC
Organism: Aquarana catesbeiana; assembly: GCF_042186555.1. Taxonomy (NCBI): domain Eukaryota; kingdom Metazoa; phylum Chordata; class Amphibia; order Anura; family Ranidae; genus Aquarana; species Aquarana catesbeiana. The sequence goes on from NC_133325.1 coordinate 330,255,975, forward strand.
AAAATTAATTGATTTTGAATGAGTTGAATATTTGCAAGGTTGTATTAATAATGCCTTACACAAAAATCAATAAGACTAGAGCATATGGTATTGTGTAAAACATATACAGTACTTAGTCTTTAATAGAGTCCAAAACCCTCAATGTATACATCTACACTGTCAAACCTACTTAGTTTTTAGTGACTTCAAATACTGCTATTAGTAGTGTGTCCCGTGTTTTCACCAATTTTCTACCACCAAAAACATATTTTTAAAAAGGAAAAAACAGTTAAAACCAAAAGTTAATGTGATATAAAAATGTGCTCAGTTTATATTCCAATTAGGGTTGCACAGATACCAATACTAGAAAACTCTACAGCATAATATATCCAGTATAGGATGACCCCAAATCAATTTCATTCTACTCAATTTATAAGTAGAAAAGGAAACATTTGAGTTAAAACAATAAAAGAATTTGTTTCAACTAACAACTTGGCTTTGGGTGTTATGTATTGCATTCACAGTAGAAGGAGATTCAACACACTATTCCCAAATGCTATGACATTTTAATTGCCTCTGGCCTCATATGTTAAATTATTTAATGGTAAATTAGTATTTAAAGCCTTGGCATATAGATAGTTGAATTTCAGCGCCTAGTTATTTCAATTTAGTCACTTGCTGAAGAGAGATCTATCACATAAAATTAAACATTAGATTGTAAGCTCTTACAGGTAGGGCCCTCTGATTCCTCCTGTATTAAATTGGATTGTAACTGTACTGTCTGCCCTCATGTTGTAAAGTGCTGCGCAAACTGTTGGTGCTATATAAATCCTGTATAATAATATTATCATTACACTTTTTTCCAAATTCTCCTGGATCCTTAAGAAATGGCAGAATTTAGTGACTAGATTCTGTATACTTGGCAGTGAATGGTAACGTTCACAGGACACAGGAATATTCACAGGGCATGTAACTGGGTGGCCCCGCCCCCCTCTGACGCCAGGGGAAGCCATGGGGAAGTCCCCGTGCGTCAGAGGGGGTGGGGTCACCCGGGTACGTCACCGTGTGGCCCTGCCCTCAGTTATATAAGAACTGTCAAAGGCGGGAGCCTCCCATGGAGGTGGATCAGTGGCGGGGTTTTTTTTGGTCCGTCGGCGGAGTGATAGAAGAAGATTAATGGACTTCGTGGGACATTTTTATTTTTTTATTTTTTAATAAAGGACTTGCCCCAAGCTGTGTCTTGTTTTTTAACATTTTGACACTTTTTTGTGAAATGGTATGGGTACAATGTACCCGTTACCATTTCACATGGGGGGAAGGCCAGGATCTGGGGGTCCCCTTGTTAAAGGGGCTTCTAGATTCTGATAAGCCCCCGCCCACAGACCCCCACAACCACTGGGCAAGGGTTGTGGGGATGAGGCCCCATCAACATGGGGAAAAGGTGCTTTGGGTGGCCCATGTTGAGGGCATGTGGCCTGGTACGGTTCAGGAGGGCGCCATCCCCCCTCTTTTCCTGTGGCCTGCCAGGTTGTGTGTTTGGATAAGGGTCTGGTATGGATTTTGGGGGGGGCCTACACCATTTTTTTTATTTTGGTGCACGGTTCCCCTTAAAATCCCTACCAATTTTGGGGGGACCCCTATGCCATTTTTTTTTTTAAATTGGCACAGGGTTCCCCTTAATTTCCATATCAGACCCGAAGGGCTTGGTATGGATTTTAGGGGGACCCCCACTCAATTTTTTTTATTTTGGTTCGGGGTTCCCATTAATATTTATACCAGACTCAATAACTTGCATATAAGTCTTTAAAATGAGCACTTTTGATTTTTCATGTTAGTGTCCCATAGACTTTAACGGTGTTCGTGTGTTCTGCCAAATTTTTTGCCTGTTCGTTATGTTCTGTTTTGAACTGAACCGAGGGGTGTTCGGCCCATTCCTAGTCATGACACAGGAAGGAATTGACCAGCTGACCTCATTAGCACACACCCTGCATCATCCACCCTCCCATTCCCAGCTGCACGTTTTTTAAATGAAATGCAATCAATCATTTATCACCCTTCTCACTAAATACACAATATACAATTAGATTGCATAGTGTATGGCCATCTTTATACAAGTACATAGAAGGGAGTGGACAGAAACATTCAGCTGTCAAGCCCCGCTCACAACTCTGCATAGTGGGAACTCGCATTCCCACATGCGTTTTTTTTGTTAGCGACGTGGGGAGGTGTTTTGGAGCATTTTCACTCATCACACATAAGGCAGCCCACCCACCTGAATGGGCCACCCTACACACAGCGGAGTTTGATGCGTTTTTTGATGCAATTTTTGGTGCAGCACATTTCTTAAATGCTAGGAAATGCACAGATATGAATGGAGCCTCATTGTTCTTGTGTTAACGCACCAATTTCACTTTCAGGCCCCATTCGAATCTAGCATAGTGGGAGCGCACAGTTTGTGTCTCATTTTTCCTGTGACACACACGCATAGGGCAGCCTGATGATTTCAATGGGCTGTGCTATATGTGGTTTATGGGACATGTTGGCATTTTGTGGGTTGCCTGTTTTTTACTGTGCGTTTTGCAGCATTTGCTATTCATTTTTTCACATGCCAAAATGTGGGTTTGCTTCTGTGTTTGGTGTGTTGTTAACAACTAATGGCACTGAAAGCGCAACTAGTAATTTTAGGTGTATAAAGGTGGCCATACACTATACAATCTGATTGTACAATCTCCTTTAGATCTGCCATCAGCTATGTAGTGTAAGGGCCTGCCTGATTGGATTCAGAGTGATTGGCTAGATATGTGTTTCCTCCTATTATATAAAATTGGTAAATCTAAAATAAAATAAAAATGATTTGAGTGTGAGTAAGAAGTCCTTAAAAAATTCCCACAATGTAAATCTGCCATCAATCACTTTGTCCAGTGATGAAAATCCATGCAAATCACGGTGAACAATGCCCAACGACCCATCAAAAGAAAAAGTACCTACTGACACTATCCCCTCCCAAAGGCCACTCACCCTCAAATGACAGGCTAGTATAAAAAAAGGGTAGAGGCTCTCAGGTGAAGACACTGCCCAATTGTATATATAAGGACCATATTTGTTCAATGATGTCACACGGATTTGGAACTTTTTTAATCCCCATGCTTTTTTTTCAACAATAGCTTTCAAATTAGCCTAAAAATGGCCGAAAAAAAATTACAAAAATTCCTCCTATACACGTTATTGGGGTTTAGAGCCAAGCCTAGGGTTTTGTGAATTTCATGCTCCTGTATACTGAACTCAGGCTCATTCACTCATTTCTAATGACACTAGCCCTGTCTTCCTCAATCTCCTGCCTGTCACATGCTCTACCGAAAGAAAATACAAGTTGCTGTGCTGATGCACATTACCCAGGCACATTCCAATATTGTCACCAATCTTAAAAAAACAATTTCAGCCAGCAAAATTAGGACATATGCCCAATGAAAAAAACATGCTCAGCCTGCCATTACTATCATGCATGCAAATAGGGACAGGCTGTAAAGAGTGTAAAGTGGCATTACAGTGTAACGAAAGATGAAAAAAATGAGAAAACCCTTCCCTCCCTCATACCCCAATTATCTGTGATACACAGTATTTTGCTTACTACATGACATCCAGCAAAGAGTTTACATCTATTTCAACAGGCCTACCAGTGCCTACAAGCTCAACAGAAATATCTTTCTATGTAGTTTTTCAGCAGGACTCCGTTTGCTGTCCTAACATAGCTAAAGCACATTGCCAATATGCCTGCTATGATCTTACCTTTTTATAGTGACGGGACTGGCTTACCCAAAAGCCCCCTTTTTGACCTTTCCAAAGCAGTTGACTTAAGTTAAAAGGCCAGGTACTGAATTATGGTTACAAAGAATTCAATCAGTTACATTAATGTGCCAAGATTGCAAACCTTGAACACACAGGGTTCACCTCCAAGCCATAGTGGTAGAGAACTAGAATACCATCCCCATTGCCAGTACCTATAGACTATCTAAACAGTTCATCCAGACCACTCTGTTAATGAATTAACTTTTTTTTTACCAAGTGCAAGTGCAAACACTGTAATTTAGATGTAATAATATATCCTGCTTTCAAGGGAAGAGTATATTGCTTTCTCATAAAATAAAACATTTTGAAAAGATGGAAATCCCTAAATAATAAAGATCTCATATTTGTTACATATTTTATACATTGAACCATCTGCAAAGGAATGAAAAAGATGTGAAGAAATAGAGCAGTTATCGTTGTATCCAAACAAGTAAAAGGGTTGTTTATAACTCAGTTCAGACACCCAAGCATCAATTTCCAAGAGCTTACACAACAGCGATGCCAAATGGTTCAGAGCATTCCAAATATGAGCAGCAATATGGAGGCAGTGAATGACAATTTAAATTGCTGCTCCATAGCATTCAGGTCACACACTAACTTAACCAACATAAAATATTGTCAAATATGTCTTGTATTGAAAAAGACAAAAGCTGGTGGGTCATTGCTGTCACTTAGCCAAAACAGGGTAAATTACTCTCAGTCTGGGAGTGAGCTATAAGGTGATAATCAGTTTAAACAAAGCAAGTAATAGTGCTTCAAGATGGAGACATTAGGCTAGCATTTATGGGCGAAATGGGTTGATCCTAATGGATTAAAAGGGTAACTGTAAGTTCCAGTTGGCTAACGGGTAATGGAGAGTGCACACATTCTCGTTCCATTCATGCTGGAATGGTGATGTTAATGTCTCAGGCCTAAGGAGACACACTCCTATCTATACACTATTGTGTAAGTGGTGCATTACTTCTCTAGTGCACTTTTCTTGTGAGTGCAATACATTTATGCTTTTATAATAAAGATTTTATCTGTTTTTAACGGTACTACACCATCAAAATCTCCCCTGTTTATTTCTGAGCTGAGGAGCCCTGGCGAAGTGTTTCACCAGCAAATTAATATTCTCAAACTACAAGAGCGTACCTTAAGTAGGAAACAGAGTTGGCTTGGAGTGAACTCCCTTAAAGGGGAATGCGCACTTGACCTATTTTTAGTTAGATCATGGTCCATTCATTAAGGTGAGCATGGCTTGTGAATGGTGATGGGATCCTCTGCTTTTTCTTTGCACACAAGAGCACTGGATTGGCAGAGTGTTCTTGAAGGGACATTTGTTATATTTTTACACATGATATATGATTTATGCACTCTAATATATGTGTCCTTCATGCACAGTTTGAAGGTTGGTTTGGAGCAAATTCTCAGGTTATTCCCATTTTATGATTTGATTTGAGTTAACATACCAGAGTTTACATTGATGCAATTGTTATGCGTTTATTCATGCACTATTTTAGGCTCACTCACAGGTATTTTATTTGGTACCTACTGTATAATAAAAATGGTATACTTGGTTGATCACTGTCATTTCATTTCTATGTATATAGAGGCAAATTGTCATGCATTGGTTATGTATTAAGTACATTTTTTCTTTGAAAGTTGCACGACACTTTTTGAATTTACAGACACTTAAGATGACACATACAATGTAACTTAAAGCAATCCGGTTGAAACGTTCACAATTTAAAGTCAATTGACCATATACCTTGATTTAAATGCCTAAAGTAAAGGACACAGTGAAGTTATTCAATACACACCTGCACTATGACAAACTTTGGGTCACTCCTTTATCCCTCAACCATGTTAGTAAGTGACATGTTACTCTTTCTCACTCTCATCTTTTGATGAAGAGCTCTGACTCAAGGCTCCATTTTGGTTCTGCAGAAATGAGCTATGTGCGGACAAAGAAATATGTTTTTGACCTTGTTGACTACTTGTAGTTTAGCCAGGTAGATCATGTAAGGAATCCTCTGCATAGACTATTCCCATAACCTTTACAGCTGTAATAGTGACCTGTTTCTAATGAGTTTTGGTGATATCTGCGTAGATGGCCGTGCAGGGGATTTATACATATTTTCTTAAGTCCCTGTAGTTATGATTGTAAACTATTAATGACCAGGTGTTGGGACATATGTTAGACTGTGGTTTACTCAGTCTATTATCAAAGCAGGGACAGTATTGAGCTTCTTTAAGTGAACTTGTGCCAGATCATGCCCACTAAATTATTTACATATTGTAAAAATCACTTTAAAATCACTTTAAAACAAACCCTCACCCATTTCTGTATCTATAAGCATTGTGAAGAAATTAATATTCAAAGTTGTTATGATTAAGCAACAGTGATGTTGTGAAACGTGTCAGCTTTCTTACCCTGCTTCTGCTGTTACATGAACTTTGACTGTCTGCTACAATAAAGGTTTATATTGGAGTGTGGCTGTCCAGATTCTTTTTCCTCACTAATATTCAAAGTTTACAACACAAGCTGTGGGTTTTCCTATGGGAATAGAATCTTGGCAGACTGCCAGCCCTCGATTGTAAATAACCAGAAGGTGTTTCTAAGCCAGTGATTCTCAACCACTGGGCAACAGCCTTCCTCCTCCCAGGCCACAGCCTGCTGTCTGCCTTGGCTGCTACTGCTGTCACACCAGGGTTAGACTGACCCACTGGAGGAGTCAACACGTGCTAATACATTTAACACTACCCCCTCCCCCCAGACTGGCACTGCTGCCGTCTGCTGTGCCTCCTATTCTTATTCCTTCAGAGTAGTGTCTCACTAATACAGGAAGTGTGTTACTGGCCAGATTACCAGGTGAAAACAGAGGGAACAAAGCCAAAGAAAAGAAAACAGATACAGCCACCACATCTAATGATTGGTAAGCTACAGTATAATACATTTTTGATTTTCTTATTTAATACCGCTTTAAAGTGGTAGTAAACCACAGCAGTTAAAAAGAAAAATCCTCAGGTAATTGCATAATGTGCTAGTATGCATTGCATACTAGCATATTATGAAATACTTACCTTAGAATGAAGCCCTCTATCGGTACGCTGTCACCGCTGACAGGGCTTCCATCTTCCCCTGCTCTTCCTTCCTTACAGGTTTGCGGGCTCCGGCTGAATGATTGGCTGGAGGCGTGATGACATCACCCTGGGCTCCAACATGGAGCTTTGAAGGTCTGGCACAATATGCCAGACCTTCAGAGCGCTTGCGATGGTGAAGTCGCAGGCTGCATTCACTGTGAATATATAGACAATGCATTTAGGAAATATTAATTTTTATTATTATAGGCTTACCTGTAGGTAAAAACCACAAAGCGGACTTTACTACCGCTTTAAGAGCGGATATGTTTACAATATTTCAATGGTTACTATAGTATTGGGAGAAAACTGTTTGATCTAAGGTCTTACAAGAAGACAAAGTGAGGGGGATTTACTAAAACTGGTGCACACAGAATCTAGTGCAGCTGTGCATAGTAACCAATCAGCTTTGAACTTGTGCTTGTTCAAATAAGCTTTCACAATAAAACCTATAAGCTGATTGGTTACTATGCACAGCTGCACCTGACTCTGTGTGCACCAGTTTTAGTAAATCTCCCCCACAGTCACACAAGGAAGTTAGATGAAAAGTGGTTCAATCGTAAAATAAGTAAGGGGTTTTCTACTGTTATAGCGTTAGGATGTGGAACACTCATCCACAGTTAGTGGTATCAGTTGGGAGTGTTGATCAGCAAATTGTTAGATGTGTTTCTTAGTGAACACAATATACACAGATATGGAAATTGATAGTGACACACACACACACACACTGGACCTATGTCTTTATTCAACTATACAAATTGTATACATGTAAATATGTAATTATGGATTTAGGACCTATGTAGATTGTAACACAGGAGCTGTTATATGTACTTTAACTAGTTACCGACCGCTTGCGGGAAGTTGGCTCCCCTCCGTGAATCGCCGTCATTGTACGTCGGGCGGTACATGGCGATTTGTGGGTGCACGCCCATTCACGAGCGCGGGAGCCAACCAGTGGGCCGGCAGACTCCGGCCACCCACTATCGCTCCAGAGACAGGCAGGATGGGGATTTGTCAGTGTAAACAAACAGATCCCTGTTCTGTTAGGGGAGGAGAGACAGATTATCTGTTCCTAGTGATTAGGAACAGCGATCTCTCTCCTCCTCCAGTCAGCTCAGTCCTCATACAGTTACCAACACATCCCAGGGAACACACTTAACTCCTTGATCGCCCCTTCCCTGCCAGTGACATTTATACAGTAATCAGTGGCTAATTTTTGCTCTGATTGCTGTATAAATATCAATGGTCCCAAAAAAGTGTCAAAAGTGTCCGATCTGTCCGCCACAATGTTGCAGTTCCACTAAAAATTGCAGGTCACCACCAATAAAAGTAAAAATAATAATAAAAATGCCATAAATCTATCCCCTAGTTTGTAGACCCTATAACTTTTGCGCAAACCAATCAATATACACTTATTGTGATTTTTATTATCAAAAATATGTAGCAGAATACATATTGGCCTAAACTGAGGAAGAAATTAGTTTTTTTACATTTTTGGAGGGATATTTATTATAGCAAAAAGTAAAAATCATTGGTTTTTTTTTCAAATTTGTCGCTCTTTTTTGTTTATAGCGCAACAAATAAAAACTGCAGAGCTGATCAAATACCACCAAAAGAAAGCTCTATATGTGGGAAAAAAAATACATACACTTTATTTGTGTACAACGTCGCACGACCGCGCAATTGTCAGTTAAATCGACGCAGTGCCGTATGGCAAAAAATGGCCTTGTCATTAAGGGGGCCGGTCCTTAAGTGGTTAAGTAAAAATCTCAATTATGGAAAATATCTAGGATAAGCTAAGTATACCTGAGAAAGTGTAATCAAGGTTGATTGCCCTATATACTGTATTCTGAATGAACTGTGAACTATTCTATTTGAAGAAACATTGCAATGCAAAAGAATCTGTTTGAATACAGTTTTATGTCACATTGATTTTTAGTTTTAACTTTTTTTATTATTCTGCTTTTCACTTTTATTCTTAGTATAAGGGAGACTGTATAATGTGTATTATTTCAGATTCTATCCAACACTAATAACAGAGTCCAAAAAGGCCAACATTCAAATTAGATATGATCTTTAAGCTTTTATTGCAGCATGTCAGATAAAAAAGGACACGACTCCTGAATAGGTACATTTGGGTTGATTTGCTAAAACGGGATAGTGAAAAATCTGGTGCAGCTCTGCACAGAAACCAGTCGGCTTCCAGTTTTTTTTGTCAAAGCTTAATTGAACAAGCTAATGTTGGAAGCTGATTGGCTACCGTGCACAGCTGCACCAGATTTTGCACTCACCAGTTTTAGTAAATCAACCCCAATCAGCACAGGCTCAGGGAGGTGGGAGTGCCAACAACGGATGGGCCATTGAAGCCTATGGGTGATGTCAGCCACGTTAGCCATTGTCAGAGTGCTCTCTCCTGTCCCCTGCAGCTGCAGCTGGCTGACACAGGTGAGAGATCACATGACCGAACTGGAGAGGCCTTAAAATAGGTAGGTATATAAATCTTTTTTTGTTTAGTTAGCATAGGTTTTAGAATGGTGGAGGGGGGAGTTTTAAGGCTAGTTAGGTGTAAGTTGGAATTTCTACTCAATCTTTAGCTTTTCCCCTACTAACTAAAAATCTAAGGGAACCCATTTTCTTTGACCACCAATGTAAGGGGCTAACTCAACCCCTGACTACCAAATAATTGTAAGAGTTACTTTGAGATAAAAAGGTTGAGAAAAGTTGCTGTATTATAGTTTTCTAAGTAAACAGAGGAACTAATAAAATAATAAACATTAAAACATTCTGCATACACTATATAGTACATATCAAAAACACAGTAATGGCTGAATGGACTGTCTTTCAGCCAGTGCTTTTTCTGCCTAAAATATGTCTTCTGGCTGATTAGCTGCTGAGTTTTAAATGATTATTGCTTTTCATAGGTGTTCTCTGCTCTGCATGACAGAGGAGAAAAAGGTGCAGTATTCCATTTGAGATATACTTTCAGAAAATCATCTTCTTTGAGTCATTCATGCAGCTGAAAACAGAAGTAACAGAAAATGCAAAAATTTTGAACAAATCTTGTATGGGCACTGCAAAACTATATCTTTCTTCTGCCTGCACCTTTTTATTGCTATAAAAAAAAAGAAAAAAAAAATGATTTTGGAGTCCCTAATAAATTCTGGAAAAGAGATTTTCGACGTTTGCAAATTAATACAATTATTATTATTATTTAAGGTACTTATATAATGCTGTCAATTTACTCAGTGCTTTACATATACATTCACATCAGTCCCTACCCTCAAGGAGCTTACAATCTAAGGTCCCTAACTCACATTTATATACTAGGGCCAATTTAGACAGAAGCCATTTGACCTACCAGCATGTCTTTGGAGTGTGGGAGGAAACCGGAGTACTCGGAGGAAACCCATGCAGGCACAGGGAGAACATGCAAACTCCAGGCAGGTAGTGTCCTGGTTGGTATTCGAACCAGCAACCCTTTTTACTGCTAGGGTGGGGGGCAACCCACTACACCACTGTGCCGCCCGTTGTATATATAATTTTTTTTTGCTAGAAAATTACTTAGAACCCCCAAACATTATATATATTTTTTTCAGACACCCTAGAGCAGGGGTGTCAAACTCAATTTCATTGTGGGCCACATCAGCATTATAATTGTCCTCAAAAGGGCCGGTTGTATCTGTAATATTAGATACAGCGCATCCCCTCCTTTTACATTAGATGTCAAGAGCCACCCCACCATCAGAAGTTGAGTCCCCTACTCTCCCTAACATCACAGTGCACCCCCTTTCCTTATGCTGCTGCTGGGAAGAAGCTGGATGCATTGCTTGAAAGCAGAAAGTAGGGGTCTGAAGGAGGACCAGAGGAGGGCTGGAGCTCTCCATCAGCTGCAGGAGAGGTGCGAGGGCCACATGAAATGGCCTGGAAGGCCAGATTCAGCCCGCGGGCCTTGAGTTTGACACCTGTGCCCTAGAGAATAAAATGGCAGTCGTTGCAATAGTTTATGCCACACCGTATTTGGGCAGCGGTCTTATAATCGCAATTTTTTTGGAAAAAAAATAAGACAACAGTAAAGTAAGCCCAATTTTTTTTATATTGTAAAAGATAATGTTATGCAGGAGTAAACTGATACCCAACATGTCATGCTTCAAAACTGCGCCTGCTCGTGGAATGACGACAAACTTTTACCTTAAAAATCTCCATAGGCGACTTTTAAAAATTTCTACAGGTTACCAGTTTTGAGTTACAGAGGAGGTCTAGGGATAGAATTATTATTATCACTCTAACAATCACGGCAATACCTCACATGTGTGGTTTGAACAGCGTTTTCATTTGTATGCGTTCGCTTCTACACGCAAGCTCGGTGGGACGGGGCGCTTTAAATTTTTTTTTTTTTTTTTTCTTATTTATTTTACTTTTTATTTTGTATTTTTGCACTGTCTTTTTAAAAAAAATGTGGGTCACTTTTATTCCTATGACAAGGAATGTAAACATCCCTTGTAATAGAAAAAAAAGAATGACAGGACCTCTTAAATGTGAAATCTGGGGTAAAAAAAGACCTCAGATCTCATATTTACACTAAAATGAAATAAAAAAATTACAAATAAATAAATGTCATTTTTTTTACAAAAAAAATTCCCCTTTAAGAGCATTGGGCAGAAGTGACGTTTGACATTGCTTCCGCCCTAAAAATGCCATCTTTCCCTCACTTGGCATCCAGGCTGTTAGGGGAACAGCTGCGATTGTCTCTGCTGCTACCGACGGCTCCGGTAAGCGGTGGAGACAACCAGAGCGTTGGGGGATGGGGGGCCCTCTCCCGCCCCTGATAAAAGTGATCTCGCGGTGAATCCACTGCTGAGACCACTTTTATCTGAAAGAGGACCGTTGGACGTTTAAAAATACCGGGGTTATGGCAGCTGGCTGCTGCCATAACAATGGTACTTAGCGTCAAAGTAGCAGCGTATAACGATGCCAGGCTGTCCTTAAGTAGTTAAGTTATCTGCTAGTTAGTTTACATGAATAATGATTAGCTATCGGCAGTACTAAAACTCTACCTGTAAAATAAACACTAATCCTAATGGTTAGAGCAAAGCATATAGCATACCTTAAGGTCAGTATTTTGCTTCCTCAGTGCTTCAACAGTATATGAGATTTCTTTCCAAGATTCAATCCTTCCTTTTGCTTTTTCTAACATCTGCTCTGCCTCATGACGAGCTTCAATCCACTGGGCAGAATCCTTAAGCATTTCCTGTAGCTGTTGTCTTCGATTTTGAAGATGACATTGTACTTCCTCCCACTGATTTTGTATTTTTTCAACTGCAAAATACAATTTTTAAAAAGTTTATATTATATACTCTGGTAAATTTAAATAGATACACTTAACCCTGAACATGTTTTCTGAATAATTTTGATGTATCTTGAGACAAAAATAGACTAAATAAAAAGGTACCGTATTCACTGAATAGACAATAACATTTTGTAATATAAAAGGGTTATATAAATCAGCATTGCAAACAGTTATTTTTGAATATCAAAATATATCACCACCAATTGATTTTTATTAATTATTCCATGGATGTGATAAAAACATTCTTAAAGGGCCCAAGTTGATAAAAATCTTTATTTTTTTTAAAAACATTTCTTTTTCAGTAAAAATGACAACTAATTTTTACAGAAAAATGAAATAAAATAATAAAGACTTTTTTGTGCATCATGGTTATGTTTTCACAATTTTATGGTAATACCATCTGACATAAAGATATACGGGACATCATCTTATTTATATTCAAATGAAATTTTCATACTGAATAAATGTTTCAATTAGTGGTGTTAAACTATAAATATTCGACATATGAATTATTCATACATTTTCCCATCCAAAGTTCTTCATTAATTTCTGTCTTAATGTATTATTTTAGAGGAATTATAATTAAACCTATACATTACACATTTATCCACACAGATTTCCCAATGTACAATGTAAAAAAAGAGTTTACTTTATCCAAGAGAGATAAAAATTGCAATCACCATACACATATAATAATTTCATAAAAGTGCCATCTACTTGTAGTCACCTCTGGGACATTTCTGTGCTATCTGTTAATATAACATACAACAGAACTGTTTAAATTATATCCCAAGCCAAAATGTCTTGCTTTGATAGAGTAGGGGAGGGTTAAAAACTACCTGTGTCCCATTAGGGAGATTTCCCTTCACTTTCTTCCCTGTAGACTTGACAGAATGAGAGCTGATATTCTTCTAATGTGAATGAAATCCCCCCTTGAACAGTTGTCATGGGAACAAGTGTCTGAATATTTCATTTCTATTTCTGTTCTGGTGGCAGCTCAAAATTTTGGATTCACTTCACATTGGTAATTAGTGACAACTGGAAAAAGTAGATCTCCCAAATTTTTTCAGTGATCGTGGGCTTAGGCTAGTCATGTCACTGGTCCTCTTCACCCTCTCTTTTTATTGTGAATGGTGGATTTGGAATGCTACAGAGAAGAGGCACCAAATAATGATATGGATCAGCTCTGTGCAGTATTCTTCTGTAAGTTCGGCAAAGCCTTGAATGAGGAGCTGCACTGGATTCCTGAACTGGTTAGTCTGCGGAAGGGGGCTAGAGAGAGAAGACTCCTGTAACCTGTTTTCTGCCAACAGCTAAAACTGAAGCCCGCTGTTAGCTGACTTCACAGAGTTGGTCCAGGCTGGGGAAAGATCGTGACCATATGGTCGGGATTCACCCAGAAGCCTGGCCTGGCACCTGGCTCAGACTCAAAGCAAGCCATATTTTGTCCCAAAGTTTATGTGTCTATAAGACTTTCACTTGTTCCACAGTAATATAGGTTTATTTTATGGATACCAGGACTGCAGCAAGGCCTCATTCACACGAGGCGGACTCCGTTTCCATGGAGCCCGCCTCGGACTGCCAGCTTAGCGGGAGATCAGTCCATTGATCTCCGCTGAGCCGGCGGATGACAGGTCCCTCTCTGCTCACTGAGCGGGAAGGGGCTTGTCAGGCCCCGCTGCTGCCTAAGGAGGGATTGGATGAAAACGGACAGCATGTCTGTTTTCGTCAGATCTCACCCGATTCGATCCGCCAGCAATGGATCTGGATGTAGGGCCATCCGTCTGCTTTTAGCAGATCGGACGGGGTCAGATGTCAGCGGACATGTCTCCACTGACATCCGTCACTCCATAGGCTAACATGGAGTGCCCGTTCAGGTCCGCCGTCAAAACTGACAGGCGGACCTGAACGGTCTGATCGTGTGAAAGGGGCCTTAAGCAATATACTGTATAGTGCAGGTAGGGTCAAACTCTATTTTATTGTACCTATATGCAATAATTTTTCCTTTTCAACATATCCCCGGGCTCTAATCTGTCTAAATCATAGGGTAAAGGTGGGTCACTGCAAACCATAACATGTGAAGTGGCTATCAACTTATTGCCTATGCACATTTTTGGCCATATCCCACTGTTTGTTGTTTATTTTTTAGTGCACCTCATGTTTCTTTTCAAACCATTTAAGGTATCCCTCCTAATTACTTTAAAATGTTGGAAACTATGGTGTGGTAAAACAGAGCAAATTGTATATACTTTCTCAAAAGCTGTGCTGATGTAATGATTATTTACTGGTCAGATATAACAGATACAGATACAACTACCTAGCCTCTACTAGGGATGGACTTCAGGTTCAGGTTGATGGAGAGTTTGAGATGTAGCTGTCTGAGGGTTGCCTAAAGGGCAAACTAAATGGCCAGATTTGGCCTGTTCACCTGCACCAAATCTATGTCTACTACTGCAGTCAGAAGTCATTCATTTAGTGGTGGTATCACTACCTCCACAAAATGAATGCTTTCCTGCCCATAAGCTTATAGCAAAAAGCTAGTGGGGATCCTGGGCAATATCCTTGATGATACATGGTCACAGAAATATATAGTCAGTGACGTCACTCCCCTGGCTGGTTTGTTCAGAAGCCCTGGGAAATGTAATTTGCGGTGAGAGTGCCTAGGATTATGAGCATGGTTCAATGGTTTTGTTGCAGGGGCTCATCGGGCATCATTCATCAAGATTAATAATTGATTTATATCACTGTAATATGTGATTGGCAATGGATTTACACTATGTGGCTTGTTATTTTTTTTTTTCAGAAAAATACTTTGTTATCAGTGTCTGTGTATTTATTTATATTGTACATTTTTTTGGCCTTTGTCCTCCCCACCAACATGTAGGCAGATGCTTTGCTTGCCAGGGTGGTGTCCCTATGGCAAAGTACCTAAAGTACCCTCCCAAAGTTGAGAGCATGTGGCCTGATATGGGCCACAATGTGCTTTGCTAGGGCACCCCTATCAAGGTATTCCCCATATGTTGAGGGCATTTAGCCTGGTATGGTTCAGGGGTCACACATTCGTTGCCCCCCTTTTCTTGCTTAATGCCCAGATTAAGGTCTGGTAAGGATTATGGGAGTGACTGCATGCCGATTTTTGTGGGACTCTCGCTTAAATTCTATACCAGACCCTTATCAAAGGTAACCCATATTATACTCTCATCAAGGAAAAGGTCTAATGTGGATATTGAGGATAATTCCAACCATTTTGTTTACAAACAGAATGAAACAGCTAGGAAATGCCATTTAGTTACAATGTTTTCTTTTTCATTCTACAGATTACTTTTGCTATAGTACATGGTACAGGTGAGTGGTGCTTTGCAATCCTGTACAAGTGAGTGGAACTATGTTGTTTTAAAGATTTATTTTTAATACAATGGATTTATGCTATGTGGACTCCCCTTCTGTCATTTTGCATGACTTCTGAGGTGTAAGAATTGGATGCACAGAGGTTGAAGGAGAGTGCTGGAGGAGTGGATCAGTAGAGGAGAGGAGGCACTGCCTTATTCCTGCAAAGACCCAGGAGGGTAATATCCACAAGCATGTGGAGACTTTGTAGCTGAAAAGCACACAGCTAAAGATATCTTGTGATTGTTATAAAGCACACAGTGTTGCATGAAGCATGGAAAATGTATAGAAGCTGCACAGAGGCACTTTGTATATGCACATAGGAGCTGCACTGAAGTAGTTTGTATATGGAGCACCATATGAAGACTATTTGAAGCACTTTAATATAAATGTTTTTTTTTGGAAGTGGTGCACGGATGAACATTATTTTTTGAACTTATAGTAGCAGTATTATAAGTCGGTTCACCATATATGTACATAGTATATGTATATATTTTTTTGTAAAATTTGTTTATTGCACTTTATTGATTCATAAATGAAGTAAGTGGATTGTTATCTTAGGACACCACTGTGAATAGAGTAGAGTATTGAGAACAAGGACTAGTGTGTGGGCGCTTGGTGAACAGCAACGGTCCAGACAGTAAGCAGATTATTTAAAGTGATAGTGCTGTGGAACAAAAATATAGACATACTGTATATAGTGCCATCAATTTATGCAGCACTTTACATATACAGTTTATTGTACATTTACATCATGGCCAGTAGAGCACACATGACTCAAATAGTGCACCCAAGGCTCTGCCTAAGCCTAAATGGACCATTTGCTAGAAGGGGGGCCTACATACTACTAGGAATAGGCCTTTCAACTATAAAAAAATATGAATGTTTAGTGGGACGTCTGCGGCACACCAAACATTGAAGACATGACCCCTATAAACAGCCTCTTTATGTTCTTTTCTCTGTCTAAAATCTCCTGAAAGTAAAGTGTAGCCAAAACATTTTTTATATTTGGATAGTGTAGGGAAGGATAAGAACCACTGTAAAGCTACATTTCTGGAGTTCTGTAGGAGAAGGTTTCCCTCATTTTCTGTTCTGGGGACAAACTTTTATTAGACAGGAAGCAAGACAAACTCTGCAAGCAAGAACAGACAGCAATAAAAAGCTGACAGGGTTTCTAGCATTCCCATTTGAACTAGAAAAAAAAAACATACTTCTGTCTGTGGGTAGCTGTTCACCTTCTGTCTGATGAAAAGGTTGTCCGCTGGAGAGGAAGTGGAGGGAAATATCTTCCACAAAGCACCTGACAGCATAAAAACCTGACAAAGGTTCTAATACTTCCTTGCTCTATCCAAAACTAAAAATAAAAATTTTCGTTTTAAGCTTTAATTCTTTTTTCTCCTGTTAAGCCATTACACATAATAAGTAGGCTTTGATAATTACATATTTTTTTTCTGTTGCATCAAAGCGCACAACAGCTTAAAAAAATGTAACTTTGCTGGAAGCTAAACAAAGCAGGCACTCTCTCAATGGTTTATGTTATAAAGCTTTTTGTGCATTTTGGAATTGTGTAATTAGGCTTTAATTGTGCTATTCCTCAACCACCTTTACTTTTACATCACATCCCCTTAATGTATGCTTGCTACTATACCTGTACTAGCAATTTATGTTAGGCTAGCTGGTTGTATTTGTATTATGAAGAACTAAAGGTAAATTATAAATGGGACAGAGAAAATAAAGGCTAATTCCTAACTTTCACTTAACTCTTAAGTCTCCTAGCTGTGCCAAAATAACACTCAAACACAGGGTCGTCTTTAATATTGATTGGACCCTGGGCAAACATTTTCTTGCGACAGCCCCACCCCCCCTCTTTTCCATGCAATTTCGCTCTCCACCTACTCTGAAGTATCAAATAAATAGCAGCTAGAATGAAAATCAGTTTACTGAATTAGATCAGGCAGCGATTGCAATTGGTTGCCAGAGGTTACAGTGTATCATTACTGCTTACTGACTGGCTGCTAGAGGTTACAGCACACATTGTGGCTCGCTGATTTACACCAACCACCAGTGTAAGGGGGAATATATAATGACCTCCAAGTAAAGGAGAATTTACACTGACAATCATTGTCGAGGAGATTTGTACTGACCACCAATGTAAGGTGACACTTCTACACCAACCACCAATGTTAGGGGGAATTTACTCTGACCACCAGTGTAAGGACAATTCTGCAGTTGCCGCCAATGTAAAGGGAAATGTACACTAATCACCAATGTAATGAAGAATTTACACTGACAACCAAGGTAATGGGAGATTTTACATCAACAACCAATAAAGAGGGATTTAAACACTGGCCACCAATGTAAGGGGGGGATTTACAGTCCCACCAATTTAAACATGGCTTCTACATGAACCACCAATGTAAGGAAGGATTTGAAACTGACCACAAATGCAAGTTTGGATTTTTTTACCGATTTACCAATACAAAGAGGAGTTTCTACATTGGCCACCAATGTAATGGGAATTTACACTGACCACTTGTCAGGACTGTGCTCAGCCGTTCCTTCTCTGAGCTGGCCGCACAGCTGTCATTTAAAATTGCCAGCTCCTATCTCTCCACAGTGACTCACCTGTTGATGATATCCTGCTCGTCAGTCCTGCCTACTTAAGCCATCCAGCCCGGATGATCTCTGCCTTCGCCTTGGTCACATCTCTAGAGACGCTCTCCTGTGTTCCTGTTAAAGACTTGCTTGGCTGACATTCCTTCTGGCTCCAGATCCTGCTTGCTGTTCTACTATGCTCAACTCTGGCTCCCTGACCTTTTGGCTTGTCTGACTATCCGTTCTGGTTCCTGAACCCTGGCTATGTTTTGACTACGTTTACTATGTTTACCTTTTTTTATTATTATTAAACAAGTGAGATTTAACTGTACTTCTTTCTCAGTCTGATTCATGGTTTCTGACACCACTAATGTAATTGGGGTTTACACTGGCCACCAATGTAGGAGGCAATTTGCTTACCTTTGCAAAACAGGCTGATGTTAGGCTAAATGACCACAGTTGTAGGCAGGACTTTCAAGCATGTCCCTTTACCGCCCCAGTGGGCAGCATTCAGCAGAAATGATGGTGGGTATGACCCCAGGGGGGTATGATATACATATGACAGCCTCCTCTATTTACGTATCAATTGCATCGGTCCACGGCTATGTACATATTAATGCCGCCGCTATTTACATATCATTGCAGGTTTTTTACATGTAAAAAACAGGAGGGTCTGTAGGTGAGTCATCTGCACATGGCAATAGGGCAGAGCTGGGCAGCATTGATAACAGAACTTCACACTGAGATATCGGGACACAGCATGGGAATAAAACTTCAAGGGACAAGGGAATTTAAACTGGGATCGTTGGCAAGTATGAGGCAGCTGCTTTGGGCCTCACAACAATGAATGGGCCCAGGGCAGCTGCCTCTTTTGCCCTGCCATAAAGATGGGTAGAAGACGTTAATCATATTCACAAGCTAGACCCCTAACCCTAACCAATCTAGCAATTCTTGGAGCACTTCACTGCTAGAACCTGCAGATAGCTTAAAAAAGTAGTACTACAGTTGTTCCTTTTTCATTGGTCATCCACAGCTCTAAAGTAGATATGAAAGAAGTGTGATATTAGGGAAGACCTTAAAATAAAATGTAACGTCTGCTCATACTACCCAGACCCACTCCCCCTTCACAAAATACCTACTGTTAGTAGGTGTAAAACATACCTGTAAAAAAAAAATAGATTTATACCTAATTAACCCTAGCCTTCCACAATGCTGAACGTCATCATCCTTACAAGATTCTTCATGAATGCAGAGCAGGTTAAAAAAATATGAGAAAACACTCCCGTCAATTTCAAGAGTGTCTTCTAACAAGATTCTGGCTGCTCTGTATTCTCACAGGAAGGATCTCACAGGATGAAGTGTAACATCATCCTAGCTTAGGCACCGTGGGCAGAAGACATGGTTAAGTTAATTAAACTTTTCTTTCTTTACAGGTACATTTTACAAATAGTAATAACATATGAGTTATGAAGGGGGAGGGGGTCCACACAGTGTATTTGGATTTTGCAGATTATTATAAGGTCTGCATTAAAGGAATTATGCTTTGAGGGATATTCCCTGAACTTTTTTATTTTCATTATGAAATGTTTATGCAACTTTACAGAAGGGTTCTCAGTCAAATGAAGATCTTCTGGTTAATAGATTGTTAGACTTTTTTAAGTACCATTATACACTGCCCTTCAAAAAAAAATCGCATTGTTTGATATTCATTTTGCTAACTAGCTTCTAGAACGCTTATTTGAATAAATGTTGATCTTGATAAACAGCAAGAGGACATCTCTAAACAACTTATATTTCAGTGAACAATAGCTCATGTTATTGCTTGAATCCCTCCTGCTGTAGAGAAACACATTGCTTTGAAGATTGGTGTCAAGTTGTTCTGCATAGACGAATGCCATTAAGGAAAATTTTGAAACTCATTACTCTGTTATTGAAGACACATTATTCTAATTGAATGCACTCAGTACAGCAGACATGCAAACTGGGCACCCACCCACTATTCCTGAATATTTTTTATTCTGCAAGGATGTCTTTGGATGCTTGATGGTCTACTGAGCCTGTGTATTGACCTGTCTAGTTCTGTTGCATTTGTCACATATCACACTTAAATTACTGGACATAACTCAAAAGTTAGAAAATAAAGCATTGGTTACTTATCCTTACTTTGAAGGTGCTTTAAGTGAAAATTTACATATTGTGATATCTAATACAAAAATAATGTTAGGAAATGTCTTCACTAAGAAATATTTTTATATGTATATACACATGGTATACACATGGTTTAAGTCCTCTAAGTGTGTAAAATTTGGTATATTTTACATAATAATATTTAGTGAACATTTATGTTTTTCTCATACCTAAGCATACGCTTTGATTTTCTAATAGTGACGAGTAAATCAGTTCACTCAAACAGGGATGTTTGACTTTGATTGGGTAGGTTTTGCTGAATGCAAAACTTAGCTAACTTTTTATAGTTTGTGCAATTTGCATCTCCACCTGTGCAGTTGTTTATCTCTTAGTGGGATCTCTTATGGACTTGTAGTCCCTTTAAACCCCTCTCTTGCCTTTATCTCTTTTCATTAGTCATTTAGGAGCCATTGTAATCAGTATTTCCAACCATCTATATAAAAGTATAACAAAAGCAGAGCAATTTCAATTTGTACAGCACGCCTGTGCCCATGCTATGAACATTAAAGTATTTACATATACCTAACAAGCAATAGAAGACCCTTCAAATAAAACACTTCTGCTCTCTCATTCTGCTTGTACTATGATGAAATTTGTTCTCAAAAGTGCACAAGCCTCCCAACAAAGACTCCAAAGTTGGGTTTCAGTTGGTTCCTAATATTTTATAAAAATTTGCAGTGTGTTTATACTGATGTTGTATGAGTTATGGGGAAGAGTGGGTCTGCTATCAATCCTTATCATAATAAAGAGCAACATTTTCTAATTACATTGCTAGGAGGAAATGTCTGTGACAAGCTACACAGACTTCCCACATTTCAGTAATCTGCATTAGCACACATTTGGCAAAACGTGTGAAGGATAATGGTCACATGCTCATAGTGACCCTATTGAGCATAATTTTAATTTAGAGATGGAAAAAGAAGATACTTGAAACCTTCACCAAAAAACGGATAAATGTATAAATGGTAAATGTATAATTGTTGCCACAGGGGGGCCCAATCAGTGGATCCGGGGGACGTGATATCCGCTGGAACCCATCGATCGTACCCAGAGAGGTAGACAAGGCACACCGCCATTCTGTCAAGCATGGACACTGTGATCTTGTGTTCCTGCTAATCAGAAACACGGATCACTGTGTCCATGCAGTAAGCCTATCCCCGCACAGTAAGAAAGCACAAACAGGGAACACAGTTAATCCCTTGATCGCCCCACAGGTTAACCCCTTCCCTGCCAGTGTCATTTATACAGTGTCAGTGCATAATTTTAGCACTGATCACTGTCAGTTAGGTGTCCAATCTGTCCGCTGCAATGTCGCAATTCCTGCTAAAAATCGCTGACCGCTGCCATTACTAGTAAAAAGAATCTATCCCCTATTTTTTAGCCACTATAACCTTTGCGCAAACCAATACATATTTGCTTATGGGGATTTTTTTACCAAAAATATGTAGCAGAATACATATTGGCCTAAATTGATGAAGACATTTGATTTTTAAAAATTGTTTATTGGATGTGTTTTATAGCAGACAGAAAATGTTTTTTTTTCAAAATTGTCGGTCTTTTTTAGTTTCTAGCGCAAAAAATAAAAAACGCAGAGGTGATCAAATACCACTAAAAGAAGGCTCTATTTGTGGGGAAAAAAGGACATCAATTTTATTTGGGTACAATTGTCAGTTAAAGCAGTGCCATATCGCAAAAAAAGGCCTGGTCATTAATGCGGGTAAAACCTTCCGGTCCTTAAGTAGTTAATTAACTCAAAATAATCATTAGAGGTTGTCATCATTATCAAAGAATAATTACAATAAATACCTATAGAAATTATGGAAAATCCTAAAGTACCCTTATGCCCCGTACACACGGTCGGATTTTCCGACGGAAAATGTGTGATAGGACCTTGTTGTAGGAAATTCCGACCGTGTGTAAGCTCAATCACACATTTTCCATTGG